>NW_026897401.1:0-327887 GCF_033153095.1 Gastrolobium bilobum | reverse complement strand
GTCTCCCAGATGATGGGATTAGAAAGTGTTCGTGAGAACATTCTAACCAGTACTGCGATTCCCAGCATATCCCAGACCTTTCAGCGTCTTCTGAATCTTCAAGATAAGGTGGCCCCCGCACACGTGCCAGCTACTAACTCTACTGCTCTCTTGTCTGATTCTGCTGCTTTAGTCTCTCGTGGTAATTGGAACAATGGTGGACGCGGTCGTGGTCGTGGCCGCGGACAAGGCGGTCGCGGGCCCATGACATCATATGGCCCAGGCGGGCGCGGACAGACGATGTCGTATGGACAGGGTGGCCGAGGACAAAGGCCTCGGTGTAATTATTGCCAATATCTGGGCCACATTGAAGAACGTTGTTATAGAAAGTACCCTCACTTGAAGCCACCACATATGAACTTTGCTCAAACAGATGTTGTGCCGCCCTCTACCGGATCAGTGACTATTTCCGCTGCAGACTATGAGGCCCTTCTCCAGAAGAGTTCTTCTCAGCCACCTGCTCCAGATACTGGTAATCATGTTGCTTGTTTTTCTCAATCGTCTCTTGGACCCTGGATAATAGACTCAGGTGCTACTGATCATCTTTGTGGTAATAAGGATCTTTTTACTTCCCTTACCTTTTCTAATAATCTTCCCTCTGTTACTCTTGCTGATGGCACCAAGGCTCCTGCTCGTGGCATTGGGCAAGCCAAACCAACTCCCTTCTTGACTTTAACCTCTGTTTATTACATCCCTGGCATTCCTTTTAATTTAATTTCTGTTAGTCAATTGACCCATTCTCTTTCTTGCTCTATCACCTTTTCTAAACAGTCTTTTTCTATGCAGGATCCGGGTACGGGGAAGACGATTGGAGCGGGCGATGAGTCACGAGGTCTCTACTATCTGCATGCACCCTCTGCTCCAGTTGCATGCTCTCTCACAGAGTCTCCTGAGCTTCTCCATAGCCGTCTGGGTCATCCAAGTCTCTCGAAGCTTCAGCATATGGTTCCTTTTTTGTCAGGTCTTAAGTCTTTGAATTGTCAGTCTTGTCAGCAGGGAAAGCATACTCGTTCTTCCTTTGCTAGTAGAGTCAATAAAAGAGCTGCTGCTCCCTTTTCTATTGTTCATTCTGATATTTGGGGTCCGAGTCGGACTATGTCAGTTTTGGGTTTTCAGTATTTTGTAACCTTTATTGATGATTTCTCCCGTTGCACTTGGGTTTATTTAATGAAAAATCGTTCTGAGTTATTTTCAATTTATCAAAAGTTTTGTGCAGAAATAAAAACTCAATTTGGTGCTTCTATTCAAATCTTGCGCAGTGATAATGCAAAAGAGTATGTGTCTCTTGAATTTTCTAAATTTCTGGATACACATGGGACGATACACCAGACTACTTGTCCCCACACTCCACAACAAAATGGAGTCGCTGAACGTAAAAATAGACATCTAGTTGAAACTGCACGTACTCTTCTCATTCATATGAACGTCCCACTTCGTTTTTGGGCAGATGCTATTATCACCTCATGTTTCCTTATCAACCGCATGCCCTCTTCTGTGCTAAATAATGATGTTCCCCACAGTATTTTGTTTTCCGGAGCACCTTCTTATCCTCTGCCTTTACATATTTTTGGCTGTACTTGTTTTGTTCATGATCTTACTCCAGGTAAAGACAAGTTGACATCCAAGGCCTTCAAATGTATTTTCCTTGGGTATACTCGTTTTCAAAAAGGGTATCGTTGCTATTCTCCTGATCTCAAGCGTTATATTGTTTCTGCTGATGTCACTTTCCTTGATCAGCAGTCTTTTCACTCTACTCCGTCTCCAGTGTCACAAGTTGATCAGGTCCTTCCTGTTCCTTTTCTTGACTTGTCTTTACCAGCTGCAGGTGACCTTATTCCAGAGGAGCAACCAGTTACCTCCATACCTGCAGATCGTCCTCTCCTCACATACCAGCGTCGTCAGCCTGCACCTCCTCCGACTTTGCCTCTTGATGACTCATCGCCCTTTCCCGTCGGCTCTTCTCCTCCGGATCCTCCATCAGAGACTCCTCCCATTGCCCTTCGGAAAGGTATTCGATCCACTCGAAATCCTCATCCCCTTTATTCTTTCCTGAGTTATGACAGACTTTCTTCACAACATTTTACTTTTGTTTCTAGTCTCTCTTCTGTTTCCATCCCTAAACCCACAGGTGAAGCACTATCTCATCCAGGGTGGCGCCAGGCGATGCTTGATGAAATGCAGGCACTTCACTCTAATGGCACTTGGGATCTTGTTCGTGCTCCTCCCGGGAAGTCTGTTGTTGGTTGTCGATGGGTGTTCACAGTTAAAGTTGGTCCTGATGGCACTGTTGATCGCCTTAAAGCTCGCTTAGTGGCCAAGGGATACACACAGATCTTTGGTCTTGATTATGGGGATACCTTTTTCTCTTGTTGCTAAGATGGCTTCTGTTCGCTTGTTTCTTGCCCTTGCCGCCATTCATCACTGGCCTCTTCTCCAACTTGATATTAAGAATGCTTTTCTACATGGTGACTTGCAGGAGGAAGTTTATATGGAGCAACCACCAGGTTTTGTTGCTCAGGGGGAGAGTTCTAGAATGATATGTAAACTTCGGAAATCTTTATATGGCCTGAAGCAATCTCCTCGGGCCTGGTTTAGCCGCTTTAGTTCAGTTGTTGAATCCTTTGGCTTAATCAGAAGCAAAGCCGATCATTCTGTCTTTTACCGGCATAGCTCTTCTGGCCAGTGCGTTTATCTCCTGGTCTATGTTGATGACATTATCATTACAGGCAGTGATCAGACCAGGATTGATCAGTTGAAAGAGCATTTATTCAATCAATTTCAGACCAAAGATCTTGGCAGACTTCGATATTTCTTGGGGATCGAAGTTGCACAGTCTAGGCGGGGCATTTCCATCTGTCAGAGGAAGTATGCACTGGATATCCTAGATGAGACTGGCATGTTAGGTTGTAAACCCATTGATACACCTATGGACCCCAATGTTAAGTTATTACCAGGACAGGGGGAGCCACTGCCAGATCCTAGTCGCTACCGCCGACTAGTTGGAAAATTGAATTATCTTACTGTGACAAGGCCAGATATCTCCTTCGCAGTGAGTGTTGCAAGTCAATTTCTTGATTCTCCCTGTGACTCCCATTGGGATGCAGTTATTAGAATTCTCCGATATATTAAAAAGGCGCCAGGAAGAGGTTTATTATATACAAATAAAGGGAGTTCAGAGATATCTAGTTATTCAGATGCTGACTGGGCAGGTTCTCCTTCAGATAGACGATCCACCTCAGGGTATTGTGTTCTTTTCGGAGGAAATTTGATCTCTTGGAAGAGTAAGAAGCAAACTGTGGTCGCCAGATCTAGTGCGGAGGCAGAATATCTGGCAATGGCAAATGCAACCTGTGAGCTCATCTGGCTGAGACAATTGCTGAAGGAACTCCATCTCTGTGAACAAAGGCCTATGAAGCTTATTTGTGACAACCAAGCCGTTTTGCATATATCCTCTAACCCAGTCTTTCATAAGAGGACCAAGCATATAGAAATTGACTGTCATTTTGTAAGAGAAAAGATCCAGTCAAGGGAGATCGAGACAGCATTTGTCAATTCCAATGATCAACTTGCGGATGTATTCACTAAAGCTCTTAGAGGTCCCCGAATAGATCATATTTGTAACAAGCTGGGAGCTTTTGATATATACGCACCAGCTTGAGGGGGAGTGTTAGAAATAATATTATTTTATTATTATTAGAATAGTCTAGAATAGTCTAGATTGTGGGCTTGGCCCATTAGGTCATCCCATTAGGTCCTTTTAGTCTCTATAAATAGAGAGCTTCCTTGTACAGACTTACACACTTGAATATACAATATATTTCAGATTCAATTTTCTATATACTTTTCATATATGATTTATATAAAAATATATATTTTAGTTTTTCTTCAAAAATTTAAAATTAAAAAATAATAATAATAAACCTTTTTCACTAATAAGAATTTGATTTATACTCAAGTAAAGCACCGGGACAATTTTATTTATTTTTTTACAAAAAAGGAAGTTGAAATTGCATTGACAAAAAATTCAAAATTAATTTTGAAATTGGAATATTAAAAGAAAATTTAGGTCTTGATATATTTTTTAAAGTAACAACTTTTTACTTTGAGATTATTTGAAAATAAAGTGCTATACATATCATAAGTTGAGCATATAACTAAAACACATCTGGTTTAGTGGT
Source organism: Gastrolobium bilobum (assembly GCF_033153095.1). Lineage (NCBI taxonomy): Eukaryota > Viridiplantae > Streptophyta > Magnoliopsida > Fabales > Fabaceae > Gastrolobium > Gastrolobium bilobum. The sequence continues at coordinate 323,670 of NW_026897401.1, read as the reverse complement.
AGCGCAAGGCAACGTGTTCTACCTCTAAAAGCTCCTCTGTTTGAATCCTAGGTGCAGTTCAACCAGCCAAATTGTGAACCAATTCGGCCAGTTTGTGACCAGTTCATGACAGTTTCCCAAGTCTGACCTAACCGTCTAGAGGACTGGTTCACGGTTAACTCGGTCCAACCAGTCAGTCTGGTTTTCAACATATGGTACACAGAAATATACTGATCAATTTTTAATGACACGTTGGGATATCCTTGAGGGACAAGCAAGCAAGGGCTCCTTCAGTGTAAATAGAGCCATTAATAAGGTCATAACAAGCCATCTACAATTTTCACTAGGTTATAACTAAGTTAATCATGGTCCTAAAAGACAAAATTAATAGCAAAAAAAGTGTTAATATACTTTAGGCAAAATAGATGGTCAGACTCAGAGAGCCTGTTAAGCAAAACATGCTTATTACAATTCCCCTTAAACTCACATCCATGACAGAGACAAAGTTTACCAATTGCTCGAATTATTAATTGAAACCAGAAAGGACAATATAAGAAAATTCCAGCATTTAACCATTATTAAGATGGCTAGTTGCCTGCCTCAGAAAACCAGACATGCAAATATCCTCAATTAGGTCCACTAAGAATAAACCAAGATTGGAAACTGGAAACAATCAGATATTAAATCTAATCAGAGAGCCATAGAACAAAGCTAGTTTTCACGAAGGCAAAAATGAAAATTATAACGTGAAAAAAAAAAAAACACTGAAAAGCAGAGGGAACTGCAAACCTTTATCTTTCCAAAATATACATCAAACTCGCAACCGATGTCATCCCTCATCAAGCTACTTTCAGAAGAAAAAAGTTGCTCTTCACCTGAAGCCTCGCCAACCAAAGCTTGCTGCACAGATATGCAATGCGAATCAAATAATGTATCAACAATAGAGCAAATTCATCAAAAGTGGAAAGAAGTACCATTTCTCTTCACTAGATTATAACTATGAGCTATTTACCCCTCATACTGAAATGAGCCCTATTTCAAGATCAACGGGAAAAATAATTAATAAACCATCCAGCAATAACCTTAAGTAAACCTGTCAAAGTTCCCACTAAATTTATCAATGTTTCTTCCAGCAAGCAAAGAGAATAGAATACCTTCCTATCATTATTATTCAAAACATTCCGTACATCAGGTTTTTGCACATTTTAACTTTATTTCCTCAAACAAAAGTCCCTTGTCAAAACTTAATTCAGACAAATTCTAAATACCAGTGGATAGATTTCTACAATTATTTCTAATTAGCCATTCCCGTCCATCAACAAATATTCCCCTTTTCTTTGTTCTAGCATCAAGACAACTTTCTTCCCTTGCAAACAAAGCCTTGAATGGAGCCTTTCACATCCAAGAATGGCTAACTATGAATAATTGTAGAAATCTAATTCCTCAAAACAAAAGTCCACTTGAAAGGGGAAAATATGGATAAATTATACATACTCATAGAAACATGTACAAGGTTACAATATTTATAGAAAAACTAATGGGTCTAAAAGGGTAAACCCAAATCCTAAACATAATTTGTCTGAATCCTAAACAAATTTGGCTAATAAAGGAAACAAATAATTACATATATTTTTTCAATATTTACAACACTCACCCTCAAGCTGAGAAATGGATGTTTGTCACTCATAGTTTGCTAGTAAGTTCTTAAAATCTATCTATAGGAAGTCCCTTGGTCAAGACATCTACTAGTTGACGAGGTGTAGTAATTAGTTCGCTACCTAGTTTTTCTTTGATGAAGTGACAGTCGATCTCAATATGCTTAGTTCTGTCGTGGTTAACGGGATTGTGAGCTATATCGATGGCTGATTTATTATCAAACAATAGCTTTATAGGTCCTTCACATCTTATTTTAAGATCATCTAGGATAATCTTTGGCCATAATAATTCACAAATGTCTTGCGCCATGCCTCGAAACTCTGCCTCAAAACTTGATCTAGTAACCACATTCTACTTTTACTTCTCCATGTTATCAAGTTCCCACATAGAAACATAGCCTGAGGTTGACCGTTATAGACCCAGCATAATCACTCAATATGTACTTCCAAGGATAGATTTCCCCCTCCAGAATAGTAGTCCTCTGCCTATAGTGGTCTTAAGATACTAGAGAATTATGTCTACTGCATGCATACGTTTCTCTCTTGGGTCATGCATGAATTGACTGACAATGCTAACTGCATAAGCCAGATTAGGTCTAATATGAGCAAGATATATCAATCTTCCCACAAGCCTTTTGTCAACTGGAGGACTCTCCTCTTCATTCCCTAGCTTGTGATTTTGCTCAATTAGGGTAATAGAAGGTTTACACCCAAGCTTTCCCATTTCTTTAAGAAGGTCAAGGATATACTTTCTCTGACAGATAAAGATAGCTACTCGTGAATGGGCAATCTCAATCCCAAGGAAATATCTCAGTTTCCCAAGATATTTGACATCAAATTCACCTGTCAATTTCTCTTGCAGAACACGTTTCTCAACTTATCCTTAGAAGTGTTTAAAGAAGAGTGTATGATCTCCTTGACTCTACTTGTATCTCGATGATACCATAACCTTGGTAAATCTCCCAAACCAAACTCATGAAGATTTCTTTAAGCCATACAGAGCTTTCTTCAATCTGCAAACTTTATTTTCTCCATTTGTGGAGTCAAATCCTGATGGGATCTCCATATAAACTTCCTCTTCTAGCTCGTCATTGAGGAAGACATGTTTCACATCAAATTGATTTAAAACTCAATTATAATGAGCAGCAAGAGACAATAAAGCTCTCACGATGTTCATTTTGGCTACCAGAGAAAATGTTTCCTCATAATCAATGTCATAAGTATGTGTGTAACCCTTAACTACTAATTGTGTCTTATACCTCTCAAGAGTACCATCGGAGATATATTTCAAAGTATAGACCCATCTGCATCCCACTGCATTCTTCCCATTTGGACTGTCAACAATTTCCCACGTTCTATTCTTCTCCAAGGCACTCATCTCATCTTGCATGGCTTGAACCAAATTTTCATCTTTTAATGCTTCATGTACGGATGTTAGGATTGAAATAGAATCGAACGTTGAAATAAAACTTCTATGCTGCACAGAAAGGTTCTGAGAAGAGACATTGTGAGAAATAAGGTGTTGGGTACAGGACCTTTTCCCTTTCCTTAGTGCAATAGGTAAGTCATCTGTGTTTATAATATCAGGTTCGGAAAGAGAAGAAGTAGTGCATTTAGTACTGACCAATGGTTCAGACAATTGCAGTTGTTGATGGGGCAGTGTGGGTTGCTTCTTCCTTTGATATAGTAGTTTTGGTGTCCCAACATTCCGTGTTCAATCGATAAGGGACATCTCACTTGAAGCATCAGATGAACTGCCAACTTTATCAACTAACTCTTCTGGCTTGTTACCAGATTATGAAGCGCCTGGGGAAGTAGACACTGACTTAGGAGGTATGGGCAATGGTAAGGGAGGCTCAGACTCCCAGGATAAAATGGACGAAGCTTCTAAACTATTCTCCCCCTGAAAGTGAGGACGAGGGAAATATGACTCAGATTCATGGAAAGTGACACCCATTAAGACAAAGAACTTACGATTTGGAGGATGATAACATTTATACCCCGGAGCATAACTAAGGAAGATACATTTAAGAGCTCAGAGATTTAATTTATTCCGATGTTGTTTATGAATATGGACGAAGGCAGTACACTCAAAAACCTGATACTGAAGACTCTGCATAATTGGGACAGAGGGAAAAAATGAGGTCATGGAATGAGTAGGACTTACATAGTTAAGAACTTGGGAGAGTAAGCGCTTAATCAGATAGGCTGCAGTTAGCACGGCTTCTCCCCAATAAGCGTTGGGTAAGGATGTTTGAAAAAGTAATGCTTTGATGACTTCAAGTAAATGGCAATTCTTTCGCTCAGCAACTCCATTCTGTTGAGGAGTGTCCACGAATGTAAGTTCATGACCCATTCCTTTCTCTTTAATGAATTGAGAAAGCCGTTGGTTGACATATTCTGTACAATTGAATGATCTCAAACGTTTAATGCCTTTTCCAAATTGTGTCTCAACCATATGATAAAATTGGATGAACAATTGAGGTACCTTTGCCTTGTCTTTCATCAAAAATATTGAAGTTACCCGAGTATAATCATCAATAAAAGAGACAAACAACTTAGCACGAGACATTAGGAACTTTAGCAAGGCCCCAAACATCAAAATGAATAATAGCAAAAGATTCGACTCTTTATTTCACTAGAAAAAAAGGTACACGATGGTGTTTTGAAAATTCACAAACATCACAATAAAAAGACTCAATAGACTGGGACTTAAACAAAGACGGAAACATAAACTTAAGTAAACTAAATAGAGGGTGCCCCATACACTTATGATAAAGCCAAATTAGAGATTCTAAAGTAGACTGGTAACGAGTCATCAATATCTGGTCCTTAGTACCATCTACAGCAAATTCTGGAACAAGGTAGTCCAACCCACCCTGCTCCTTAGCAACCCTAATCGTCTTCCTCATAGTGAGATCCTAAAGAAACACAGTGAGTAGGAAAGAAAATCACAGTACAATTCAAATATTGAGTAAAGTTATGTGTGGAAAGAAGATTGGTAGAGAGTTGGGGAGCATGAAGAGTATTTTTTAAATGCAAGGAGGGTTGAATTCGAATGTTACAAGAACCCGCAACTGATGTGTGAGAGCCATCAGCTACAGCTATAGTATGAGTACCAACAATAGGATGATAAGAAAGAATTAGGTCAGTGCAGCAAGTCATATGATCAGTAGCACCAGAATCCACAATCCATAAAAAGTACTTGTGTTCTTACCAATCATAGCTAGAGAACCAATGTTAGGGGGCTTACTAAGAAAGTCAATGATAGTCCAAAGCCGATCCAATTAATCACGACGAGTAGTAGTAAACTCATCAAACATGTATTTTCGTAAGAAGTTTCCACATCCGATGAGGTTAAATGAGCTTGGCCACGTGGGGTTGACTTACCAAACTTCTCCAGAACCTGTTGTTTCCTATGGAGATGATAACAAACATCTTTTGTGTGACCCGACTTCTTACAATAAGTGCACCAACGTCCTTTGTTGGATCTAAAAGAGGAAGAGAAGCTCTGGTGAGATGGCTTAACCAAGATCATAACAGACTCATCAGAAGGCTTTGAATTAGTATTAGACGAGTCTGAAGAAGTGTGTTTAGATGAGAGCATAACAGATCCATCTGGCAACTTGACATCCATCATAACTGCTTTGCGACTCTCTTCTCTACTGACAATGTGAAACACTTCGGAGAGAGGGTAACTTTTCTTTACTGAGAATCTGAACTCAGATAGGGTTATATTCAGTGTTGAGGCTTGCAAGAAAATCAAAATTCCGATCCCTTTTAATTGATGTTGACACAGCAGTGGCATCATCAGTGCATTTCATCATCAAGCTCTGGTATTGATCCAACTTAGGCCAAAGCTCATTCATAATGCCATAGTATTCTATTACAAAGAGGGAGCCTTGTTTGGTATAAAATATCTTATTCTTCAATTCAATGGCAACATCTTGTTTCATGGAGTACGTCGATCGAAGAACCTCCCAAATCTCAAGGGCGATAGGTAAGAACATACAATACTGACTCCCTTCAAGGGTCATAGAGTTCCACAGCCAGGTCATAATAAGGGAGTCTTCATCATCCCATTCAGCAAACTTGCGGTGTATTTTGGCATGAACAGGGCCCTCAAGATGAGCAACCTTACGTAGTCCTTTGAGAATAGTACAAACAAGCTGAGACCACTATAAATAATTCTTCCTATTGAGTTGATAATTCAAATGTAAAGCACAGAGTTCAATTGGATTGAAAGGAACAATTGGCTGCGTAGCAAACAATGTAGACTGTGGAGTGTTTGTAACGCTCTCAATGTCCGACATAATACTAAATGGGCAAAAAGAAGCTATTGTTCACATAAAACAACACCAAAGAGAGTGGGTAATTACAAACGAAATCCCCGTTGACTCCAAACAGTGATGGGAAGATCAAATCTAAGGAATGGAGGTTCAAGCAACTCAAATATGAAAGAAAAAACGTCAGATATTTGCCAAAAAATCAAATCTTGATGCTCGAGATCACAAACCAACAACTCAAATGATGTTCGATGACCAAAGAGAGGGCAATCTGAAGAGGAGGTGACCATGGTCGACGGCAAGAGGCAGCCGGAAAACATCTCATGCTTCGACAGAAGGTGGCGGGTGGCAGGAAGTCTGGGTGCGTGAGGGAGCATGGGCTCTCTGTTCGAGATGGGTCTTGCGGCATTGGATAGATTGGTTCCTTTTGATTCTGTTGAGGTAGGTGTCTGCTAGAACGGTAGCCGGAAAATCTTTCAGTGGCGGCTAATAGTGGCTGACGAAGGTTGGTTGCTGTGGGGGAGACCGGAATAGGTTTTAGGGCAGATGTATTTGAAGAATAGTTACTAAAAAATGCACTAAAAGCGAAGAACAAACCCGCACATGAGGCAGTGACTGAAGGCAGACGCCTGAACTAGAGGCAAGCTTAGGGTTTAGCGGAAGCAAAGGCTCCCAGATAGAAGCTCCTATGCCAACTTGAAAGGGGAAATATAGATATATTATTCACACTCATAGAAACATATACATTTACAATATTTATAGAAAAACTAATAGGCCTAAAAACATAATCTTTCTTAATCCTAAATAAATTTGGCTAATAAAGGAAACAAATAATTACATATATTTTTTCAATATTTACAAGAAGTCCCTTTGTCAAAACTTAATTCCGAAAATTCTAAATACCAGTGGATAGATTATTCCTAATTAGCCATACCTGTCCATCAACAAATATTCCCCTTTTCTTTGTTCTAGCATAGAGAAAACTTTCTTCCCACACAAAGCCTTGAATGGAGCCTTTTCCAGCACCCTCAATTTCATTTATAGAATATCACATCCAAGAATGGTAGGGATGATAATCTGTGCCATCAAGACTACCAAGAGAAATTGTTGACATCTATTTATTTATTTTTTACTTTATTTACAGATTACAGTAATAGTGGCACTTGGAAGTAACTTCAACAGCATTCACAAAGCAAATGACACTAACGAAAATACTAATCAGGATAAACTCCTAGAGAAAAGAAATAAAAGTGTGTGTGACTTCCCAAGCTCTAATACTCAACTTTCCAGCGTATTTGGCATAAAATGCCACATTTAACATGGCCAGCAAATTTAAAAACAGAGAATAAAGGATAGCATACACAGCAATAACAATATAAATTTGTAAGAGAATCTGTTATAGAACTCTGGATATCAATACCAGAAATCCTACCTGATTTACCATATTGACAAAGGGAGACAAAAGTTAACAGTCAAATGCTTATATATTGAAAAAGATCAAAATGGAATATGCAACATACCAATAAGAGTTTTTTGTGCTGCTTGCGTTGTGGAAGAATTCCAAGCCCATCTAGCATTGATTCATCAAGTTCTAAAGAACAAGATATATTAAGAAAACAGAAATGAGTGAAATGGTAAAGCAAACAGATATTCACTGGCACAACCTTTAGTTTGCAGCAGAGTGGCAAGCACACTCAAAGAACCCAAAACTTGTACATCATCTCCTTTAGTTACGTATGCAAGCAAAACCTCCCTACATCAATCAAAACAGTCATGACCAAAAATAAATAAATAAATAAAAACAAAGGACATGTCCTAGAAACAAAGTTTTAAATCACAAATTAAAGAAGTACCATTGTATCATTATAAGACAAAAAAAATAAACAAATACATATATAAGTTAAGGAGATTCCTTGGAGACCCTTAATATTAAAAGGGTACAGGTACCTTAACATTTAGTGGCTAATATCCAGTAAAGTTTGTAACGAAGTGGGACATGTGACTAATATTGGCCAATATTTACTTTGGGGTACTGATACCATCCAAAAACATAACGGTACAGTAGAAACCTCCTTAAATTAAAGCTCAATGCAAAACAATCAAGTTATCATGAAAAATTATTTTATTGGAACATTTTCATCTCCAAATAGTCAAAAACATCATCAGAATTATGTATGCAAAAATCCAAGAATTAGAATATTACTTTTTCATTTAATAGAATAGAAATTACATATTTTTCACTTGAATAACTGAGTAAAAAGTACAGTCAGGATAGTTTGAGCTGGCATGAAAATTTTAAACTCTTCGGTTCCAAAGACAAGCAGAAATACAAAGAGAACTGTTCTCAATCTAACATAAGAATATTAACAGAAAATAAAATTTAAATTTGTAAGTGAAAAAAGTGGCTTGACCTTAAAGCCAAATTTGAACTGCTACAATTATTTAGTAGGATAACACTTTCTGGATGAAAACCTGCAGAACTAGAAGAGTCTGGCACATTGACCATCAAGCATGCTGAATTGCACTTGGCATGATTATCATTATCTGGTTCTTGGCCTTCAGATGTAAAACCATGATCAGTTATATGGCCATTGACTTTAACCCCGGAACATTTTGTAAAGGCTTCTACAGGATAAGAAAGTGCAGCCACTATTGTATTTGCCAAATCTTTGATTTTGACAATCCTCAAGATGCAACAAAGTAAGTAGAGAGAAGTAACAACACCACTTTGCATATCCTGGATTGACATGCTACTAAATATTAATCAATATGAACAAGCTGTATAATATAAATCAAAACCTGTCCAAGAAAAATCTTTCAAAGATCCTTGAACAGATGCAAAAGTTGATCAAAGTGAACAGAGAAAGCCAAAAAGTGAAGTTTCATACATTAACAGCCACTATCCTTAGGGATGGAAGAAGTATTGGAAAAATCAGAAGCATCAGCATGCTGTCTGTTATTAGCCTCCCAACATCAGGAATTCCAGCAGAGATAACATCACTAAAGTAATACAGGTTATCCTCAATTTCATCTACAGCAGCAATAATTGTAGAGGTGGAATCTGGGCCTGGATTTCTGTCTCAGTAACCATAATTTCTCTCAGGAAATAAGGAAATGAAGCTAACATGCCAAAGAGAAAAGAAATTATGATGTCTTACTTCAGTGTCTCAGAGACCAGTCTATTTAAATCCATACACTGCTTCCTAAAAAAGGAAACCAGGTTTGAGAAGTAATCTGTGTGAGGTGCACTGGCAATGTATCTATTAACACAGTCATCACCAACTGAAAATTGAACAGACAATTATTAGAAAATTAGAAGTTGTCCGCTTCATAACATAACTGAGTTCAGGAAAGAAAGAAAAGAGAATAGAAAAAGGCCCCACAATAAACAGAAAAATCTCACCATGATAAACATTTAGGGTCACAGCACGAACAGCAGTGCGAATCATGTTCTCCTCGTGAAAGGCAAAGCGTATCGCCTCAACATACAGTGGAAATGAAACTACTTCATCCTAAATGTATAGGAAAGTACAGTCAGAACTTTGGAACATCTCGAAATTAAAAAAGACAGAAACAAAGGCAGAGTTATCTGATATCTCCTTCCCAGCCAAAACATTATTTCAAAAAAAATAATAATAATTAATAACTATATTTCGAAGATGGGTAAAAACAGATGGTCAATTATGAGTATATCAATAAAATTAATAATCTCCCAAATGACTAAACTACTAGGGAAAGGCACATAATGGTTTTATTATATCTCTAACATAGCCCTATATGCAATAACCTTTTTTGTGTTTTGAAGCGTAGAATATGCAGAGGCTCATTTTACCTTGTAACCTTATGCTGAAACTTTAATATTAGAAGAAAGGGGGCGGCAAGGATCTAAGGATCTAACTCTAGACTACTTGTTCATAGAAGCTTTGATAACATGCCACAAACAAACTCTCCCAAATGCTTAAACTATTGGGAAAGGCACATAATGCTTTTATTATATCTCTAATGAGATTGAAGGAGTACATGACAGCAATTTAGTTCTCCTGCACTGCTTCTGGAAAGAAATAATTTTTTTATTTCTGTACTTAAAAAGAGTTTCTGGCAAAAAAATTTGTTTGATAAAACAATTTATTTTTATACCCAAAGAGAGAGAGTCTGTATTTAATAAATTGTATGCATTTAATGCTAATAACACATTCTACAATGTCTGTATTTAATAAATAGTGTGCCATGGAACAAAAAAGCAAAAAAAATAAAAATAAAAAGAGTTGTTTCTTATTTCTGCCAATTTGTGTTCCCAAGCAATCAGTTTATTCTCTGGAACAAAAAAATAAACTGATTTTACCAAACACTAATTTTAATCCTTTTTGTTCCCCTGACTAAAAATAAGGAAAAAAAAATGCTTCTGAGAACATTTTCATGCACACCCTGAACTGTTATAGCTTATAGGACTAACAATTGTCCAACAGGCTTCTGGCTCAAAGCCATCCACCGGAAACATTAGCCTTGTTAGAGATATATATAATCATTAATGTAGCCTCATCCACCAGCTTAAGCTTTTGGGTTGAATTAGTTCTTTACATGGTATCAGAGCCTCGTGTCCCGGGTTCGATCCTCACCGCCCCCCACTTTCTCTTGTGAAATTTCTTAGCACAGGTAGGTGGACCTGTGCATTATCCACCCTTTATGCCTAATGGGCTCTCGTGTGAGAGGGTGTGTTTAAGATATATAAAATCATTAATGTAGCCTCACCCACCAGCTTAAGCTTTTGGGTTGAATTGGTTCTTTACAAGCCTCAATTGCAGAAAATCAAACAGTGTTTCATTGTATTTATTTATACAATAATTTTTTCTCCTTTCTTTTCTTTTTTTGATACCATAAATTTCAATAAAAAATTAGCCCAAGGTACAATAAATCCCATATTACTTATCCACCCTTTATAGCCAAGACAGTTCAGCTAGAAAATCAAACCAAAACTTAGTCTCCTTTCCTTTACCATTGTAAAGCTGTAAACATGAGGGTAACTAACCAATAGTTACAAGCCTCTCTTGAGCTGATAATCTGAACCATCATGAGAAAAAGAAGAGTAGAGAGCAGAAAACTTACATTGCAAGTCTTCACAAGCAGAGAAATTGTATTCTTGTTCAACTTTCCGCTTATTGCTCTTCAATGACCAGATGACATTTAACAAAAGAACTAGTTAGCAAAGTCAAAAAATTAATACAACCTCAGAAGACAGATTTTAGGAAATGTAATCATCAATCACCATTCACCAGAAGGATACATTAAAACGAACCTTAAAAAGGATATGTAGTATGACAATAGCTCTTCGTTGCGAAAGTCAAATGAATAAGTAATAAGGTAGTTCATATGTTCATTACTAAACATATAGTCTGCAAAAATTACAACAAAGAAGATTAGCAAGCCCATCAACAATGTTAAATCTAGCCGAGAAGGGCATTTGACAATCAACTTACATATAGCATGTTCACTTTTAAGGTTCTGAATCATAATGCTCACGGTTTGTAGCAACTGAAGCGGAACACTAACAGTCCTGCTAAGTTTTAGAATACGTACAAACTCTCCCACAACTTGCTTTTCCATGAAGAATCTGCCACAAGCCAGGATATGTAAATTGCCAGCATTCAAACAATTATGCCAAGGAGCATAAGCACAAGGGAATCTCACTCAAAAAAGCTTGCGTCATGTTGGTCGCCATATGTAATCAGCTCCGCAATTGATCTCAGTGCCTCAATAACAAAATCCTTCCACACATAACACAATTGAGAAAATTGGGGAAACCATGAAAATCAAGTCAAAGAAAGTTCTAAGCTAAGTTGGAGTTATTATTACCTTATTAACCTCGTTAACTATTTGAACTTTTGTCAGTTGATCAGATAAGTACCTAAGCACAATAAGGCAGCAGGAAAATACTTAAATGAATAAACAAAATAAATAATCAGTAAAGTTTACGCAATTATTTGCTATATTATCATCAAGTATATATCTACGAAATGAATTTCGGGTCAACCTCCAAGAAATCAACACCTGAGAGCAGGACTATTTTCCTCTGTCCCCCAATAAAAGGCTGACAACTAAGATTAAGAAATACTGCTAAATAATAGAGAGATAACTGCCAACTAAGAGAGAGGACTACTCTCTGTCTTGTGGTTAGCAGTATTTGACAGTACAAGGAATTTCTGGGAACAAAGAAAATTACGGTTCTAAAAGATGCCTATGGAACACACAGCTTCATGCATTCTGATCATTGAAAATAAAAGCAGTAAATAAAGTATCAAGTTACCATAGCCAAAGCATCCCATATATTTTTTGTTTGAAAATGGTATAGCTTTTTCTTCCGAGTCCCTCTCTCTCTCTCTCTCTCTCTCTCTCTCTCTCTCTCTCTCTCTCTCTCTAGTGTTAAGCACTAAATCAAACAAATTCTACCTTGCAAGTATTATAATCCAAATCAACAAGGAAAATAGTCTAGTAAGTTAGGAAGAACAGATAGTTTCCAAGCTGAAACTTTTCACTTCAATTCAACCACAAACAAAATTTACAGGCTATATATAGGTAAGGTCTTCAGCTTTCAGGCACAGAAATAGGGACGTAATTCAATCATTGATTCTGTTAAAGAGAAAATGCAGATTTATTTTCATCTTTTTTTTAATTATGTGCCACTGATGAGAATCGAGAACAAACAATTCACCCAATTCTGAATGCAAACCTGAGCTGATCCAATGAAAAACGATCTCTGGATCTCAAGAAGGAGAACCACATGATTGTGAGAATCAAAGCGTCAAATAGAGCTCACTGAAATTCATCCCGAATCGAATTTGAAACTGCTCGATCCTTCCGAGCAGCTTCGGAGGAAGAGAGAGAGAGAGAGAAAGTAGGGTTTTCGGAAGACCGTGATGTGAGAGTGTTAACAAAACAACCACGAACACTTAGCCTTCGATTAACGAGGCAGGTTGAACTTGAAGAAGACCCAACCGTATCAGAAGAATTTCAAGAAAACTTGAAAAGTGATGCAGTTTCCTCTATTTAACATTCATAAATCGTAACTATATGGAACTCGCCACTTGCCATATGGTCCCCAACGGAAACCAGGATCTGGCTTCGACCCGATACATCATTAAGTGGATCGGGTTTCAAGTAAAACTTTTCTCTTGGCCCATTACATTTTTAAATTTGGCTCGTTTGATTTGCAAATCATTATCTTTTCTTGGGTAAGATTTAGTTTTCAGACCCGAAGAAGAAACAAAAATTATCATATTAAAAAGTATTTATTATTTTAGATGATATAATTTTATGTTATTTTAAATGAAATGACTATTTTTAATATATATTTATTGCTTTTTTTTTCTCTATTCTTCATAATATTTTTTCTTTCTCTCTCCTCTTAATTTTATGAAGAAAAAAAAATGTAAAAAATTAATAAAGGTCGTTTTACTGACACAAAATTAGTAGTGATTGTTTTATTTCTGCATATAGACATATATAGTTATGTGTTCAAAAGAAAAAAAAAATTTACAAGAAAGTTTAATATGAAAAGAGGTTGGTTGGGACATATCTCTGTTTATTACACTGCTTCACACGAGTTTATTTTCTGTGCTCCAAGAGCACATGTTCCTTGCTCAAAAATAAAAAAATATGAAATATAGGAGAAAATAAATATAAAGACAAGGGCAAAGTGAAAGTGTTACTTTTTATTATATTTGATAAAAAAAAATACCAACATACTCTTGTAGCACCGAAAATATTTTCGCTTCTTACTGATTTTCTGCCATGTCATAATCACATTACATTATGAATACCGTGCACATGTTATTATTAATTTATCATTGCTACCATTTCACTCATTTTTGCTCTGTGAATTGAAGACTCAATAATATGGTTGATCAATTTCAATTATTTTCATTAGAACATAGTAAAAATTGTCGAGCAAGATCTAAGAAAAGCAAATGCTCAGTGAATTTAGCCATAAGCTAGTTTAATAGAAGATCATGCTTAATCAGGAATATCGTTTAATTTTTGGAAACTCAAATTTTATAGAATTACCGATTTTGTAAATAGGATAAATTCAAAATCTAAATAATTAGTTTCACATCGGCAAAGATATTTTGTTAAATGTTCAAATGTGTAGTCAACTTATGGTTTTAAAAACACAAAATAAAAACAACTTCGGGGATTTTTTTCATAATTATGTTTTCATTTTGCATTTCAAACATAATGGCAATTTTACAATATATTAAGCGTAATTATTTCTTTTTCAACCCATTATTCTGTGAGTCCTCCTTTCATGTGTTTCTTTTGCTTATACGAGCAATTTACTGAAACCTCCCAATTCATTTGATCTCTACAGCATTTGTTATTAAAAGCATGTCACATGAGAAGAAATCAATGATAGTGAAAGCGGCAAAAGGCACAAACATTGATCAGCAAATTACGGGTCATTGAGGTTCTTTTTCTTTAACAAAACAAGGGGTGTCCTTTGGGAACAAATCTAGAATAAGGATGGACCTTACGTTGGTCCCTTAGCAGTTGCCAAAGAAAACTAAGCTATTCCGAAGATGATGAACAATTGTACAAGTGCATGTATAAAATAATAAATGGGAGTGTTATGCTCAAATTATGCTTCCAACTAAGAAAGTATTGTTGAATTGAATTTTAAGGCATATTAAAGAATAAAAGAATCAATCAAACAGTACTGAAATGTTTTAGTCACACGTTTCCAAGTATCGCAGTGGCTTTTCCACTTTGACAAATAGTTCAGTTTAACTTAAAATAATTTATCGTGTCGTTATATATTTTAAGTCATTTCTAATTTAAAGAGGAATGACAAATTATTGGAAGAAATATATGTTTTCTACCTGAGAAACATTAAAGATAAATGCAGAAATTAAATTAAGCAAGTTCAAAAAACAACATGTGTGAAATGAGAGAAGGAACGACAGTTAAAAAAAAAAGGAATAGATGCACTTATCCATTGTTAAACCAGTTGAAATCTAGACTCAGGACCTTGTCCATTAGACTTGTTCAGGTCTCTTTTATTGCAAATGTTGATTCCTCAAGCTCTTGGACTAAAATGGTATACGGAATCCTATATTCCTATAGTGGTTTTGTTCCCAACAAGTACTCAGTTCAGAATCTTTAGTGAACGAGGTGGTCCCTTATTCCTAAAACAACCAACGAAAGTATTTCTACACTCTTTACCTTCATCCTATTGTTCAGCAATCTGAGATCTCTTCCTTATGAAAGTTTCTTTTGCGGATTATGTTCAATTTCCAATGATACACGACATTAAAACACTAAACAACAAAAATCCATTAGATTCAGTAACAGAGATTTAACAGCTTTACAGAATATCCATTTGAAAAGGAAATTCGCTCATGCTCAAAGACATAGCTAAAAATACAAACAAAATCTTCTCAAACTGAAATCCTATAGACCCGAGATACAGATTGATGAAGACGAAGAAGAACGAACGGAAATTACAAACTCAATCAAAGAAGAAAAAGAGAAAAATTGCTCAAAGACAGAGACGCAATGAAACAGTAAAAGAGAAAAATGAAGAAAAATGGTTGCTCTGCACTTGTGAAGACTTGATGAAGAAGAAAGAAGATGATGTGCCTTCGGCATATAGATATTTCAGACTAAAAAGAATAAGGATTTAACAGTAATTCAGTGATAAAAAGTATTATTTTTTATGAATTATTGATAATCCATCTTCAGCACACTTTCACTCTAATTTTATGTTTTTATAAGAGGAAAGGGAGAGATTGGCGCGGATCGTGTCATGACCAATGACTTTTCAAGTAAGTGGCATGAATTCCACGCTAAATAGCTTCCAAACTGAGGAAAAAGTGCGGCCACTGCCATTTCACGCTAATGGCGAGAAAATTGAAAGGACTTCACGCTAATGGCGTGGTTTTCACGCTATTAGCGCCAACTTCATGCTAGGCGCGCCAAATTGAAGACACCCACTGCCTCTTCACGCAAGCAGCATGGAAATCACGCTAAGTGCGCCGAGTACAGGAATCCTCCAATAATCGTCCGTGCGGATCGCGCGAAATTTGTGCTGATCGCGTGGACGTTGCGGATACAGCCTGATATTATGGTATTTAATAAAAATAGAAATTTAATCAATTATCTCATGAGATTATGACCTGATTGGATTGTGGATTATAAAAAGAGAGTCAGAAACAAAAAGAGAAAAAAATTTGCGCGGAGAGAAATTGACGAAGGCAGAGAACACGGAGCAAGCTTCTTCTCCAAATTTTCTGGTTATTAATTTCTTTTATGAATTCTTTTCTACACATTGAATTGTCAGACATGAACATGTCTGGTTAGTCTTTTATTATTGTGGTAAGGGTCACAACCCTTGATGTGAACCCATTGTAGTTTGGTTAATTTTTATATTTAATTATTTCAATTGCATTTATTTTATCATGTTCTTTATCTTATAATTCTTTTAGAACTGATCACTCTATTAGGATTGCGAGGGTTAGGGTTTTCAATAGGAATATTGAGATTCTAGTTCCTGACAAAGGGTAAAATAACAATTCATGTACGCACTAGGGATAGGTTTCATGAATTGCAAACGTGAAAAATTCACTGAATTAAAGGCTTAACTTGAAAAAGAATTTCTAAGGGATTAGGATTCTAATAGGGTTAATAAAGTTAAGATCACTAAGGAATTAGGGTTTAACTAATCAATTAACAGATGGTGAATTGTTTGATCAATGGTTAAATTAGATATAAACATTAATCCATATTGCAAGGTGGGGATCATAAAAGTGTTGGCATCTTTTACCGTAATACTCTTTAAATATTTTCTCAATTTAATCTTTTATTCTCAAGGTTTTACAATCATCTTTGAATTATTCACAAGTTTTGAATTGTTCTCAATTTTTACAACTACAATTATTCTCAAACCAATTTTATTAATCCAACAAGAGAAGAATAGTTAAAATAATTTCGGTGCCTCAATCCTCGTGGAGACGATACTCTACTTACCCTTTTATTACTTGGAACGATTGGTACACTTGCCAATTTTTTGCAACAGAAGACAAAAGTGTTGTTCTAGAAAAAGCTTGTTGTTTTTGCCTTCGTTTGATCCTTTATTTCTAGGATGGGAAATGTAGTGGCATTCTTGTGATTAACTCACATCGTTCCTTGCATCATTGGATTGAGGACGTCTCCTCTTTTCTAATCAAATGAAGGAGAATGCTTGAAGTTAATGATAATGCTAAGTTATTTTTTTTTTGCTTTTCATTCCCAAGGCTGATTCTTTGACCCTTGTACATGTCTAGTAACATTCTCTGCTCTATTGCGAGTCTTGGTGTCCTTTTTGGCAGGTGCTTTTTGGTAGTTCTTGCAAAAAGAAAAAGCAAACGTTAGTGGAATCAGAAAAAGTAAAAGTCAACTCATCCTTTATTTCTATCTATCTCTTTCTTGCTTTTCCATGTTTTTTGGTCGTTCCCTCACACAGGTCAACAATTATTGCATTTATGCTAATATTTATAACATCAAAGCAATAAAAGGTATGGAACACCTGGCATTCCATAGCAGGAACAACTCATATGCGAACGAAATTTTTATCCCATCACCTTATAAACCCATTCTAGATTTCTTTGTATAGATTAAGTTTTAGGGACTTATTTTAATTATGACATCATGAATATTCAAATTGGCCATAAGTAACTTGGTGAAACGTTATTCAAGCGAGACCTTATAGCCATAAGCTCTTGTATCCTAGACCTTGTAGCCGAAGAGACTTATGTGAGAGAACAGTCGAAACCTCACCTTCTCTTAGCCGGATTCAAGATAAGGTCTAGCAAAACTTAGGATGAATTCTACTAGTAGCAAAGTTTATGAGGAACTTTCTTGAGAGGTTCTTGAATAAATTAATGGAGTGCGGCGGCAAGGCATTGAAACAATGTTGGGTTGGTCCAGAGAGCAAGGAAACAAAGACTTTGGTAATGAATGGGTTATTGACTCCAAACACGTATATGGCCATCTAGAAGGTATCTAGGTGCTCCTCAGATCTTTAGTTCCATCGTACTGAGCCAGTTGGGTTGCTTCCATCCTACGAGAAATATAATAGCCTTGACACAGTCTGTGAATGGGCTATCATTCTCCTCATTGTCCTCGACAGGCTGCTTTTGATGGACGACTTGCTCCCAACAGTGTTGGCAACAGGATTGTGTGTTTTGGTCCACTCTCATTCAGCACGACCATGCGAGTTGCCATGTTGCCCTACATTTTCACCCTAGGAGCTCCGTCAAACAGCGTTTAATGTCATCCAAGTGTTGCATCAATAAGGCCATAACATTCAGGAAGAATCCCTCGACCGTCTTGTAGAAAGCATTGACAGTCTCTTCAAAGGTCTTGTCTTTATCCGCCTTGGCCTCCTTTAAGTTGGTTATCTTTTGATGTCGTTGCTAAATAGTGAGTACTAGTTTA
This sequence comes from Gastrolobium bilobum, assembly GCF_033153095.1. Classification (NCBI taxonomy): domain Eukaryota; kingdom Viridiplantae; phylum Streptophyta; class Magnoliopsida; order Fabales; family Fabaceae; genus Gastrolobium; species Gastrolobium bilobum. The sequence goes on along the minus strand of NW_026897401.1, from coordinate 305,285 downwards.
TCTGCTCCCCCCTTCTCCTTGGCCAATTCTGACTTCATAAGCTTGGAAGATTTAGCGGCCTCACCTTCCACCCATTTAACCTCAGCCTTAAAGGGACCGATCTCACCTTTGGCTTCCTCCCTCTCTTTCTCCAGTTGTTTAAGCTCAGCTAGTGTCAAACTTAATTCAATATTCTTAACACAGAGAAAGGTTCTCTAGCCTCCTAAGTAGGAGTGTAAATGGGTCAGGCGACCTAATAGGGGCTTACAGCCTAACCTACATCAAGCCAGATTCTCTCTATTACATATAGTGAAACAGAGCAGGCTCAGGTTTTTTAAAACGTTTATTTAGAAAGCAGGCCATAGGCTTTCTTTTATATGTCAGGCCTATATCATATTATATATTTTAAATAAAATAAATAAAGTTATTATTTTAATGATTTTGAATAATAAAGTAATATTATTTTAATTTTTTTAATTATTCAATGCCTAATAGGATTAATCATGCTAACGCGTTTGGGCCAAGACTTTTGTTTTTAAAATATAGACCAGACCAAACTCACAATTTGGGTCTATATAAGGCTAACAGACAAGGTTGGCCCAAATTATTTTACACAAGTCTAACCTATTTAAGTCAAAGTTCAACCTAGCCCAGCCCATTTACAGCCCTATTCCTCAGGGTGTCTCTAGAACGCACCCTCTCGTAGGATTGAACCAGTTAAGCGTATTTAAGGTTTTGTAGTTTTAGACACATGCTTTTCATCATACCAATCAAATGTGAACCCTAAAGGTTGGATCACGACCCGAAGGTCATCTGTCACTCCTTTCATACACAAATAACCTCGAGTGAGCCTGAATACTTCTGGCCCATCTCCCAGGTCTGTGATAGTCTCTTCGGCCATGCGTGAAGGAGGAGATGGCAGACTTGTTTCCCAAATAGACGTTGCTATGACAAGCTCTAGTTCTTCTTACTCTAGAATAATGTTGAGCTCGTCAATCGTGAAATGCCTCTTCTTCGAGCTCGATGAAGGTGAAGGCACACTGGATTCCTTGCTAGCCTTCGCAAACTCTTCATTTTTAGCCTTGGCAATCTACTTGAGCATGAAGAGATACAAGACAGTCTCCATCCAATCTGCAAAAAGAGAACAAGAAAAAGTTAAAATAGAAAGAGGAAAGGAACACAGGGTCCGACAATCACACCCAGACACCCTACCTACTTAGTCTCCCCAACAAACAGCCTCTTGAGTTGCTAGCCCAACACAGGCCCCTCTACTTGCAGATTCCACGAGACCAAAAAATGAAAGAGTGCGACCTCCACCCTCTTGAAGGAAGACCCATTTAACTCAATTGCATTCAGCATCATGTGCACCACCGTAGCTCCATTGCTGGAAGATCTCTCACAATCACTACCACCACTTGTGAAGAATCAAAGTGATGATGTGGTTGTCATGTACTCAGAGATAATACACTTGATGATGCCACGCCAACATAGTTTTGATGATAACAAACAAACTCAAAGAGGAATGCTCAAGGACGAAGCAACATCCGAAAGAAATCAAGAAAGCATGCAAATCAAGCATCAAGCCAAGTCCAAGATCTCATTGGTATATTCATTTAGGACTTAGGGAAAATATGTAAAGGTGTATAGATTCTAGCATTGCATGAGCTCAAGTTCATCCATATAATTACCTAATCGGAAAATGCTTAAAAACCTTGGTTTAACAAGTCAAAAGCGCATCAAGAGATCTCTAAGATAATTTAAGCACTTAAGCAGCCCTGCACAATGCAATCACACATATTCATGATCTTAAATCACTCACTTGTTTTAAAGGAATGCATCTTTTACTAAGCTTTAAAGAAATGTCAAAATGAATGGTTTGATGTGTCTAAAATTGGTTTGGAAAGGTACTTACATGATCTAAACACTTTTAAATAGTTTCTATAACTAATTACATGCATTCCAAGTCATAGAAACCTTTTTGAAAGAAAAGAAACTCAAAATTCGTGCAAAAAGGGTGCTACAATGAAATATCTGATACTGCACTGAGAATATTCAGATATCAATATCCGGATACTATGTCCGGATATGAGCTCGATAAATATCCGGATATGAACGGATCACAACGACTATAAACGTCTAGTTTTCTAATGAGGTGTCAATATAAATACCCACATCAATAGTAATGAACAGTGGACAACCATAGATCAATTATTGAACCTTTATTACTCATTCTAGCCAATTATTCCTCATTGATTACTTACTTTGATCATTGCATACACTTGAGCTCATCTTTCTTTTAAAGCTATACACCTATTAGTTCTTCAATTTGTGTATTCTGTACTTTGAGAGTACTTAGCCATTCTTAATCACTTCATTCTGATTTCTTGAATTGAGAGGGGAGTGAACCCTTGTGTAAGTGAAGGAAAAGTGTTGGTCTCCAAGTGACCGAAGTCTTGGAGAATATTGTAGTGGTTTGTTGAGCACCCTTGAAGCTCAACCGAGTAGTGAAAGTTGACAGAGCGGCTTTAGTCTGGACGTAGGTCACAGTGGTGGTGACCGAACCAGGATACATCTTGTTTGCAATATCTCTAACCCTTATCTTTGCATAAGCATTGGCTTATGCAAAGATCATTTGAGCATATTTAATTTCATATCTTGTCAATTATTTACTCGAGTTATTTACTATTATTTAGTCTCTACATGTAGTAAATTATTTGAACTCTAGAAAATCGTTTTCAAAAAAGAAAGTGAGACATCTTGCGAAAATATTTTTAAAACTCAATTCACCCCCTCTTGAGTTTGAGGCCACTTGTCCAACAACTTGAAGCCCTGAAAATGGACTAAAGCACCTTATTAGGTGATCTCTCTCACTCCCATAGAACCAATATTTTACAACAAAAGAATGCCTTTCCACCCATTCTTCATCGTTGTTGCTATTATCGTTATCACCTAATGCAACGATGTCCAGAACCACTCAAAAATATGAAAAAATAATGGATTAAAAGGGGAAAAAAGATGTCTAAAGGTGGTACCATATTTTTTGTAGGAAAGAACATATTGTTTTGAAAGTTTTGCTAAGTGCAATAAAATAGACGTCTCAATCCAGCAGCAACCATGAGCGAGAATGTTAAACCCTAACTTTCACCCATAAAAAAATGCTAGAACTTTAAGTCACAAGGAGTTTGGAGAAACGGTGGTTGCATGAAGAAGGAAACAAAAAAATGAAATAAAAAATCAAGTTATATAGACGTGAATTCAAAATAGCCTAAACATCTATGGAAAAAGGATATTTCTTGCAAGGGAAAAAGAATAACTTTGCAAGGGACAAAGAAAGGACGTGAACGTCTCTGTTATAGGAAATCATGAGGCATGTAACACAAAGGTTAACCCATGATCCCCAATACACATCCAACAAACGAGAATACATCATACGTAAAGGTTTAACCGTCAGGCCGAGACTAAAAGAAACCAATAATGAACTGTGATGTGGAACTCTCATAAAACGTTCGTGTCTAATTGACTTACAAGCCAACATCAGGAAGCAAGATTACCTAGACCACCTTAGAAGCAAGGCATAATGAAAGAATGATGAAAAGATGAAGCCACTTTTCGGTGGCTTTTGTTTGATATGAATCAAATCACTTCCACTATTCTTTTAGTGGCCATTTGACAGCGCTTCAATTACATAAAGTTGTAACACAAAAGAAACGCAAAGCAACACATTTACGCGTGATCGAAGTTTTTTCTTCTTTGGCCTTTAAATAGAGAGCCTCCTTTATATTTCAGATCATCCCAAAATTGAAAGAAATTAAGTCAGTATGTTTGAGTGCCATTTTGAGTTAGGTGTATTCTTCTAATATAAGATATAGTGATATTGTTGTCTCCTTGTATTTTAGAGAAGTTATAATTTCTTTCACTTAGTGAAAATCTTCTTTGATCTTACTCGTGATTTATTCAATTGGGTTTTTCATATAAATCTTGTGTGTCATTTCAATTAATGTATTTGTTGATCTTCTGACCCGTGAAATTAAGATAGAATTAATTACAATGTTTGTGCTAAGGAAAGTGGTTAGTCTTAAATTTAATGGTTATTTAACTAGTCACTAATAGCACATAGAGACTCCCACTCCCACTTACCTCGCCAATTTGTGTGGTTAACAGTGTCTTAAAAGTTTTGTTTCTCTCAACTCTATTTTAGTTGTATGATACTTTGTTACCTAACATTGACAACTTGTCAATGGTCCTTTAAAAGGATAAGCTTGTCCAAAGAGGCTTAGCCCATTTTAAGAGACTGGGCTTGTCTAACAACGAGAAGCACAACACGACATAAGACTAACTCCATCATATCAACAATCCCAACTCAGTGAGGAACAACTCAAATCCATACAGTCCTGAGTTCAAAGAGTCTAGCACAATAGCTCGGCAGTCCGAATTTTCAAACTATAATGCTATGAAAAAACTGTTCTGGATCCATATAATGCGTCATAGACTCTAGACGTTATAGGCTTTATCTATTAAAGGTATATTCTCTCCATAAAATTTACCAAAAAAAAAAATTCTCTCTATAAAAATAGTTAAACCAGATAAGTAGACACTTTTGAAACCCTCACATCTTTTTTTTTTTGTATAACCTGGAGGTATCCTCATTCAACCTCCTCCGATCACTTTGTCCTCGGGGTACGGCCCTGTAGGCTAGCTCCTCATTAGAATAGCGGGTGCATTGAACTTCGCTATCGGAGAAAGGATGAGACTAATCCTCCATTCAAGAAGGGAGGCGCATTCTCTGACCCCCAAAGATTTTTTAAAAATTTATTTGAAGTAAGATTTGAACCCTTGACTCAAACAAATCATTAAGAACTCAGTTTCTAACTGAGCTATCCTTGGAGGTTAAACCCTCACATCTTTATTGCCACTACACCAACCTCCTAATTGGCTTCGAGCCTTCCTTCTTTTTTTAATGCCCAATGTTATCTGTCCATAGATACCGCTGCTCTTCAAATTCGAAATTGATCAATTTATAATGATTATTTTCTTACTCTTAAAAACGAGAAATCAGCGCATAGGACAAATCAGCTTGGTACTCAAGGCAAAGGCGTGAAACCCATATGCTGAATGAGATGGTGTCAGTGTCAAGTGAGGGTGATTTGGCAAGTCTTTCTATGTACAAGACAAATTTGAATCTTAATAAATTATATTAAACTAGATCACAAACATAACTCATTTAAATATTTTTTTATAGACTTGCATTCCAATCTCGTTTCTATTATTTTTTTATAGACTTGCATTAAAAAAAATTTGATTCGTTAAAAACAATTTCAATGAATTTAACAACGAAAAATACAATTGAATCCCTCCTCTTGTACTAAAAAAAAAAAATTACAATTGAAGCACGCAAAGTCACATGCATAGTACTCCCCATAAACGGAGTTGTTTAAGGTACAAAGGAGACAATTTGGCCAAGGGGACACTTTTTTTTAAAACAATTTAAACAGGTTTGTTAGGTGCAGGCTGCCATAGCTACAAGTTAGCCATAGCTACAAGTTAAATATATCACCAGTTAAGACTTTTTTCCGAAAAGTTTTGCGCTAATGTATTTAGACGCAAAATTTATTTATTTTCCCACACGTATTATTTCTTTTCCTTTTATTTTTCTATTTCGTATTGGGGAAATTTTTTATTTTTTATTTTTTATTTTTTATTTGAAACTCATGGATTGGTATGTGCTATCTTAACTTTATGACACACATCGGATTATTAACTAATTAAAATTTAGAATTCGTTTTTTTTTCTGCAGATAAGTTATCTGCAGTAAGCCTAATACGGCGTATTATTTTAAGACAAAAATCATGATATTTTTATAATTTTAATTTATTTCAGGGTTATTATAGTCTTCATAATTATAATTTTTTAATTTTTCAATCGCAAAACAACGTCGTTTTGAAAGTAAATGCAGATAATTTATCTGTATTAATTGCAGAAATATTTTTCTTAAAATCTATTAACAAATGCGAACTTTTTAAATTAAGAGAACAATGAGAACAATGATTTATGAGCTAATCATAGTTCTCCTTTCCATGCAAGTCATTTTCTCTAGTTCATTTTTTTTTTAAAAAAAAAATGTGAACTTAATAATTTTTCGTTGCTAGCTAGTTTTTTAAGCAAATGGATAAACTGAGTTGTACCCTCATTCCTTGTCTGTGTGCTTGAATGGAAAACTAGCTCGGTGAAATGCCAACTTGATTGTTTTTTCAACTTTTAGCGTTACAAATATGACCGAAGGAACTCACAAGCAACTTTCTTTTGTTTCATTTATAAAAACGTGATAAACATGAATAGGTTGAGGATGATGTCCATGGAAACATGGTGCTAACTACTAACGTTGTTGTCGTTGACATGGAAAGATTAGAGAAACAACAATCATTCTTCACCTTTACGGTAAGCTTCTCATCTTTCCGCTAACCAGGCGCCGCCCATATTTTTCATTTTTCTTTTTAAATTCCAAAATTAAAATTTGGAATGAGATGTATCAGGACCAAAAAAATTAAAAAAAATAAGAATAAATAATTCAACTCAATCAAAGCTGTTTTTACTGGACTAATTCGAATTAAGAGGAAAAATAATAATCTAAGAGTTGTTATAATAGATAATTATAACAGAAAGCGATACCTGTGGAAATAAGCCGCACAAAAAATCCTTATACAAAATCAAATGTAAATAATTAAAAAATATATATTTATTATAACTTTTTTGTTAATAATTCAAATAAGCGTACACCTTAAAACTTCTGATAACTTTACGGGACAAAATGCGCTATCACTCAGTAGTTATAGTTTATTAGATCAAATAAACAGTAAAGTATAAAAAAGTATTTAGATATTCTATTATAATTAATATTTCCCTATAAAAAAGATATAAAAATAACTATTATGTGTGTGTGTGTTGAATCAAGTCAACTTAGTAATATATATGGATCAGTTTTGGTTCCTAAGCTGAGATGAATTTAAAAATATTCAATCAACTTAAAAAAATAGTGTAAATGACATTTTTTTGTATTGCTTACATGCTAGTTTGTTCCATGGTACCCACAGGAAATTTCATTCTCTTTAGCGATAATTTCATTTTGGAAAATGATATTTGTATAAATAAATTTCTTGAATAAACTCACATATTCTTATCAAATCATTAGATAACACTTAAATTCTGTTATAAAAGGAAAATATTCTTATCAAATCATTAGATAAGACTTAATTTCTTAAATAAACTCACCTAAATTTTACATTTTTCTTCAAAAGTTACCAATTTTATCCTAGTTTGTGTTAATTCAGGAGATTTCATTCTCTTCAGCAACAATTTCATTTTTGGAAATGATATTTGTATAATAATTTCCCGGTGTAATTAAACTCTAGATTTTTTATCCATATATTTATATAGGGAAATATTTTTCTTATGTTGTTGGAGAAGAGTTATCTTATGTGTAACATCCCGGGCGCTGACGAGGGCGGGGAGTGATCGCCGGTGCGCAAGGGCACAGACAAGGAGCGACTCCTGGCAGGCTTCCAGCGGTGGGGTACATGAATGAATCGAATAACACCGGAAATAGAGGAATTCCAGAGATTGTGCTGATATAGGACAGCACAACTGAGGATAGCTTATAAGAATTAATTGGTACTACCTATACTAACAAGATGTATCTACTTTTCGGTAGCCCAGATCGGAAGAACTCCACAGTTAAAAGCGTGCTTGACTTGGAGCAATTCAGGGATGGGTGACCTCCTGGGAAGTTTTTTCGGGAAGTGTGCGAGTGAGGACAAAGCACGCTGAAATGTCTCGTGTTAGTGTGTGGGGATAGTCGTTGATGTTTGCAAGTGGCCGGGCATTACAAGTGGTATCAGAGCAGGGCCTCTCATCCAGTACGGTGTGGTTCGAGGACGAACCAGGCGGAAGCCGGTGGGCATGTAACATCGCGGGCGCTGACGAGGGCGGGGAGTGATCGCTGGTGCGCAAGGGCACGGACAAGGAGCGGCTCCTGGCAGGCTTCCAGCGGTGGGGGTACATGAATGAATCGAATAACACCGGAAAGAGAGGGATTCCAAAGATTGTGCTGGTATAGGACAACACAACTGAGGATAGCTTATAAGAATTAATTGGTACTACCTATACTAACAAGATGCATCTACTTTTCGGTAGCCCAGATCGGAAGAACTCCACAGTTAAAGCGTGCTTGACTTGGAGCAATTCAGGGATGGGTGACCTCCTGAGAAGTTTTCCCGAGAAGTGTGCGAGTGAGGACAAAGCACGCTGAAAACTCTCGTGTTAGTGTGTGAGGATAGTCGTTGATGCTTGCAAGTGGCCGAGCGTTACATTATGTTAGTGATACAAATTTATAAGAGGAACTCACAAATAATTGGAGGAAAAAAAAAATAAAGGTGGGACCCACCTTTGTTATGTGTGAGTAGGAATGTGATTTATCTCATGTTGAATGAGATAAATATAACCCATTTATATAACCCTTTAATTCTATTGTAATTTATTTTTAGAAGAAAAGCATTAAATTTTATTTACACAAAATTTTAAATTTATCCATACACCTTGATAGAAAGTATAAAAATTTAATAATAAAACATGTTATATTTACAAATTTTTTATTTACAAACTTAATTATATACTAAAAATAGTACATGAATTATTTTATATACTACACTTAGTATATAATTAAATTTGTTAGAGTTTAAATATATCCTTCCTTTTTTAAAATAAAACATTGGAGGAATTTGTAGTGATAACGTTTTTCATAAAGTTCCCGGGCAGCAAATGTGTTTATGAAAAGATAAGCCTATTTCGTTGATGAAATAGTAAAAGAGAATAGAAATATAATGTTGTAAGAAAGTTGTTAGATTATGTTATAGAGATAGAGATTGTGGGACTCACATTTGTTTTCAAAAAATAAAATAAGTGTGGATCCCACAATATCTATCTCTGCAACATAATCTAACAACTTTCTTACAATATTATTATTCTTTTTCCATAGTAAAATCCACGAAATGATGAAATAAGTAAGTAAAAAAAAAAAAAACAACAACGACTGAGAAATAGTGAAAAGAATATTCTTTTTAACAAACAACCTAGATCCATAGTGACAGCGTTGTATAAATATGACTGATTGGCCTGTTTTGACTCCCAATGCATCGCCCTTTCACAATAGACACTGCTGCTAGAGGTAGGACAGGGTACCCTACGAGCACAAACTCTCAAACCGAGGCAAAATCGAAGTCCAAGAGAAGAAGCAACAACAGAGGATCCAAACCTCGCAGGAGAAAAATGTGGTTCGTGTACGTGTGTGATGAGGGAGAGAAGGAACTGGGTAGGAAACAAGCCCCAGGATCATGTCCTTATTGTGGAGGCAAGGTTGAAGCCATGGATGTTGAGATCCAGTGGAGGTTTTGCTTCTTGCCCATGTGCTTCAAGATCAAAAGGAAGTATTCTTGTACTTTATGTAACAAACGTTTAGAATTGTATTATTAGACTTATATATATATATATATATATATATATATATATATATATATATATATATATATGCATATATATATATATACCTGCCTAGCTAGATTTTAGATATGGAGACATGGAGAACTATCTAAATCATGCTTTCTTGTTTTCTTCTCCTGTTGAATTTTGTGGATCAATTGTTCTGAACATGGGTTTCATGTAAATGTAGATCAAAAGTGGTATTGGATTTGTGTTTGTTCTTTTTAATTTTTTCTTTCTTTCTGTTTTGCTTGTATATCTTTGTCGGTAGTTTTGGTGTCATTGAGAAGCTTTTTCGTTTCTTCATTTCCTCCTATGCGGAAGTTTTGATCTTTTTGTTTTTAATTCAATTTTGGAGTTTGGGTATTTTGCTTCTTTAATGGGAGGAGGAAAAGAGAAGGGGTGTGTGTGGGTGGTGGGTGGTGGTTGGTGGTATCATCGGTGTCTGAACCTAAAATTGAGAAATAGCTTGAAACTGAAAGCGTATTAAGCACTAAAAGACACTTTTATCTGTACCGAAAACGTTGGTGCCTTAACAACAATGGTGCCTCCTCTGTTTTTCATTCTTATTTTTTTTGTCATTTTGTTTTTTCCACGCTACTTGTTCTTTTGTTTAATAAACTAACCCCTATTAAATTGACTTAAACCGTAAGGGGGTATATGTGTCAAAGATTTTTTTCATTTCAACATCTCTGGACACCATCAGTTATTTCCAGAAGTCATCATGTCCATTATTATAGCTCAGATACACGTTGAATAATACTCATGGATCAGAGGTAACCGGCGCTTATTGATTTAAGTATACAAAATAAAAACTAACAAAGCCAAAACTCAAATAACCCATTTATGAATGGGAAGTGCGCTTTTTGATAATTGTGCCCTTTTATTAATAAATAATTATTTACTCAGATATATAAGAAGATACCCGGATATATTGCTCGCCGCAGACTGGATTTTTCCCATTTAGAGATGTATGAAAGAGCCATTGTTTCTACTAGCATGGAGAGAAGCTTTTACTACTGTTTTTGCTACAAATCATACAAGATACTCATTGAACAAACTTTGAAGTGACAGATTTATGTAAATAATTAGGCTAGCTAAGCATGACATTGCAAATAAACATAAATCAAACAACAAAACCATAAATTAAGGACAGAACCAAGTTACCATTAATTTATATCAATTAAATGAAACTGAGAAAGGAGTGTGCATGATGAACATTGAAATTCTCGAATGAATCTCTGGAGAAGCTTCTCGCTTTGCCCATTTAACCTTCTTGTGCCATAAGAATTAGCAGTGTCAAAGAGATTGATGTCATTTTCCACAGCCAAATTGAAGATTTGTTGAAGCTCATTATCCATGGATTCATGGTAACCCCAAACATGCTAAGTGTCCCATGCCCACATTCCAAATCCTATGGGAGATACACTCACATGTTACAACCATTGAAGCTTGCTACTTAGAACAAAACATACCACATCATAGTAGTTTAAAGAAAAACCTTACCTTTTGACTAATTCAAGGGATACTATCCAGGTATCTCCACTGTACCCAGATAAATAATTCAAAGGAATCGTCATAACATAAACTATACCCGAGTATTTTCCTTTATACCCAGGTATTCCCTTATATATCCAGGTATCTCCCTTTATATTCAGATAAATAAGGATAGATGAGTGATATATTTTAGTACAACAGTAAAGTGATAATTATTTATTAATAAAGGGGCACAATGGTCAAAAAAACCAAAAAGTATATTAAAAAATAAAGCCACAATAGAAACAAGATTTTTTATTTTATTCTATGACTCTAATTATTTTTTTGGAACGAGTCAAGTTTTTTCATATTTCCATAATCACATGAGCGGGGAAAAGGAACTAGCACATGTATACAACTAATCCCGAGTTAAGTAGTTGATGATCATCCAAATATGACTCAATTTTTTTTCCATAATTCAGATAATTGGTGCTCAAAATGAAATTTACTTCACATGCATATTTAAGGGGGAAATTTTTGTGCTTTTATGACTGAAATTTTTTTTCCCGTCATATTCATATAAACATAAGTGATTCCACAAGCATTTTCTCTCTTTTCTCTTTATAATGAGACTCACGCACTTTTATATGAGTGTGATAGAAAATTTTTTCTGCAGAGTATCATTTACCGAAAAAAAGGTTTAATGTTTCTCATATTGTAAGAAATAAAATTATTTCTTACACACACATAAAAGTATGTTGGACTTATAATTCCTTCTTCTTCTCTTTTTCATTCTCTTCATATGAACCCTATCCACTTTATAGGTGTATAAAAGATAATTTTATTTCTTTGTGACATATAAAATTATAAACATATCATACCCATATTTAAAACTCAAAAACGTTGCAACTAGTTCTGTCCACTTAATCGTATTACTGTTATTGATGGTAAGTGACTAAGTGGCAGCTGCAACATGATTAGAAAAATGTTGTACCTAACAAACATGATTAGAAAGTTGGGGGAAGATGTTAATAAAAAGCGCAGACTAATAATACATCTATCAACTTTGTTTCTCAGGATTCAATCAGATAGTTTTGATGGGCGGGTTTTATTCTTAAACGAATAGTAATCTGGAATCTCCTACCCTTCAAAATCTGCGTGTACCCGTGGTGTCCCACACATTAGGAAGAATTTTTTTTTTATTGTTGTGCTTCTTGATTTTATTTTATTTTTTTGGCTTTCTCTGTCCTTATGTTCCGTAATTACTAAATCTGAGGGAAGAGAGAGAACTTCTCCCGTAAATGGAGAAGTTACAAGCCCTTAATTTAATAAATATAGTATTAACAGAGATACTTTTCATTGCCTTTTCTTTTAAACCCTGATAATATAACAGGACATTTTTTTAATTAATTTGGATTCGATTTTTTTATTTTCCTTAATTGAAATTCATAAAAATAAAAGCTTACTGGTGCATGAATAATTCTAGTAACAAATAATAGGTCTATGAAAAATAAATAAATATTAATAGTTTTCCAATTTTGTAATGTCACAACATATACAACTAATTTAAGATACTTAAGTTTAAAAAATTAAAATTTACAGTAACATGATATACATATAAGAGAAATTTAAAGTTAAACTCTTCAAATTTATTTAAGAGATCGCAGACCTAAAATATCAAGATAAATTTATGAAAAAAATTACAAAAATAAAAAATGAATATGAAAAAGGTTACCACCAAATAATATTAGCCAGAATTCCCATCTAATGAAATATTTCCTTTTAAGGGAAGTTTGGTAGAGGAGAAATTTTTTTTTATCAGGAAAATACAACTACTAGGCATATGGTTGAAAAATGATTTTGGTAGGAAAATTTAAAAATGTTGTTTGGTAGGTAAAAATATTACCAGAAAAATTGGGTTAAATTTTCTGAGTCTATGTTTGATTGAAGGTAAAAGATTGATGGGAAAATGGATTGAAATGACTGAAATAACCTATTTGAAAGTTGTTATTGTTGTTTGCATACAAATAACCTTGTAAAAACATCAGCCTTAAAATGTACATTTTTTAATTTAAAGTAATAAAACAATTATCGAACCATATATAACTTCATACTTTTTTGTCAGCAAATTCGTTCAATTTCGTTGAAACCAGGTACAATTTCGTCAGTAAAAACATCAGCCTTAAAAGAAGACGTACGACTTACGAGGAAAGAGAGTTGAAACCAGGGACAATTTCGTCAGCAAATTCGTTCAATTTTTTCTTTCCCCAGCAAAAACCCAAAATAGCACCGTGAATATGGTTGTCTGGAACAGTGCTTCCAAATAAATTTTGCACACAAAACGCGTTGGCTGGGCAAAGGAGTCTCCTATCTAAATTTTGTTAACTCTTCTACCAAACATAGTCAAGATCAAAATCCATTTCAAGTTGTCTAGACATTCCTCCCAAAAACCTCTACCAAACACCCCCTTAAAAAAAAAAGAAACCAAGTCATCGCAGATAAAAACTACATTGACATCGGGATTCTAATTGAAATCAATTGAACAAGGATAATCATTTATGACCGCGAGAATGAGAAAAAGCCTATGGCAAGTTTTTGTTTGGAACTCGGCTCATAAGCCTTTTCACGGAGGTTTTGGATCTCAGATCTCGACAATCTTAACTCGGCTTGAACTTCACCATGTCGGGCAGCGCAACGGAAAAACAAAAACACAAAGGAGAGAGAACACCGACATATTTTAACGTGGAAAAAACTTCTCTAATGAAGAAGTAAAAATTCACGGGACCTAGTCCAGATCAAACATCCACTATGATAATAATGAGTACAAAGAATCAACCTTCACCAAAGTGGCGGTTCACTCAACCTCTCCAACAATAGTGATAATCAAACTTTCCTAGAGATGTTTCACTCAAACTCTCTCTAGAGGTGCTCTCAAATGCAAAGCTCAAAGCTTTACTCACAAAATCTCTCAAGTGTCACTCAAGAGTCTCTCAAATAATCTTCTTCTTCTAACTTAGCCTCCACCCACAACTAATGAATATATAAAAGAGATGAAATCTAGAGGTTAGGATTTTAAAGAAACGCCTCAATGGGTTTGGGCTTAGCTTTGAAGGAGGAAGCCCAACAGTTTTTACCGTTCATTTTAATTTATCATTCTTATACTAGCTAGTGTTGCTGACATTATACTAATAAGTATTACAAAGAGTAATGAGTAATAATGGTTTTATTATTTTTATATTGGGTTCACTTTTTCTACGGTCGTTTTAAGGCAGAAATCAAGATATTTTTGTAATTATAATTTATTTCAGGGTTATAATAGCCTTTTTCATTATAATTTTTTAATTTTTCAACCCAAAACGACGTCGTTTTGGGAGCGAATGTAGATAACTTATCTACATTCCCTCTAGAAATATTAAACGCTTTTATATTTATCTTTAAATTATAAATGCGTAATTAGATTTTATCTCCTTATGATTTTGTTCAGCTTGAACAAAATTAATTGAATAATTGATGAACCAGTTGATATAATAAAAAATAATTAAGGTTTGATTTTGGAGTGTTGGTAAACTGGATTGAATTAGATCGATTTCAAGAAATATTTTTTAACTAATTCAGTTTAAGTGGTTTTCTCATATTATCACCCAATCAAAATGTAAAACTGATCTAAATCTAATTCAAATTAAATCAATTTAGGTGGTATTAATTTTTCATTTTTGTCATGATTTTCTGAAATACACAAATTTATCAGAATTAATCAAATATACATAAACTACTAAGAATTTATCAAGATTTCAAATCAATTTCTCAAAATATATCTAAATTGTAAAAAAATTTAAAATAATTGTAAATCCTAAAATATATACCAAACTCTAATGTTCAAATTATTAACCAAAGAAAATTAGGTTTGACTTGATATATAGCTAAAAAAACTTTCTTTATATATATAACATGTCTTGTTGAATTTGAATTAATTAATTTTCAACTAAAACAAAAAATTCAATCCACTTTAATATTCTTTTAATTTTTAAAAGTCTTAATTAGTTTTAAAAAAATTAAATAGCACACCATAATGCAGAATCCTTTATAATAATAAAAAGATAAAAGGTATAAGGCCTATCTTTATCTATATATTACTAACTCTGCAAGTAATGTGCGTATGCGTGTTATTCTGTGTGCGTGCTTGTGTTTTTTTAAGGAGAAGACCACAGAAAAAGACAGTTGAGAATGACAGCTTTCTCAGATAACAGATACGAAGTTTTTGCCTTCTCTACTTATCACTTTTCAATATGGGGTTTGATTTTCTCATGTTGAATGAATTCTCATGTTGTAGAGATAAAAAGCATGTAAGACCCATGTGTTAGAAAAAATGATATGTAGGATCCATGTTAACACGGGAATGTAGGAAAATTTGAATTCTCATGTTGAATGAGAATTATAAAACCCTTTTAATATATGGGGTTTCTTTGGAAGGACGCAGGAGATTTCAGTTTATTAATTCAGAATCAAGACTTTAACAAAGTGTCAAATTCATACATTACGTAAAGTAATCCAATAGCATTACAAGTGTTGTTCACTTCTTCATAAATAGGCATTGATATAACGCAAGAGGGCTAAGTGGGGAAAAAGTACTGAGTGTTCTCTTTCAACTATACTTAAATCTAAATGTTAATCTAGTGCGTAGAACAATTAATTCTTTTAAAATCACTAAATCAATATGGAGGTGGCTTTTAAAATACAATCGGAAAGAAATTCAATCCAGATTAATTAATGCAAAATCTAACTCGAAGCTACCTTTATCTTAAAAAGAAAAAATTGCATTTCTATAGCACTTTTCAAATGAATGATATCAAATCAAATTTTATTAGGGAAGAAGTCTAAACTGTCTTAATTTTGATTTAATATTTTAAACAGTCTAATTTTCTGGACATAGTCTCAATTTAAGTCATAACTTAATTATTGATTGGGTCCGGATTAAATTGACATGAAATTAAGAGAAAATATAAAAATTTAGGTAATATATATAGGATAGATAAGATAAAAAAAAAATTAAACAAAAAATTAGGACAATATGATGTTTTATAATACATGTTTAAAACAAATTATATTAATATAAAAATATTATCATATTATGTATAAATATTAATTTAAGTTAAAAAAATTAATTATAATTTATTGCTTGATTTTTGAAAGACTATAATATAAGTTTTGAAATATTTTTACATTGGGTCAGACTATATTAACCTAAACCAGCTTAATTAGTAATTAAGTTGAGTTAAATTAAGTGTTAAACACTCAAATTTAAAAAAAATATTAATTAAGAATGTGTAATCCGTATTAGTTATACATTATTTTGGTTAACAATTACAAAACCTTCGCTGACCTATTCAGTCGAGGCTTTAAATGTTTATTTATAATAAAAAGATTTAAATTTTTATAGCAAATAGTGAAAGAGGTCATAATTGTGATCATAGTTGTTAAAATCTCGATTTATCACTACGATTTTATGTTTTTACGATTTTTTTATCAAAACGATTTTACCAATATTTAAAAAGCTTTTACGTTTTTACGATTTTTTATGATTTTTTGACATTACGATTTTATGTTTTATGACTTTTTAGCTCCATCCGATTTTACTTAAAATCTCGATTTTAACAACTTTGATTGTGATTGCAAACTGTAAAAAATACATTTGACAAGGCTTTTTGCTGTTTGTGAAATCTTAATTAGCAAAAAAGAAAATATTCATGGCGTGGCAAATAACCTTATGATTGTCCTTTTTTGCTGAATTATTTATTTTATGTTTAAATAATTTATATGTGATAAAAGTATTTTCATAATATAAAAAGTGAAAAAATTGTACCCAAAAAAATGAAACAAAAAAGTTTGAATTTGAAATTTCTAGAATAAATCATAAATGGAGACTTTTAAAAAATAATTATAATTGTTTTTTAGATGAATTTTTCGGGTTTGGAAATTACATACGACAATGATGAACTTCTGGTTATGAATTAAAGGTCAAACACTATAGTGTAGGGAATTTATAAAAAAAAACTATAAAAAGTTATGAAAATATAGAAAAATAAAAAACTAAGGGTGGTCAATGATAATTCGTTTCCTTGCTCTCGAGGAGCATACCGAGTTTAAGACCTCTTAATGTCACCATGATAATTTTTGTTTATAGATGAACATGGTAACTGCTTCTGTTATATTTTTTTATGGGTTTGTGATCCGTCATGAAAAAAATTTGGTCCTCCAAAAAAAATATAATTATGCACTACACCTAGTCCATAATTATAAATTTAAGGGTATGCATGAAGTGGTTCATAACTGATTTTGACAAAAACTGAACTGAACCAATTTTAAACGGTTTGGTTTTCAAACCGAACCAGTTTTTTTTTTTTAAACCGGTTGTTAATTTTCTAAACTGGTTTAAAATTGGTTCCAAAATTGATTTATGGTTCATAATCGGTTTTGATCGATTGAAAACCGATTTTTAACAGGTTTTAAATCAAAACCAGTTATGAATATAAACCGATTATTAAGTTCAAAATCAGTTTTATAACAAATTTAAAATCCAAAATTTTGAATAATGTACCAGTAAATAATATTTACAAGAGTTATACTTAATATTGAAGCTATATTTTTTTTTGTCACCGACAATTCATAAGAGCCAAATCCCAAAGTTAAGTATCTAATAGAAAAGTTATCTAATCGCATAAATTCATAAGAGCCAAATCACAAAGTTAAGTACCCAAGAGGAATTCCTTCGTCAAAGGGTTTTGTTTAAGCATAACTAATTATATCAATTAGCAAAATAAATTGATAAATACTTCACGGAGGGAAAACCCTTCTTGATATTCCTTGTTTCCAAATTCAAATGTTGTAAATTAAAAAGGAATTTAGATATTAAAAAGGAATATTTACCAATAAATAATTTTGTAAATTTGTAAATATTAAGTACAACTAACAATCGAACGTGCGAAAAGGAACCAAGAAATAGAAAAAAGAGTGAAGAAATTGGAAATGGGAACCCTACCATATCGGTGCATAAAGAAACGTTGAAGCAAAATAGAGTAGTTTGGTTATGAATAACCATAGATAACCAATTATTTTTATGGTTTGGTAAATAACCAGTTTATAAAATAAAAAACAGTTTTGTATGAAACTGGTTTTAAAATAAAACTGGTTTTTAAAAAAAAAACAACTGATTTTTTAAATGTGGAGCAGTTTGATTATGGATTGGTTTGATTCTTTTGGACATTTTGAACACCTCTAGTTATAATATTAAAAGTTGCTTTTTTTTTTCTCTCTTCTCATAAGGTTGTCGGTTGACGTGACGGAGAGAGAAAAAACAATTTTAATATTATAACTATGTACTAGGGGTGAAACTGGGCCAGCTGGCCTACAGGGGCCTACGGCTCGTCCTACATCGGGCCAGACCTGACCTAGTATATTTCGTAAAATAGGTTGGGCTTGAGCCTTAAAAAAACTTGTTTAATAAATAGGCTGTATGCCCACTTTAACAAGGTCTGGCCTATAAGCCTACAGGCCGTCCTGTATTTTACTTTTTATTTCAAATAAAATAAAATAGAATAAGTATGCCTTGAAAAAAAATATATATATAAATTTAATTAATTGCAATTGTTTATAACTTAATTATATTCGATTATATTTTAATAGAAATCTGAATTTATTTTTTTTATGTAGGAGGAACCAACATCTCAACATGTTAGATTGTGTATATGAATATATTAAAAGATTTTTAGGAGAGGTTATACTTAATACAAGCATCATGATGTGTTTGTTGGATTCATGTAGTTATTTTAATTTACATAGTATATATGGATTTGTTTGTTGGATCTGATGAAATATATGTTATTTAATTTGAACATTTTGCTTTTGAAAGTGACTTTAATGCAGATTGTGATGAGTTTTGTTGTGATTCATGATTGTGTTTGGATGTTGAAATTATGATTTTTGATTTAGCAACATAATTTGAATATTTTGTGAAGTTGATTCATGGTTTTGCTAGGAAGTTAAAAATTAATAGGCTGACGGGCTAGGCCAGACTATTTGTTTTTTTATAAACGGGCCAAGTCAGGCTAACAGTTCGACTCTTACTAAGCTTGGGCCAGGCCAAGTTAAATTTTTTTGACAAAGACTTGGGCTTTTCGGGATAAAGTTTGGCCCAGCCTAACCCACTTTCACCCCTATGTACTACTACCCTTAATACATATTTATAATCAGTAACGTGACCAAATTTTCCTTTCTACAACATAATTCTTATATTTTCCTTTTTATATATTCCTTTATCGGTTAATCGATTATTTCACTAATCCAATCAAGCCAAGCCAGACACAAACGTAAGAGTGATGAAGATTTCCTACTAAATTTGCTTATGTTATAATTCGTTCCCCCCAATCATTTATATATTTTATCTTAGGTACGTACGAGTATTTTGCGTTTAGATGGTGTGTGGCGTATAAGGAAAATGTGGAAAATAGCTGTACAAGTACAACTCTGAGTATGGGGTGATTAATGAGTTGTTTTTAATTATTTTCCTCTAGAAAAGTCACTTAAGAATTTAAGAGTTACCTTCTCAAGCTGAAATCCCTTAAAACTCTCATTTATAACATCATTATTGCCATTATACCATGCTTACCACCGTTTTATAGGGACTTTGAGAGACCTTTTAATAAAATTGTTACTGCTACTTTGTATCATTTTATAACTTGCTCTTATCATATTCTTATGAACAAGAATTTTTACTTGGACAACCAATAAATATCATTAGCATTATTGTTATCAACGTCAGTACCATCAATGATAAAGAAAGTATTCATTCTACATCATGCTAAGTGGCCTCTCAACTACCAAGAGACCCCCTCTTATTGATTGTTCTTTTTATGCTAATCTCTCTATGTAATTAAAACTACTTTAATATTGTCTATTTGTCTTCTATTGAGTTTCAATACCAACAACACCCCCCACCCAAAACCTCTTTACAATTCAAGTATTATGATCACGCGTTACATGTTTTCATGTGCGGGTAATATTGTTGCTTACATAAAGTTGGCCTCAAAGAATATAAAAGAAAACTAGTTTATTTGTCGTATCTTTCTTTGTCATTTTATCAAAGCTGTAAAAGCTTAGTTTGGCTAGATGAAGTTCCCTGATTGTTTGTATTTGGCATCTTCATTGGTCACGGGTGCGCGAATAATTAAAGCTGAGTACGTTCAGTAATGTGGTTGCATGCAATTGTACTTTACTGATATAAAACGCTTCAGAATTGAGAAACAGACACAGCTAGTGCCTAACACATGCACCATTAACTTTACATCTGTACCTCACAGTAGACAAAGGCAACTAAAGGGTCCTCACTTTATAATGTTAACGAAGCAAGCAATTCACTCAAAAGTTTCAGACATTATTTAAAGATAGATGAATAATGTTATATTTTATATTATATTTTTAATATGTTTTTTTTACATAAAATTACGTTGGATTTCAAAACTAAACAATATATCGGATCAATGTTATTAAACTTGAATCGATTATTAACTCAATTGGGTACCGGTTTATTCAATGGGTCATTGATTGAACCACATAATCCAAATATATATATATATATATATATATATATATATATATATTCTATACTCAAAATTTCTTTAGAATAACTTTTTTGTTGTCCAGCAAAATCTATAATTATGTCTATATAGAATTATCTTAAATTATGTCTGGCAACAAATATGAGAACTAGTTTGCAAAACAAGGCCTTGACAAAGAAAAAGATATTGTCATTTTCAACCGGCCTCCTTCTCAAATGGTTACTTTACTCCATGACCATTTACTTGCTTTTCATAACTATAGAACTATTGCATATTTGTAATTTATTTTTTCAGGCTTCCATAATTCAAAAAAAAAAAAAGAATTATCCATAGGGTCATTATTAAAAAATAAAATTAATATCACTTTTCAAATTATAAATTATCACTTCCTCCTTATCTCCTATGCTTTCAAATTTTCATCCAACTTATTTAGCATTTTCACTTTTCATTTCAATTTCACCCTTCTTAAGTTTAAATGTTTAATCATGTTCTGTTTTTTTGTGTGTGGTTGATTTGAAAATGGTGCACAACAACTTAAGAATTTTGCATTTGGTTGCTGCCTAAAAAGTGACGTTATTTCACTTTTTTTTCAAAAAAAAAAATGAATGACCAAAGTGGGTTAACAAAAACTAACCGGATCAGTGATTGTCAAAAACGGCCGAGTCAAATTGATTTTCACCTGGTCAATTGAGTGGTTGGTGCGTGTGCTAACTCAAATTGGTCAAGTCATTAGTTCACCGATTTATGGGTCAATCCGACTAGGTCGGGCAGGGATTAATAACATTGTATAGGATATATGCTTATGCGAAAAAATTTCATAATATTTATTAAAAAAATAAAGGCGACATATACCAAATTATAAACCATTTGATCATAAGAATTCTAGAGATATGTCAAGTAATCAATCCTTCCAAAACGTTTAAACTATTAGATAATAAATATTTTTGTGTTTTATATTATATTTCTAATGTATAGTTTATTAGGCATGCCCTACCTCTTGATCTTCATTCCAAATCAGGTTGTGCTGTTCCCATCATATGCTATGCTTTGCTAGCACATGCACCTGCCATGCACTATTCCTTTTTCAACTCCCACCTAGCGTTCATGAAACAGGACAGTTGCGCAAATTTGTAAATTGTAACTATACTCGTGCGCATAAACACTTGATTAGTTGATTACATTTGAGATTCAACTTAAAATGATAAGCTCATTTGAAGATTTCTGTGAAGTGTGCCAACTGATTAATTCCAAGCAATTAGAGGAAAAGACAAAGAAACTTTTTCTTACTGCATAAAAATACGGAGAAAAAAATTCTCATGTTATAGAATACTTTTTTCTCCTACTAGTGAAATATTAAAAGGTGTATAACAATTTTTTTTTAATGGGTAGTGAGAACTATCACATTTTGTGCTTATAGTAGGAGAAATTTTTTTTCCTACAACATGATAAAAAAGAACTCTAAAAATATATAAAGTTGAGCATAATCAATTTATTGTTCTTTGAAGTTTTAATTGATACTCTAAATAAAAATAAAGGACAAAAACATATGAAGAATGAGAAAAGTTGCACCAGCAAGCACGTGAATATACAGTTGTATTAAAAACTTAATAGGGAAATTTTTTATCGTCTTTGTAATCTCACTTCCTCTATTAGATTAGTCGATTCTTAAAATAAGATAATAATAAGCAAGTTGCTTTCGTACATGTAGCTTTCAAAAATTAGGAGTTGAAGTTGACCTTAATTAGTCTATAGATAGGATCTAGTTCAGCAGGGAGAATATGCTCGTTTTGATGTCCCGTTAATCCTTTTTAACCCCACACCTCATTATTCCATATTCATAATATTTTTAATACGCCCCCACTTGAATTTATTTATTGCTTAAATATCACGGCGACCCATGAATAGACAACTACCTAAACTACTCCCATTGAAAACATCTTAATGATTTTATTTTTGCCTTTATGTTGTAATTTTTTTTTCTTACCTTTCGGGAGGGATCTTTTGACTATGATGTAAGACTTATAAATTTTACTTTTAATCTCGGCCGTTGATTTTTGTCCATTTAACGATTATACTTTATCGAGATATACCAATTAATTATTTATTAATTTTAAATAAATAATAACTGTTAGAAAGATAAAAATCAACGGCTGAGATGAGGAGTAAGATGTCTAAGTCTTACACTGCAGTCAAAAGATCTCTCTCTCTCTCTCTCTCTATATATATATATATATATATATATATATATATATATATATATAAAAGCAGGATATTCATATATCGGTGTAAGTTACACTATTAATCTTGATCGTTGATCCTCTTTATATTTAACGGTTCTGATTTATTAGATATTCGAGTCGTTAGATGCAAGTAACTCAATGATTTAGATTTGTTGTAAGACTCTGAATCATTGATTTACTTGCATCTAAAGGCTCAAATATCTAATAAATCAGAACCATTAGATATAAATAGAATCAACGATTAAGATTGAGTGTGTAACTTACACCAGTGTAAAAATATCTCCTATATATATATATATATGAGTCATAATCATTTTACACCGATGTAAGTTACACTATCAATATTGATTGTTGATCATATTTATATATAACAGTTCTGATTTGTTAGATATTTGAGTCGGTAGATACAAGAAAGTCAATGATTCAGATTTTGTGTAATTTGACTTGCTGTCCTTAAGTCTAATTTGACTTTTCCACCAATATAAACTAAATCGAATTATATGCAAAAATATGCAATATAAAATATTATTCCTCTTTCCATTTAAATTTAATGAATTATTAATTTAAAAAGAATATTATTATTCAATTGTTTATTAATATATAGTTAAACTATTTAAACTTTTTATATAACTTGGTATCCTTACGATTTGTGCCTTTTATTGACTATGTGGGTCCCATAGTCCATACTCAATTACTCATACAAAGGATGAGTTGTTCGTTCATCATGCCAACTTAAATATTTTAGTGTACATTGATAAAAAAAAAAGTTAAAATAAGAGAGATTTTGTCATTCTACATTTAGGATAAATCATTTATGGTTGGAATTTTCAACTGTGATATAGTTTCACATTGGTTGGTAATGAGTTAAGTGAAGTCCATATAAGTGGGAAGACGGATGAACCCTAATGAACTATAGGTCATGAAGACTATACAAGTGAAGTTTTGATAATTATAAAGCACCAACAACCTCAACATGGAAGCACAACATGGAAGTCAATGCAACAAGTCTTAAATGGCGTAAGAAGAGCAAAGCAAAGTGCAAAAATGAAAGGGCCACTCAAATGCACAAAGTCAACCTAAAAGTCAAAGAATTCAAGTGATAAATGCATTACAAGGCTCAAACTATGAAGATCAATGAAGACTTATGTTCTTGTTGTTTGTAATATGATTTTAGAGTAATAGAAACTTAGAGATTGAAATAAATAAAAGCACATCGGGGGCGCGTAAATCCACGCGCGCGATTTCTTGCTCTCTGCTAGGGTTCTGGTATTCTGTTTCTTGCGTTTTGTGCTATCGATGGAAGCTGAGGTTGTGATCTCGAAGGACTCGATGGAGGAGGACGATGTCAAGGCTTCTAGAAATAGAGGCCAAGCTGAAGGCGATCGTTTGCTACGGTGTGGGAAGAAGCCGAAGGGTGAGGCTGTGGAGGATCTAGTCATGGATGAGATCATGCAAGACAAAGGAGAGGGAGGTTCTGAAAATTCACCGGTTGCTTCTGGGCTACCGGAAGGAGTAAAAGGGGATCTGAAGTGCAGCGCCCAGCCTCGTGTGGTGACTTACAGGGATAAACTCCTTCGTTTAAATGGTCTGGGAGGACAACTGGATGTCGAAGAAGACTGGATCTCTATGCAGAAACGGGAAGAAGAAGAGGCTGATCTGTTGGAGGGGATTAATCAGGTCCTTCCTGATGATCCACTCTGCCCGCGCTACACTATTCCTGTAGAGGAACACAAGCGTGATTGTGAGCAATGGAGGAAGGCTCTCATCATCAAGATGTTAGGGAAGCGGATTGGGGCTAGATTCCTGATGTCCAGACTTGTGAGGCTGTGGTGTTTGGTAAGTTCCTATGAGCTGATTGGTTTAGATAATGGATATCTGCTTATTCGATTCCAAGAAGACAATGATTATCGTCATGTGCTGGAAGAGGGCCCGTGGATAGTGAATGATCACTATGTCATTGTTCAACGTTGGAGGCCACTCTTTGATCCTTATGATGAGGATTTTAGGAAAGTGGCTGTTTGGATTAGGATTCCGGGTTTGCCCATTGAGGTGTACAAACCTCGTCACCTATGGAGAATTGGGAATTTCTTTGGTAGAACGCTGAAGTTGGATCGAAATTCACTTCGGAAAAATGAATTGGGTGATGCTGTTATCACAGAGAGAGGCAAATTTGCTCGAATTTGTGTAGAAGTTGACTTGAGAAAGAGTTTCCTGTCGAAGTTTACCATAGGGATCAAGATCTATCATGTTGGATATGAGGGATTACACCTCATCTGCTTCAAGTGTGGCTTGTATGGCCACAGGAAGGATCAATGCCCAGAGGACCAAGCTCCAGAGGTTCAGACTACCGTGGAAGAGTCCAGTAAGGGGCAAGCTGTTCCTTCCAATGCCAAGCCTGTGAGTGAGGTGACCAAGGAGAATCAGGGGGAAGCATTTGGTACCTGGATGGTTGTCCAGAGGCAGGCTAGAAGTCGTAAGTTGAAAGCCAAGCCAGTCAAGCAGGATGTTTATGAGGCGGTGGTGCAGGACACTAAGTCTATAGGGGTGAATCTGTCTATAGGAAGACCACCCAAAGTCTCAGGGGTGGTTAATTCTGACATCAGTCCGCCTACTGTTTGTTCTCTTCCAGCTAAAGTGACTGATCTTAGTATCTGTGTGGCTGTTAAGGAGGAAGCTCTTTCTGGTGAGAAAGCTCAAAGGAGCTTAAAATCTCCTGATCATCAGTCAAAGAGGAATGTAACTAGGGATCCTAAGGAGCGAGCCAAGATCCAGCCCAAGGCCATTCTAAAGAAGCCAGGTGTTGAGAATATTCCTCCGAATGCTGGGATTGAGGGCCAACCCAAAGGGACCAGTAAAGTCAGGATTAGAAGTAAAGGGACCTTGAATGTAAGAGATTTTGTTGAGGATGGGAACAACATGGCAGCTAAGAAGGGCTTGAGTGTAGCTGGGCAGAATTCCCTGGGGATTAATTCTTCTAAACAGCATGGTTTGGTGCTTGATATTCCTCCCTCCTTGGTGGGGAGCTCCTCTTCCTTGAGTGCCTAGGTATGGCTTTAGAGTCGTACCTTTTGATTTGTTTTGTGTTTCTTTTAATTTTAATTTTCATGTCTGTTTTATGTTGGAATTGTAGAGGGGTAGGGAAGAGAAGCTTCCCTCCTTTTATTAGAGATCTAAATAACAGGTTTAAAGTCAGTGTTTTGGCTTTGCTGGAGGTTAGAGTTGGTGGATCTAGAGGTGATAGGATCATTAACCAATTGGGGCTTTCGAGCCATTTCAGACAGGATCCTGTGGGTTTCTCAGGGGGTCTGTGGCTGCTCTGGGATGAGAAAAAGGTTAAACTGGATGTGTTACAGACTCATCACCAATTTGTGCATACAAGGGTTCACTATCTTGACTCTCTGGAGACTGACTTCATTACATTCATTTATGGTAGTCCTAGGAGACTTGAGAGGAGAATCCTTTGGGAAGAATTAATTTCCATAAGCCTCTTAGTGGACAGCCCTTGGCTGTTGATGGGCGATTTTAATTCCATTTTATCTTGCTCTGAGAAGATATGAGGTAAGGAGATCTGTTGGAATAGTATGTTTGAGTTGCAACAATGTCTTTTTGGGTGCAATGTTTCTGATTTGGGTTTCAAAGGACCTGATTTCACTTGGAAGAGGGGTAGACTCCAAGAACGTTTGGATAGAGCATGTGCTAATGAAGATTGGAACCTAGCCTGGCCTAACAGATTTGTATCTCATTTGCCTTTCTTTGATTCAGATCATAGAGCTATTCTGGTGGCAAATGGTGATGGGGCTAGGCCTAGGGATTACTCTAGAACCTTCAGATTTCTTGCAGCTTGGCTCACTGTCCCAAGTTCGGTAATCTGGTCAAGGATAGTTGGGAGAATAATGAGGGGTGGATCCCATCTAGGAACAAGTTTGAGACTGTAGCTAAAAACTGGCACCAGAATGTTTTTAGGAAGAACATGATTCAGAAAAACAGAATTTATTCTCGGTTGAAGGGGTTGGAGAGTTACAGAGCTGGTTATTATGATCATAACTTGGAGATTCTTCAAAAATCTCTTTGGAAGGAGCTGCAATCTATTCTTCTTTGTGAGGAATTGACTTGGTTCCAAAGGTCCCGAATTCAATGGTTAAAATATGGTGATAAAAACTCTAAGTTTTTTCACTCTTCCACAGTGGCAAGGAGAAGATTTAATAGAATTGTTGCTCTTCAGAATGACCAGGGGAGGTGGATCACTGATTCTGATGAGCTTGTCCATATGGCTATCTCCTACTATCAGGATCTGTTTAGAATGGATGAGGAGTGTGATGGTTCTTTCCCTATTCAGCATACGTTCCCTATCTTGTCTGATGGAGACGGAGCAGCTTTGTCTATTATTCCTAGTAAGGAAGAAATAAGGAAGACTATTTTTAAGATGGGCAAATTTAAAGCTCCTGGTCCGGATGGTTTGAGTGCTATCTTCTTTCATAGCCAATGGGATTCCATAGGAGACTCAGTGTATAAGCTAATTGCTGAGATTTTTGTTTGTCCTGATAAGGTGAAAGATATTAATGGTACATTGATATGTCATATTCCTAAGAAGGATAGTCCTAGTAGCATGAAGGATTTTCGCCCAATCAGCCTATGCAATGTGATTTATAAAGCTATCACTAAGACTTTAGCTGAAAGAATGAGAAACTTGATGCCTAGAATTGTTTCTCCAAACCAGTGTAGCTTCATAAAAGGGAGGCAAGGTACTGATAATATCATCATAGCTCAAGAAGTCATCCATTCCATACGTAGTAGAAAAGGAAACAAAGGATGGATGATGATCAAAGTGGATTTAGAAAAGGCCTATGATAGGCTTAGTTGGAAGTTTGTGTTGGATACTTTGAAGGATGTTGGGTTCCCTGAGTCTACCTCTCAGTTAATCCTCAGTTGTATATCCACTTCTTCCTTAAGCCTTTTATGGAATGGAGTAGCTACAAGTAAGTTCTTACCTGGCAGATGTATAAGGCAAGGGGATCCTATTTCCCCTTATCTCTTTGTTTTGTGTATTGAGAGACTCTCCCATCTCATTAATATGGCAGTGGATATTGGTGCTTGGAAGCCTATTGTCCTGAGAAAGGGTGCTCCTCCTATTTCACATTTGCTTTTTGCTGATGATCTAATTATCTGTGCTGAAGCTAGCATTGAACAAGCTCATGTGATTAACCAGGTCTTAAAGGTATTCACTAAAGCTTCTGGCCAGAAAGTTAGTAGTGAAAAGACTCGGGTGTTTTTCTCCAAAAATGTCCATGTTAGTAGATCCAGTGAGATTAGTGAGTCCTTGGGAGTTGGGATCACTGCTGATTTGGGCAAGTACCTAGGGGTACCTCTCCATCATAAAAGACTTACTAAGAATTCTTTCAAATTTGTCCTGGATAGGGTTCACAGAAGACTGTCCAGCTGGAACCAGTCCTCCCTTTCCCTTGCTGGGAGATCTGTTCTTGCAAAAGCTGTTTTGGAAGCCTTACCTTCCTATGCTATGCAGTCAGCTGTTGTTCCCAGTGGCATATGTTCTGAGATCGAGAAATTAACTAGGAGTTTTATTTGGGGCTCTACTAAGGAGCATAGGAAGACCCATTTGGTGAGCTGGAAGAAGATTTGTAGACCAAAAAAAGAAGGTGGTCTGGGCTTCAGGGAGCAGAACCAAGTTAACAAGGCTTTCTCTATGAAGTTGGGGTTTGGTTTGCTAGCTAACAGGGATGATCTTTGGGCCAAGGTTTTGTGCAGCAAATATAAAGTGGGGGATGATCTTATGCCCAGATTAAATTGTTGTAGGAATGTCTCTAATACTTGGAGGGGCATACAAAATTCCTGGGAGGTAGTCAAGGAAGGTACTAGAATTTCCCTTGGGGATGGGGAATCTACCAAGTTCTGGCTTGACCATTGGTTGCCATGTGATGGTAATCTGTTAGATAAGGTCTCTGTCAGTTTCCCTGAGGAGTTTCAACATTGGAAGGTAGCTGAATGTGTTACTAATGGAGAGTGGGAGTGGGATAAATTCAGTCCTTATCTTTCGGATGAAGTTCTATAAATTATTGCTGATGTAATTCCCCCTTCCAGCAGTGAGGGTCGAAATAAGGTTAATTGGAAATTTTCCAGCTCTGGAATGTTTTCAGTTAGCTCAGCTTACAGGGCTTTGACTGATCAGACTATCACATCTAATTCTGTGGACTGGGAGTTGGTTTGGAAATGGGAGGGCCCCCAACGTGTCAAATTCTTTCTTTGGTTGTTTGTTGGTAACAGGTTGCTCACTAATGCAGAGAGGCAGCGTAGGCATATGACAGAGGCAGCCGCTTGTCCTAGATGTCAGTTTCCTTTGGAAGATGCTGATCACATTTTCAGGAGATGTCCATGGGCTCAGGAAGTGTGGAAGCTATGGGTGGACAGAGATGGATTGAATGCTTTTCTCAGCTTGAGCCTAACTGATTGGATTCTGGATAACATAAAAAAGAGGCATCACAATGGAGAGTGGAGTGTGAAATTTGGAGTTATCTGCTGGTACATATGGAAGGAGAGGAATAACTTGATATTCAATGATAAAAGATGCTCTCCCCAGGAGTTGTTCTTCCAGGTATCTGTGTTTATTGGTGATGTGTTATTGGCTGCGAAAGTCTTATCTGAAGCTGGACTGGCTCTAGTTAAATTCAAAGAGATATTGGTTAGATGGAAGGCCCCTCCTAGTGGGTGGATCAAAATTAACTCTGATGGGTTTTGTAAGGACGATGGCAATAGACTTGCGTGTGGGGGAGTTATAAGGGATGAATGGGGCCATTGGATTATGGGCTTTGTAAGGAAACTGTGGCCAGGCTCTGTGCTTTTAGCTGAATTGTGGGGAATATATACAGGTTTGGATTGGGCTTGGGAGTCCGGGTTCAAGCAGGTTATTGTGGAGTGTGATTCGAAGATGGCTCTCCATTTGGTGGAAGAGGGATGTAATAGCTCACATCCCTATTTTGAGATTGTGAATAGAATCAAAATCCTTATGTCTAAATGCTGGAAACTAGAGCTGAGCCATGTCTATAGAGAAGGCAATTAGTTGGCGGATTGGCTGGGTACTTATGGTGTGCTTCCAAGTTGGGAAGTCCTTTGGCTGGTTAGTCCCCCTCTAGGGTGCAAGAGTTTATTGGAGAATGATTGTATAGGCACTGAGGTGCCTAGATGGATTAGTGATTAGTTTGTCTTTTTCTGTTTTTCCTTGTAATCCAAAAAAAAAAAAAACTTAGAGATTGAGTTTATTAAGCTTTAACTTAAGAATTGCACTTAGAAGTTATAAACTCATATAGGTGACATTCATACCTTGATTATGCATACAAGATCACACACACATGGAGAGTTGTTATATAAGTGTGAGACATGATCATACATATGTTAGAAGTCACTAGAAATCATTTAGAAGTCACTAAAAAACACTTAGATGCATTTAAATTCAAAAAATCAGCAAGCAAATTGTTATCTGTGCTGAAGTAATTGAATATTTTCTAGAAGTAATCGATTAACAAGGTTCGTTGAAGTAATTAATTACCTGATAATAGTAATCAATTACCTCATTGCTTTGAAGAAGTAATAGATTACCCCACGAAAAGTAATCGATTACTCCTTGACTTAAGTGACTTGAACTTTAAGTAATTCAAATAATTAGATGTCCAACGGCTATAAATGGATAGTAACTCAATTGGGCACCTATATAAACACTTCTTAGGGGTTTAAAAACAAAGGATTAACACTAAAAAACACTATATCACCGAAAATCAAAAGATTGAACCCTTTTAGGCTCTGTTTGCATATCATTGAGAAAAAGCTCAATATCTCTTTCTTTCTTAATCTTTTCCTGATTCGTTTTGTAATTCTAAATGTGGGGAGGCTATCCTACATCTGTTTTAATGAATTGGACTACATTAATTTTTTTTGGTGTAGTGGAGTGATCCTATAGGGGTATAGGTTGAGATTGATAAAAATTGGACCAAGATTCTTGTAAAATTTCTTTGTACTATGGTATTTCAAGAACCTGTTGAAAGCTTGACGATAGTGGAACAATCGATACCAGCTTGGATGTAGCTCTCAAGTGGTTAGAGGGAGAACTAGGATAATTTTGGTGTTTTCTTTTCTTTTCCCTTCTCTTTTTGATTCCCTTGCTATAACTCAATTTTGTATGTTATACATGTTATTTTGATTCTGTTTAAGGATTGGGAATCAATAGTTTTCTCTTTGATTTCATTTTGTGTTGTTTTCTTGAAAATAGGTACTGATTTACATTATTTTTTTGCAAAAAAAGTAACACATAATTTACCCCCTCTTGTGTGATTGTTTTAGCCATCTTCTTTTTACAAACCCAACGCCCTAAGGTTTTAGATTGAGACATATTATCAAATCCACTTACTATAGTTGGTGTAGACTTAGCCTATTTGTGGTGGTCCCCCGGCCACGGGCTCCCTTGACTCGCTTGGCTCTGGTACCATAGCCAATGGTTGATTTGCCTAGGTTTACCAAGATTTGAAGATGGTGGTATATATTAGCGGGTTTGTAGGCTGTGCAAACCCATGTTGTGAACCAAGAGACTAACCCACTCTTAGTTGGTAACCCCATCAATACTAAAAGAAGCTTCTGTTTAAGGGGAAGTTGACAATTGTAAAACTCAACTTGAGGGGGAGATTGTGTAACGCGTGGCCGCTTCAAGAATCAATGACTATCCCCACATAATAACACGAGACTTTTCAGTGTGATTTTTCCTCACTCGCACACTTGCCGGGAAAACTTCCCAGGAGGTCACCCATCCCTGAATTGCTCCAAGTCAAGCACGCTTACTGTGGAGTTCTTCTGATCCGGGCTACCGAAAAGCAAATGCATCTTGTTAGCATAGGTAGTACCAATTAATTCTTATAAGCTATCCCAAACTGTGCAGCCTTATACTTGCACAGCATTTGGAATTCCTCTCTTTCGGGTGTTGATTCGATTCATTCATGTATGTAACCCCCCACTGGAAGCCTGTCAGGAGCCGCTCCTTGTTCGTGCCTCTTTGCACCGGAGATCACTCCCTGCCCTCGTCAGTGCTCGAGATGTTACATGCCTACCAGCTTCCGCCTGGTTCGTCCTCGAACCACACCGTACTGGAAGAGAGGCTCTGCTCTGATACCACTTGTAACGCCTGGCCGCTTCAAGAATCAATGACTATCCCCACATACTAACACAAGACTTTTCAGTGTGCTTTTTCCTAACTCGCACACTTCCCGGGAAAACTTCCCAGGAGGTCACCCATCCCAGAATTGCTCCAAGTCAAGCACGCTTAACTGTGGAGTTCTTCTGATCTGGGCTACCGAAAAGCAGATGCATCTTGTTAGCATAGGTAGTACCAATTAATGCTTATAAGCTATCTCAAACTGTGCAGCCTTATACTTGCACAACATTTGGAATCCCTCTCTTTCGGGTGTTGATTCGATTCATCTGGAAGCCTGTCAGGAGCCGCTCCTTGTCCGTGCCTCTTTGCACCGGCGATCACTCCCCGCCCTCGTCAGTGCTCGGGATGTTACAGATTGTTTGGAACTAAAGTGTGATAAAAAGTCCCACATTGGAAAAGAATGGGCTAACCAAAGCTCATATAAGTGAAATGACTCATAAATCCAATGCCTTAAAGTTTTGGGTTTGGTTAAAAAGAAATAAAAAAATAAAAAAGTTCAATCTAGATAGCTTATAGCTTCTTCTAATGTTGAAGGATCCAATCTCCAGCAACAGCACCAAAAACTTGTTCCAACTTCGGCAAGTGCATCGGTCGTAAAAGTAATAAAAGTGTAGGGAGTACGAGATCGTTCCCATGAAGATTGATTTTCAAGCACTAGTTTACTAACAATGATTTAGTTGGACAATCGAATTTGAGATGAAAAGAAAGAAAATCAAGAACAAGCAAGAACATGCAATTCCAGAATTTAAAGCAAGCAAAGAAAAATATTTTGGTTTTGAAAATCAAGGAAGAGCGTAGTTAAGGTTTCAATTTCTCCCAATATCCTTCATATGTTATGGATTAAACAATCAAATAACCGCCCTTAATATAATGTCAATTGATTCCTCTAAAGTAATTAAGGTTCAATCCTTAGTTACCTTAATTCTATGTAATCTTGAAAAATCTTAGTTCCTCGGTTGTTGCCCAAGAAATCATGCATTAACAACAAGAATCTAAAAATTGCATAATTACCCTATGTCTATCCTTGGATCACAAGGATTATGACAAATTTATCAAATTAGGGTTCATGTACCAACATCTTTATTGTCATACAATTCCCCTAAATTAATCTACAAGGATCAAACTCATAGAAACCATTACGCATAGATAAATTCATTCAATTATAAAAAGAAAAATTACAGAGACAATTTAATCCATAAACATAATAATTCAATTGGGTTCCATCTACCCTTAACTATATAAAAATCTAGCCTAACATAGCGAAATCAAAGACAAGAGAAAGTAAAGAAAATCTCTCAAACTCCTTTGGTGTGATGGCATGAAGAATCCTCAAAACCCCCAACCTTTTCTTGAATTTTACTTCGGCAAGTGCACTGAGTACGAGATCGTTCCCATGAGAATTGGTTTTTGTAAGAACCCGTATCGTTAATTAAGGAAGTTAATTAATTAATTATGAGAAATTAGGAAATAATTTCATAATTGACCCTAATAATTATTATGAGGCTTAGATAATTATAGTAAGTGAGTAATAATGCTGAATGTCGTTTTTCGGACGAAAAGTGCAGATACCGGTTCTGCTACTCGGTATAAATGCGTACCGATAAAATATCCTGAAAAATTATAATAAGTGTGAGAATATTACTAGAATAATATATAGGACTTGTAAAACAAGTTTCAGGTCAAAATAATGAGAACTAGTGCCAGAACTGATACTGGCTATGGAAAAACAGGTACCGGAAAGGTGCTGCGAAAAATAAAATAAAAATATGACAAATATTAGAAAAATAAGTAGGTTCAGAATCCTAAGTTTGGGATTAAAATGCTAAGCGTAGAATTTAGCGCTAATACAGTGCGATTAAGACTTAAGTGGCCTATATAAGGTCATGGCACTTGTCCCTAGGTCAAATTCTTGTGCATGGTGCGCCTCCTTTCTGAGTTGGTTGTCTCCCAAGCTTGTCACCTTCTCTTCTTCTCCATTTTATGAGCATTGATACCTTCCCATTCATTAAACCTTCACCTTAGCATCTTGAGATAGGGTGAAGTGGCCTTGTGAGTGAGTGTGACTCTCTTTTCTTTGAGTGTTTTGCCTCTGTGGTTGGAGTGCGTGGACTGACTTCCATGGCTTGAGTGGTGAAAACCACTTCCTTGTTGTTGAAGAGCCAAGTGTGGAACTTTTGAAAGAAAGAACCTTGTTGGGTGCCATTTTCGTATTCCTTGGTAGTCTGAATATTTGGAGCAGTTTGGTGAGCTCCAAGAGCACTCCCTTCTCTGTTTGAGCCTTGGGTAAGTTGTACAACCTTTGATCATGAGTTTGATGGTTAAAAATGGAACCTTGATGCATGTAATGAAATAAAGATCATAACTTAAGGTTGGGTAAGGTTAAACACACCTAGAAATGCATGTTTAAGCTTCTGTAATCGGTAAAAATGGAATCTTTGGATTGATATCTCGCGAAATGCAGAATCTGAGTTCTGTCGCGAAATATCCGGATATTGGGTTAGAAATATCCGGTTATGGATATCCGGATATGGGGTTCTAAATATCCGGATATTCTGGATTTTCGTGAACAGTGAAGGTACTGTTCATACAGAATGCTATTATGGGTTTGTGGACCCATGATTGGCTACTATGGACTTCTGCAATTATTAATGTAAGACAGAATCTAAGTGATTAGGGGCTTGTGGCATTGTGAGAAGCCTAAAGACGTAAAACGTAAAAGAAAGGCGTTGTCTTTGTGTCTTATGCTTGTTAAGCATGAATATTGATGTATTGTAGGTCTGAAACAGATTGTGATTCTGCTGTGTTTGGGCTTTGAGCTAGTGTGGACTCTTGGCAGTGGATAGTTAGCTTGCAAGGTAAGCTTTCGTGTCCTCGGTTTAGCCATTGTTGGTTCCACAATGTCCCATGGGGGTATGGTTTATATTCTTGATGTTGTTTTCATGTATTGTTTTGATAAATGCGATTGAGTTGTTATATGCGAGTGCCTTTATGATATGCATGTGGTGTTCCGCCTATACGGTAAGCCTGAGTATGTAGTACATACAAGAGGGTGAGGTGCAAGCGATGTACCTTGTACTAACTGTAGGTAATAGACGTATTCCTGCATTTTTCTGGCCAGTAGAATAGTTAAAACACACATGGCATGAATATCTGTTGCACTGCATAGTTTTGGAACGTATACTGTTAAATGCTTTTGAACTTATATTGCTCGTGTAAGTGAGCTTGGGGTGGAAGATCCTTGAGGACTGTCTTACTGAGATTTCTTTTTAGAGATCTCACCCCACGTTTGGTGAACATATTTCAGGTTCAGGTAATCCGGGGGTTGAGACCTCTAGCTGCATAAGGCCGGAGCTTAGCTGATATTGCTGTTTATATGATGATTATGCTTGGATGTTGGATTATGCTTGTTGCTACTTGCTGTTAGCTTTATGATTATATTGATATTGTTGTTGAGACCTCGTTTGGCTATGTTGCCTTATTTGGTGAGCATAGGGATTATCCATGCCACATTCATTGACTATGTCTTAGTTAGATTTGAGTTGTAATAAGGTATCAGGATTATGTCCGGACTATGTGTTGTAGTTCCGTGATTTTAGATACTCACTGTTAATTATATTATAAGGTATTTCAGTTAGTTATCCTTTGCAATTTACATACAGGCAATGTTTTATGAAATGAATTAAGTTATTCAACTTGGCTAATGATAATGACGTCATAATTGAACAAAAAAAGATATTCCGCATTTTTTAAATTAAGCGTGGCTTAATACGATGACATGATAACAAATCGGATATATACGGGGTGTTACAAATTTCAAGCACTAGTTTGCTAACAACGATTTAGTTGGACAATCGAATTTGAGATAAAAAGAAAGAAAATCAAAACAAGCAAGAACATGCAATTCCAGAATTTAAAGCAAGCAAAGAAAAAGAATTTGATTTTGAAAATCAAGAAAGAGCGTAGTTAAGGTTTCGATTTTCCCCAATATCCTTCTTATGTTATAGATTAAATAATCAAATAACCGCATTTAATATAATGTCAATCGATTCCTCTAAAGTAATTAAGGTTCAATCCCTTGTTACCTTAATTCTATGTAATCTTGAAAGAATCCTAGTTCCCCGATTGTTCCCCAAGAAAACATGCATTATCAACAAGAGTCTAAAGATTTCATAATTACCCTATGTGTATCCCTAGATCACAAGGATTATGATGAATTTATCAAATCAGGATTCATGCACCAACATCCCTATTGTCATACAATTCCCCTCAATCAATCTTCAAGGAGCAAACTCATAGAAAGCATTAAACATAAATAAATTCATTCAATTATAAAAATCATTACAGAGACAATGTCATCCATAAACATAATAATTCATTTGGGTTCCATCTACCTTTAACTACATAAAAATCTAGCCTAACATAGCGAAATCAAAGACAAGAGAAAGTAAAGAAAATCCCCCAAACTCCATTAGTGTGATGGTGTGTAGAATCCTCAAAATCCTCAGCTTGTTCTTAAATTCAAAATATTCCCGAAGATCTAAAGCATAAAAGACATGTTTCTCTCTTCAAAGTAGGATTTTCTCTTCTCAAATTCCAAAAGCTCTATCTTTCTGAATGTGTCATCTTTTTATAATAATGAAACCATATCTTTTAATTCCTCATAATATCTTTAATGGAGTCTTTACTATAATCTCCAACCATATTTTTATTGGATTTGCAGAGCCTTGGTACTTCTTTTTCTTGGAGTCCCAAATATCCTTGGAAGTTTCTTTGCAAAGAACAATTTCCATTACAGAGCCTTGGAACTTCTTTTCATGGAGTGTCAAATATCCTTGGAAGTTTCTTTGCAAAGAATAATTTTCAAGATGGAACAATCAATGGCCTGAAAGAGATAATTGTTCACCTTCAAATAATTCAGTTTGGTCGCTTCATGAGCTGCTCGTTGTGTTGTTGTTAACTGGGATCCTTCTTTTGGTTCGCCATTGTCATTGGGAACAACATCCCAATATTCCTTGGATCGAAGGAAGTTCTCCATTAGCATAATCCAATATCATAGTGACCATCAAAATGTGGAATGCTTGCTTGCACAAAATTAGAATTTGTACTCATGACTATTCACTCTTTCTTACAACTCTCTTCTTTCACGTGTTTAACTCTTAACATGTCTCTTGATACCACTGATAGAGGATAAGACTCTACAATTGAAACACCTACAAGATACTAAAAAAAGGAAATGCTTCATCTTTCTCCGATGCATCAAACCTATTAAAGGCAACACAAAAAATTGGAAATACCAAGAAAAAGGCTCGTTACACTACTAATAAAGAGCCTCATTACACCATAAATAACAGCCTCATTAACTACTCCTAGCACCAACCCTTCCACCCATGTTTGACTTCGACCTACCGTATACGGCTTGGGTTCTCATCCTAAACTTAATTATATGCCTTTACTTTTTGCATTTTAATAATATTTTTGTGCAATAACATACATGTAAGCAGTCCGTCTGTATCCTACTAACCCTTTCCTCTTATCTTTTAACTCCTTCTTTCCCCTCCGCAACCCCTATGGTATCAAAGCCTGATGGGGAAGTAGAAATATATGGCTAGATCTAAATTATTTGTTAATTATCTGAGCTTTATGTTAACATTTTAGCATGTGTAAGAAGCAAGTACGATTGTAGGATGAGAAATGAAAGTCTTGAGAACTTGTTCAACTGTTGCAGTAAGTCCCATGTGAAGGGCAGTAAGTCAAATTTGCCGATGTTGAACAAGGAATCAAGAAGATCTATGACAATCTGTTGTTTATTTACTTTAAAATCTTAATCTAATGCTCAGTTGATAAGAAATAATTTAGATCTGTTATACAAAATAATAATAATAATAATTTATATCTCTCTCTATCTTGCTATGGAACTAAATGATGGTAATGATACTTTTGGGAATACATTTATATGATGTTTAAATCTTTCTATTCTAAATTCTCTTTCAAATCCTGTCAACCATATTCTTCTTCCATCCAAAGAAATCAAGCTAAAAATCCTTCAAAAAATATTTTTAAAGAAGAAATCTTCTTTGAAAATATCAATCAAGATCTGGATAACTAGAAAATTCCCAGAATTTCAACAAATGAACTATACAAACCTGAAGGAATCGGAAATCTGACTACATCATCTGAACAGTGGAAAGACATATCCCATTAAACAATGAATTTGAAGAATTTATACTCCTTTCAAACTCATCTATACAAACTCATAAACGAAGTTATAATTATCTTCAGATCGGATGTGTCCAAGTGGCTATCAAACCCCTTGGAATTGAAGGCTCGATGCCTCTGTTTTCTTATGCCTCCGTGATATAAGGCATAACAAATTCACATATTCTATACTTGGAACTGTTGAAACAAGTCTAAGCAATGGATCAATCTTTTTCAATTGCTATCCTGATAGAATGGTTTGTCTTCAAGATAGAAATATCTTAAATGACTTAACATTGAACGTTGAGACAAGTGGTCTGAACATGAAATCTGGATCTATCCTAGCAGCTCTACTCTTTAGGATTCAGTATAAGGTATTGAATTCTTCCATCTCTAGGGTGCTTAAACCCAAGAAAACTGGGGAAACTACTTTGTTCCTCACTAACATGTCTCGTGCAGCGTCACTGTACCTAAGACTATCCATTGGAATGACGTAATACTTCCAGAAAAATGGAGACTCGAGAAGGTAACACCTGCTCAACCTAGGGCCACTCCAAATTTCAGAGAAATCAAACAGTTCCCAAATGGTGCTGTTGAAATCACCTTCGACAGAAGAAACTCTTTCGGTTCTGCGAGTTCATCCAGATATGTTCAAACTCAGGATTTTCATACTGAAGACTTTCAATCTGCCTTTTCAAGAATATCTTTCTCTACAATCTCTGAACCTAGTAAGTTCAATCTCCATCTTCAAGGATTAGACACATCTTCTTCTATTCCTAAACCATCCTATACCCAAAAGGATGAAGAAAATGAACAAAAATCCATCCAATCCCCAAAATCTATTTAGTCTCCAACCTATTCCTCTATCCATGATTCTTATGATGTTATCTAAGTTCATTATAGATAAAGAAACCCTTAGGAAAGACTTTAATTCTGCGGATCGGTCTCCTTATAAAGAATAGTTCTTCCATAATTATAAGGGAATTAAACAACAACTAATTCAAGAAGAATTTTATAACTTTCTTAACAAAGTAAAGTTAAATATTCCTTTCTTTGATTGGTTTCAAGCTTATTCTGTCCAAATTGACATTGATTATCCAATCAAAACTCTACAATCTGCAAACGTTATCACTGTTTGGCATCTGAAGGAAGGAAAAATTGTCAAGTCTGAACTTCCTCCAACTGTTCCTTTTCAACTCCCAAACGTTTGTGACGACAAAAATAGACCCGTCTTTGCTACTTCTTTCAGATCTAAAAATGAAGTTGAAGGTGTAACTTCAAAAGATATTAAAAAATTTTATAGAACAATCAAATTATACTAATAAATATCTTCAAACTTTAGGTGAAAAACTTAACAAATCTATTAAGGATA
Organism: Gastrolobium bilobum; assembly: GCF_033153095.1. Classification (NCBI taxonomy): domain Eukaryota; kingdom Viridiplantae; phylum Streptophyta; class Magnoliopsida; order Fabales; family Fabaceae; genus Gastrolobium; species Gastrolobium bilobum. The sequence goes on along the minus strand of NW_026897401.1, from coordinate 265,676 downwards.
ATCCTTCATCTTCATCTTCTTCAAAGAAAATCTTAGAAAAACCTTTATTCAAACCTTTCAAAATGACAAATCAACTTAAGAAAGAGTTTGCAAAATTAAAACCTACTCAATCTCAGCCTTAGGATGAATTTCTTAAGAAAATTGATGAGAAATTAAGTACATTAGTCATTTCTGATACTCAACAACATTGTGAACAAGAGACTTAACAGTCTCATAAAATGATTACTCGGTCTACAAAACAAGTTAACACTTTGAGTCAATGTGATGAATCTCCTAAGTCAGACAATAATTCTAAAATTAAAATTAATCCCATAACTGGTATTAATAACTGGAGAATCCCATCCAAACTTTACTATCAAAATGCAACTGCTCCTGATCTTCTTCTTGAAGAAAAGAACACAAGCTTCAAAAGTTTCAATGGGAATAACGTCTATGAATGGAACATAGATGGCCAATCAGAGTATAACATACTCAATACTCTGCACCATATGACTACGGTTGCAACTGCCTACCAAACTTCTCATAACTGTTCTGAAGAAATCATTGTCAATATTCTTGTCTCTGGCTTCTCTGGTCAAGTCAAAGGTTGGTGGGATAATTATCTTTCTGAAGAAGAAAAAATTACAATTCTTACTGCCATTAAGGTTGACTTTGATGGCATTCCAATCATATCTGACTGGAAAACTATTCCTGATGATGTTAATCAACTAATCTTCACCATTGCCCAACATTTCATTGGTGATCCATCCTTATAGAAAGATCGTTCTGCTGAACTCCTATCCAATCTTAAATGTAGAACCTTAGCTGACTTTCGTTGGTATAAAGATACCTTCCTTACTAGGGTTTACACTCTGGATGACAGTCAACAACCTTTCTAGAAAGAAAAACTCTTAGCTGGTCTTCCAAAATCTTTAGGAGACAAAGTTAGAGATAAAATCCGTAATCAATCACCAACTGGTGATATTCTTTATGAGCAATTAAGTTATGGTCAATTAGTTGCTTATAAACAAAAGGTAGCTTTAAAAATATGTCAAGATGATAAAATTCAACATTAACATGCAAAAGAAAAGACTCAAAATCGTAAAGATTTAAGATCATTTTGTGAACAATTTGGTTTGCCCTGTGCTGCGAAAACTAAAAAACATGAACCTAAGTAGGTTAAAACTTTTAGGAATTTTCGTAAAAAACCTAATTACAATAAAAGGTTTAATAATTAAAATCCTAAACCAAATACTGAACGAAAAATAAATCACAAAATAATTCAAAACCAATTAAGCTAACAATTTGCTACAACTGTGGAAAACCTGGTCACATAAGTAAATACTGTAGGCTTAAGAAAAAGATAAAAACTTTGAACTTAGACCCATCGGTTGAAGAACAAATTAATAATCTTCTAATCCAAACTTCAGATGAAGAATCAGAAAAGGAATCTTCTAAAGACTTAAATCAAATCCTAGAAGATGACTTATCTTCCAGTGAGGATTCACAATCCTCGTATGATATTAATGTCCTGACTAAAGAACAAGATCAATTGTTTGAAGTCATTGATTCTATTCCTGACCCTAAGGAAAAGAAAGCTTACTTAGCAAAACTAAAATCATCTTTAGAAACCAGTTCTTCTAAATGTAAAGAATTGTTGGTTCCTAATAAGTATAATATTAAAGATACTCTTAGAAAACTTGAAAAGAGTATTACAGTCAAACCAATAACTGTCCAAGATCTTCAGCAAGAGATCAATCTTCTCAAAACTGAAATTAAGCAAATTAAAGAACAACAACAAACTCATCATAATATTTTTCTTCAATTACAAAATGAAGAACAAACGGGAACGAGTACGGAAAATACTCTTTCTAAACAAGATGAAGATAAAAATCTTAAAGATGAAGAATTTTTAGGGTTAATTAATCAATTAACAATTCAAAAATTCTACATCCCAATCAATCTTATGGTAGGAAACTTTGATCATGAAATTGAAGCTCTGTTTGACAGAGGGGCAGATTCTAACTGCATTCAAGAAGGTCTAATTCCTACAAAATATTTTGTAAAAACTTCTGAACGACTTAGTACTGCTAGTGGTTCAAAACTTCAAGTTAACTACAAACTTCCCAAAGCAGTCATTGAAAATGAAGGCTTAAAGGTTGAAACACTATTTCTCCTTGTTAAAAATCTCAAAAATGGAGTTATTCTTGGAACTCTATTTATCAAATCTCTCTTCCCTCTATCAGTCACAGATAAATGTATAATCACTTATCATTTGGACAAACCAATTCTTTTCAAATTTCTTAAAAAAACCCATAATAAAAGATTTAAATTTCATTCATTATAAACAAAAATAAATCAATTTCCTTAAAGAAGAAATTTCTTTTAAGAAAATTGTAAATCAATTAAATTAAAATGAAGCTCAACTAAAAATAAAAGTCTTGCTTGAACAATTCCAGAATACAATCTGTTCTGATCTTCCGAATGCTTTTTGGCAAAAGAAAAAACATATCGTAGATTTTCCCTACGAAAAGGACTTCAATGAAAGGAAAATCCCAACCAAAGCTCATCCAATTCAAATGAATGATGAACTTCTTTCCTTTTGTCACAAGGAAGTTGTTGATCTTCTAGCCAAAAGTCTCATCCGGAAAAGCAAGAGTCCATGGTCATGCTCTGCCTTCTATGTCAACAAACAATATGAAATTGAACGTGAAACTCACGGTTAGTTACCAATTATAAACCTCTCAATCAAGCTCTTCATTGGATTCGGTATCCGATTCAAAATAAAAAGGATCTTCTCAACCGATTATTTTCAACAAAAATCTTTTCTAAATTTGACATGAAATCTGAGTTCTGGCAAATCCAGCTTAAAGATAGTGAATGTTACAAGACAACTTTCACTGTTCTGTTTGGTCAATACAAATGGAAAGTAATGTCGTTCGACATGAAGAATGCTCCCTCTGAGTTTCAGAGAATCATGAATGATATATTCAATCCATACTTAACCTTAACCATCGTCTATATTGATGATGTTCTCATCTTTTCTCAATCTATTGATCAACATTTCAAACATCTTCATATTTTTGTAGATGTAATTAAGAAAAGTGGTTTGGCTCTTTCTAAATCAAAAATCAATCTTTTTCAAGCAAAAATTAGGTTCCTCGGTCATACCAATTGTCAAGGGACTATTACTCCAATCTGTCAAGCTATTGAGTTCGCTGACAAATTTCCTAATCAAATTATTGATAAAAATCAATTACAAAGATTTCTTGGTTGTTTAAATTATGTAGCTGACTTCTTTCCTCAGCTTAATAATCTAATCAAGCCTCTTCATGATCGTCTCAAGAAAGACCCTCCTCCCTGGACTAATATTCATATTGAAGTAGTCAAACAGGTCAAAGCTAAGGTAAAGGAATTTGCTTGCCTTTATATTCCTAATCCTCACGCTTTCAAAATTGTTTAAACAAATGCCTCTGACATAGGTTATGGTGGCATTCTCAAACAAAGAGTCGCATACAAAGATCATATAATTGCATATACTTCAAAGCATTGGAATACTGCAAAGCAGAAATACTCCACTATTAAAAAATAAGTTTTAGCAATTGTTTTATGTATTTCAAAATTTCAATCTAATTTATTAAATCAAAATTTTTTAATCCGTGTTGATTGTAAGTCTGCAAAAGACATTCTACAAAAGGATGTAAAAAATTTAGCATCAAAACAAATTTTTCCAAGATGGAAAGCAATTTTAAGTGTTTTTGAATTTGATATTGAATATCTCAAAGGCACCTCAATCTCTCTCACTGATTATCTCACTTGTGAATTTCTGCAGGGAAGATAAACAATGTTCTCAAATGCCAAAATCGGTAAAATCAACCTCTTCAAAACATAGGAAAGGAAAGTTAATCCTTGCTGGGTTAGCTAAAAAATCAGATAATTCTGGGTCTCCAATCTAGCAATAATCTGGGTCATCAACCCAACCCCAAACTGGGTCATACTCCTAAAGAGTTGAGGATACTCCCTTTTCTAGACAAACCAAAGCAGATTATGCTATGCCAATCCAAACCCTTCAAGCCCTCCAAGATCTAGGCTTGACCCATCTACCCAAAAAATCATGGGCTGGAATAGCCTCAGAGGATGAACAGAAAGAATGTCTTTCTATTTTAATTGATAACTTAAAAAAACAAACATATTTCTAACCTTCCAAACAAGGCACTAGAAATCCAACCCAAACCTATCCAAAAATAAAAAACCTAAACACCGTATATCTCAAAAAACAAGTTCCTAGAAGTTATTCAAATGGAACCAGCTTACTCGGATAATAAGCCAACCAAAGTACCTGCAAAGATTTTTCGTAAAGAGTTCAAAGGCAATCAATTCCATTTCAAACCCCTTTTTTCAAACAAATCCCAAAAAATTTATGAGTTTGTTCTACTTGATTCAAACTCTATTTCAATCAAACATTACATAAGTCCTCTTAGGACCCTGAGTTTATAACTCCCTCAACCATCCAGATTCTGAAGGTAATTACCCCATCAGAGTATGGAAACCCAAACAAAGTTACGAAATTCTCCCAACCTTATGATCCAATTGGTTATAATTACTGGGATTATGGATTAGCCTAAACCAATGTATTATTTATGCAACATAAAGAAAATAAACACTCTTAGTTAATTTATTTCAAACAAAATATTCAATATAAATTCCCTCAATGGTTTATCAAATGGTGGGATTATTTTGGACCAATCTTGGATATCCTTTCACTTATGGTGTCCGAAGGATTAACAATCTTTTTAAAAAAAATTGACAAAATAGCAGAATTGTTTTCAATAGATTAGCACTTTTTCTCCAAATTTTCTGTGGCATGGATATTTTCATGCCAATATCATTATGGAGAAAAATCTGGCACCAAACTCCCAGTACTTAGACGACAAGCTTTTGTCAAGTGGTGGACAGAATTTGATGCATCTAGAGCTTGCACAGAAAATGTCAAGCTTTGGTTCAAACAACTTCCAAAATATATCAAACCAGCTGATCCAGAAACTTGCACTTTCCTGAATCAGAATGCCAAAATTACAGCAGCCTTAGCCGCTTCAACCAGCAAGGAAAGCTTTGCCAAAAATCTACAGAGCATTCTCCAACTCCTTCAAGAGGAAGAAACTGGAAGTTCTAAACAGAAAACTGGTTCTCCCTCTACATCTATCTCCTCGTCAGCAGAAGACTTTTACCAAAATGAAGACGATTGTTTCGATATAGATTTGGCAGAAGATTGTTGAAGATGATCACTGTAGCTGAGATGATGATAGAATGACATGAGCATGATGTCAGCAGAAGTGACGTAATCAATGACATAATCAGAAGTGTCGACAATTACTGTAGCAAAAAGTCCTGTAGCAGCATGTGGCAGTTACTGTGCACTCAAACCTACACTGTTGAAATAGTTCCGGTCGTGTGACCTGTACTGTAGAAATAGTGTTTTTTCCATCTATATATAGGACCCCTTCAGAATGTTGAAGGCATCCTTGAATTTTTCCAAGTTTTAGAAAGATAGTCTAGAGAGAGAGACTGCGAGGTACTTCTGAGTTTTCTATTCTACTCTTAATTTCTGTCTTTTCTTTTCAATCTGTATTTCCAATCTGTAACTGCAAACTTTATGTTTTGAATAAAAGTTTTATTTGATATCTGCATATGTAATGAACTCTTCTCTTCTCAACCCTTCCACCCAAGTTTGATTTTGGCCTACCTTATACGGCTTGGGTTCTCATCCTAAATTTAATTTTATGCCTTTATTTTCTGCATTTTAATAATATTTTTGTACAATAACATATATGTAAACAGTCCGTTTGCATCCTACTAACCCTTTCCTCTTATCTTTTATTCTCCCCCGCGACCCACATATATATATATATATATATATATATATATATATATTTATATATATCACGGCGTTGTCTGGTTGAACTGGACAATAAATTTTTTGGAGAATGAACAATAATTTATTTAATTCGTTCATTTCCTACGCTACTTTACTCAATTTGCATTGTGTGCGTAGGTAATTAACTACATATACATAATCTGTACTAATCGCAATTGTGATCGGATCATCTCCATATCATAACTAGTGTAACTTTTTATTTAAAAATAGAAAGTGTCATTCTCATTATTGTATTTCTTTCATGAATATAATATGAAGGTGTTTGTCAAAAAATAACATAAAATAACATACATATCAACCAGTGGCGGATCCAGAAAATTATATTTATATCTGCACATTTAGTATTTGAGTTTCCTGAAATTTTTTTAAAAAAATCTTAAATACATTAAAAAAATATTAAAAAAAAACTTCAACTTAAAAAATTACTGACATTAAAGTTGACAACAAAACGTCCACTTTTACAGAAAAACAAAAGAATAATTTTTTGGAGGATTAATGATTATATACACACGTAAAATAATATGAGACATATGTGAACCTATGTGAGAATAAGAGAGAGAAAAAAAAATAGACTTCACATATTTTTATGTGCATCTAGGAGATAATTTCCTAGAACATAAGAAAAATCAATATTTCTATTTTTAATAGGTAGTTCTATTTTTTATATATATTTTACTTAATTTACATATGTAAAAATTTAGTGAGTAATTATAAAAAAAAAAAAAAATTTAATGACATTTTCATGTGTGCTAAATAATGATGTTTTAAGTATATATATATATATATATATATATATATATATATATATATATATATATATATATATATATATATATATATTTTCTCCCCAGAAGATTTGTGTCTGCGACACTTGCAATATAGTAGGTCCGCCTATGATATCAACTTTGGTTTAATTGATTGTTTACTGTATTTATTTTTGGTTGAATCATTAATTCTTTACCGTATTTATTCTTTTTTTTATGATCTTGCTTTCCCGCAAGGTACTTACTTACCTTGGAATTGTGGCTCTGTGTCCTTTTCTCTCAATTGTTTTCCTTCTTTTTCCTTGATTGTGACAATAAATAAATAAATTCAAATGATAAATAAGTAAGTCAAAATAAACAAAATAAGTATGAAAAAATTAAAATAATATATAAATAATTTACCACAAAGATATATAAGAAAATTATGCTTTTATGTTTATAATATTATGCTCAAATGTTCAACGTCTAATTTTTTGGATGGTTCATGAAAATCAAGCTTACATATGAGGAAAAGGCTGAAAATGTGATTTCTTCAATGTGTCACTCAGAAAAACAAAGGTACTCAGATGGATCTAGTGAGGGGTTTGGGTAGTATGTATTAAGTTATGTAAAGAGACCTTATATATGCTATGAAGTTATGTAAGTGGACAGCTAAGTGAAAGCTTTTATGCTTGATAAGAGAGAAATTTTCAATCATGAATTACATTCCTATAATAAGCTATGAATGTTGTCTTATGTGGCCACATGAAAGATGATACGAATATAATAATGTAATACATCTTGTTTTCTAGGAGTCATCCCAGGCCCACATTCCCTACACTTTGTTTAATATCTATATGTTAATTGAATACCTAAGTCCTTGTAAGATGACACACTGAATATTACATGTTAATAGTAACTAGGAACAAGACACAAAAAAATATATATTATAAAACTTGTATCAACACTAACTTGGAACAAGACAAAAATATTATAAAATTTGTATCAACATCCGTGAAAAAAAAAAAAAAAAATCCACCGTTGGAACATGCATTCATTAACACCTTAAATTAACAAACCTACCACCTTTACTTTGTAACATGCATTATTAACACCTTAAATTAATAAACCCACCATGCACACACATTGAGACAAGGTCCTCTTGACCACCTCTCACCTTCCTGTTTTAATGTTAATGCTTCTGAATTAATTGGGTTTTGGTTGATTTTAATGGAGAAAAGCTTAAGTTTTATTTTAAATCACTAGCATGCCACATTTATTTTAACTGGTAATCTGCATAGCTATGTTGGCAGAAAGCTATAGGTATGTTGCAACCTTTTATTCGAACACCTTTTTTGAAATATTTATGTGTTAATAGAATTGCCATATGTATTGATGACTAGTGTAATTTGTTTATTTTCAGGATAAATTCTTTGAGCGGAGGAATGAACGTGATATGGTGATTGGAAATGATGCATCTACCGGTCAATCTGATAATGAATTATTCCTGCAGACTGTTGGTGGTATGAGCAAAAAGGGCAGTATTTTTGGTTTAGGTGTAGAGGCGAGTAAATACAAGGCTTCACAAAAGTCTTCTAGTTCGTCTCAAAGAGTCTCTACAAATGAGTATAATCGTATGAGAGAGCTAGTGACATACATATCCACCCAAAATCAAGAATTGCAAACAGAGATGGCTGTTATGAAAGAGCAGCTGAAGATTTTGATGGCTCGTGTCTCTATGTCCACTGCTACACCTCCTACTCGTGAGGCACACGATGAAGTTTAAGTTGGCGATGATGCGAAAGATGATGTCTATGATGCATAGTTACACGAAGACAATTGATAGTTATTTTATGATCTTTTAATACATTTTGTGAAAAATACTTATTAGTTGATATTGTAGTTTGATACCTTTGTTATTTTTGCTTTTATGATACTTTTTATCATTAAGATTTTTTAGCTATTTGATTATGACTATGATGGCTTGTATGGTTATAATTATTATAAGTTTCAAACCAGCTTTGATTGGTTATATGACTTTGATGATTTATATTATGACGATTATCACGTATAAATTTTGTTAAGAAAATTTCGAAATATTTTATTAAATATATTTTGAAAGTAGAGATGGAATTAGGGAGGGAAAAATTCCGTCCATAATATTTTGAAAGTAGGGATAAGATTATGGATGGACAAAATTCGTCCCAAAATCCGTCCCTAATAGGGACGGACAAAATCTGTCCCCTAATAGGGACGCACAAAATCATTTCTTAATAGGGACGGATTATTACCTTTTGCAACTCTCAATTTTTGAGAATATTAGGGACGGAAAACACATGTCAGGGACGGATTTTATTCCGTCCCTATTAGGGCGGAACTAAAGTTACGTCCTAAAAAATTAGCGAGGAGCGATTTAGGGACGAAATTTATTTCGTCTCAAATTTCGTCCCTAAATAATTTAAGGACGGATTTATGGCTTTTAGGGACGGAATTTGTTTCTCCCTAATACCAGTTTTTTTAGTAGTGTTGATCTATTGTATATAAAAAAAAAAAAAAAAAAAGGTCAGGTTTAATGAATATGTAATCGCCATCTCATGAATGATTGAGAATATATACTTTTTTTTTTGGATACATTGAGAATATATACTATGCTATGTAAAATGATCTTGAATCATAAAAAAATATCAACAAATGTAGACACATTATCTTGGTCCACGGACCTCCAAACCACAAAAAATTGAGCGTAGACAAATGAAAAGGAAAGATAAATTTCAAGATTCGAAATACTAATAATATATAAAAGGAAAAGATAAAAGCGATGCACTAAGGAAACAAAATTATGAATCATTCCAGCGAGGAGTCAACGTTATGAACGGATCGGTAGAAAGCTAAGACATCATCGGGTGCTTGAGCTATTTCATTGTCACTACCACGGTGACTTGATACCATGGACTCATGAATGACCCTTTTGGTCACTGTGTCACCCTCCACTTCCATTTTACTCTTATCATTCTCTTCGTTACTAATCTTCCTCAATCCTCTTCTCGTCTCTTCTTCTTTCTCTACTTGCTCTCTTTTCTCTTTATGTGCCTCCATAACCACAAGTCCATAACCTTTATCACAACACAACAAACATCATAATAACCACACTGTGCACTAGGCCATGCATTCTGTGTATAACTATAAACTATATGTTAAGTTGTGAAAGGACCTTGAATTTATGGCAACACCTGTCAACTACGTGTCTCTTCTTTGTTTTTACTTTCAAAGGAGAAAAGTACACGTGGCCATTTGACATCAAAAGTGGATATTACAGCGACGCGTCATCACAAACACGCGAAGATACGAACAGCCAAGTGATGTTGATGCATCAAGCATATGGCAAAGCACAAACATAGTTATACGATGATGAAGCATAAATGTTTAGCTGCTATTAGACCAATAGTGATAATGATAATTATAAATCCTGAAAACAATATAGATTTTATGATAATTATTATTATTTTTTATTTTGTATCGAGAAAAATAAAAAAAATTATCAATATAAAACAATTTAAATCATTTAAAAGTTATTAAACCAACACTAAAGCTTGCAATATTATACGGAACTTAATAATCTTTGTAAAATTTATCTAATAATTTACCACGTAATTTTTGTGATCGAAAAATCATTCTAAAGTTAAAAAAAAAAAAAAGTATAGAACAACACTAAAGCTTGCAATATTATATGGAATTTAAAATTTTCCAGCATATAAGTATAGCATATAAATATAAAACGGGAGTGCAGAAATGAAAATATTAAGGTGAATTATTAGAATTAGTATCTGCAGAGCATGTAGTGTTTTTTTTGTCTAATGTAAAGGATTTATATCCAGATGTTATAAAATAATAGCACAAGACTCAAGCCTTAAAAAAATTGCTTAATTTTATGGTTAAGAGCTTATATAAATATAGTTTAACAAATGTAAACGTATCAATAACTGTGTAGCATATATAATTTTTACCCTGGGGGCTGGGGCACCTCAGTTTGCAGGGACTAGTCAAGGTGAGAATGATTTGAGTCTCACCAAATCAACATTGCGAGGAGTAAGAAATAGCGTAATCCAATACTACAGTTTCGAACTTCAAATTAAGCTCAGAGAGTCAAATTTATGAGGACACCGGAAAATCTGATTCAACTTCAAAAAAAAATTAGGATCCGTTATTTAAAAAAAAAAAACATATACTGTTCAGCTATTGTGTGTTGGGTTATCCAATATGGAAAATGGCCTCAGCAGCAGGGGACAGGGGGCCTACGAGGCAGATCATAAAAGTGTAGGCATGTTGGCCTTTTCAAATTGAGATCTATAATAACAACAGACATAATAAGTGAAGAATAAAAACCGAATAAAACCATAAGATGGCCTTATTGTTGGCATGTTAACCTAACGCACATTTGCAAGCAATTCACTTTTTGTTGCCTCTTGGAAAGAGATAAGACCCACCGACACAGGTGGGACCATCCATATCTTCGGACCATCCATATCTTCAACACTCGATCCCATCACTACGACGGAGCTCAATGGATCAATATTCAGACTTTTATGTATTTATAATTTATCAAAAGTCCAATAATATCAATACTTTTTTCCTTTTTTTTTGGTAAGCCAATACTTTTTTATATTACATCCAATTTAAAATAAAAGGTTCAAAATACCTAAAAATATTAACATTATAAGACTATTTAATAGTTAGTAAATTAAGAAAATTTCTATTTGGAATATATTCCCAATATAAAGTACTGACAAGAATTGAGTGCAATAAATAAACAATTAAATAAACGAATTTTGAAAAGATATCTTAATCAAGGCAATATACAAGAAATTAATCTTAACGATGCTTGTAGATAAAATTAAAAATACAAAACAAATATCGAATTTGAAGCCTGTTCACTTAATTTTTATTTTTTATAAAAGTTAGTTCAAATCATTACATTTTACTTCGATTTCACAAAAGGATTTTTTTTCTTTTACTTTTGTAAGTACTCGCCATTGACATTACCTCCATGAAAACTGAAATCAAACTTATTCTTTTTTTTTTTTTTTTAAATTCTTATTCTTGTACCAATACGTCTCATACATAATTGAAATAATATTGGGAATACGTCTTCATACATAAAAACAAAACTAGTTTGATGGTATAACAAGACATAAATCTAGGGAACCTTTCATTGCACTGCAAGCAATTGATTAACATCCCGATCTTCTAAAGCATAATTCAAAATAACACGACATAAATCTTTTAAAACAAAACTGGAATGAACGAAAGTAATGTCTTAGCCTCAACAATTTAATACTAACAACGATATGACAAAAACTAATTCATCCTTCTAATAAGCTCATTTATGTAATCTTCCCTATTGCCAGCGTCACCTCCTTCAACATAATGATTTCTTTTCTTCTTCAAACCACCAAGGGGTGCTTTCAGCTTGAAAGGCCATAGAAAGTTATTTGCTTCCCTGAAGTGAGGTCCAACAGTCAAGATCTCATGGATTAGATCTTCAATGCAGATAATCCCATGCTTTCCCAAAGTCTGGCATCGAATATTATGTCAGTAAAAAAATTGAGAAACAGAACAAACAAGCAATTATAACATTTAATAATAGCCAGATCATTGATCATACACCAAACAGACCTGTTCAATAATAGAGTTGTCTGTCAAAGCAATTCTCTGCTTGTTAACTTTTCCGTAGCCCCTCTTGTAGATCAATTCTTTGACACTTTTCAAATTAGGGTACCTGAAAACGATTTGCATATATATAAGAACCTGTGGTGAAGGTAATGGGACCAAAATAATATGGGCTCTGGGGATTAATTGAAAATTTTCTTACCCAAAGGTAACAAAAGGCTCTACCCTGTGCAGCATATTCACGGTTGCTTTGTTAACTTTGAGAAAGACGCCATTAAAGATCTGTTGCAAAAACAAACATAATAATAAGGCTACACTCTAATATTGTAAGAAATACAGTATAAAGATAAGATGCCCAACATTGAAAAGCATCAAAATTTGAGGAAAACGAAGAGAGTGAGCAAGAAGGTAAATAAAAGGAGAAATACAAATGTCAAAATTTGGGTCAATGAAGACAGAGAGCATGAAGATAAACTAGTAGCCTCTCAAAGAAAACCCAGAAAAATCAGAGATGCTCGAGATCAAATAATATATCCACAATGACAGAGAAGCAGAACAAATCAGAGATGCATGACAACTGAAACAGCACCTAAAAACACAACCACAGCACCCACGCAGTTGCAAAGACAAAGTACACCCACTATTGCACACAAACAGATACAACATCCAGCAACCACTCACAAAATCCCAGCACAAACTTGCACATGGTCATACATCCTTCCGAGCTCCACTCACAAAATGTCACAGTGCTGCTGCAGAGCTAAGTGTTCACAAAAGCAGGGATTTTGGCTAAAAAGGGGCTCACTTTCGCATAATGAAAAGGCTGAAAGACAGTTTCTGAAACTCAGTCTACGTTTAAGTTTTGAGCCAGGATCAGAATCATTAAAACCAGCAGAACAAGTAGATTTGAGTTTCTACATTTTCGAATGGTTTTATATCTAAAACACCAAATAAAATTTTTAGAGAAAGATTAGTTCAGTGTATGGACAGAATCAAATATTTTAGCATAAAACTTAAGAATTTTGATGTTACTGCTGTAACTAGACCAACTACTAGATAAAAATAGATAAAAGGTCAGCCAAAGTTAGCCAGTACAATCTTATGTGACCTTGAGGCGATGCAATTCAAAGTTCAAACTAAATAAAAAAAGAAAATAAAGCAAAAGGCAACCTATCTTTACAAATGACTTAGAACCAAGAATCATTTTTGTAGATTAATTACTTTTCACATCTAAGTTTCTCAACTAAGCAGAGATGAAACTAGGGAATTTTTGCAGTACCACAAAAATCAAATGTTGTTACCCTGATAATATAAATTCTAATTAGTTGAATTCACTGCCTTAGGACCGGTAAACTGAGTTTCCTTTCCCATACAATCCAGTTACGTAAAAATATCGGGAAATTAAAGATTTTACAGACACAAAAAGTTAGCGAGTTTCACCACAACAGAAAAGAACCAAAGGTTCATATAATTATGCTACCCCAAATTTCATATGAGCTTGCTGTATGAAAAGCCAAGAAAAGAACATAACAATCACTTAATTAAGAGAATGTTTCAATATTCTAGTCATAAACTCATTCAATAGCAAAACTAATTGGAGACAATGAGGAAAGGCAACAAAAAAAAGAAGAGAAACTGCAATACTATTAACAGTAGAGTTTATATGCAGTAGCGGCCACTTTTACTGTATGGAATGTAATCTAACAAAAAAAAAAAAAAACAAAGAACAAAGCAAATAATAACAACAATCAGCAAATTTGAAGGTTACCTGTCTCAAACGCAGAAGCTGCAGAATCTTCCTTGTTTTAGGGTGCATAGCATTGATACTGGCATTATAAAAATTCCATTAATTAAAAAAGCAATAACAATAACAACCACAAAGAACACAATGGATAAAATTATTTACCCACGGATCCTGATTATGAACAAGAGCTTAGCTTCGGGATCGACATAAAACCCGCCCTTAAGCTTGGCTTCACGCTTCAACCTAATCAGCTCCTTTTGCTGTTCATCATATTCCCTTGCGTATTGTTTGGCTCTGCTGAAAATCAGTTTCCGCGTTTCAGACCTCTTCTTCTTTTCAGCTTCTACGTCTTGCTTTTTCACCAAAGCCCACTCCTCACTCCTTTTCTGCTTTTTCAACACAGATTCGGGAACCACTGCTTTAACTTCTTCACCCATCCTTCATACAACAAAGAATTAAAAAACAAAAATTATGCTAACAAATCAATAATCAACAGATAGTAAATGCAAATGTGTGTTTCGTTTCCTATGATTGAGATTTGATCGGAAGAAATGAAGAGAAAGCCTCACTCGATGTTTTGCTGTTAAGACGGCGGAGGTAGGAGGAGAAAGCTCAACGAAAGGTGAGTTACTTCAAATTTATATAGGGTTGTCGTAGGGATTACTATGTTCCTCTTTGTGGGCTTTTATTTCTTGGGCTTGTTTTTAAGGCCATGCACTCCTGGTACGGCCCAACCAACAAATACAAATAAAGATCTAATAGTTAGTTATTATTCCTATTACTCTTAGGATAAATTACTCATTTTATCTAAGAATTTGTACAAAAAAAATATTTCACGTGATAGGTTGTTATATCTATTTTTTTTTTTTTGCCTATATTTATCTACCACTCTCCAACAGTATTAGATCAAAATTTTAATAGGAGAGAGAAATAATAAAGGTAATTGAGATTCTGATCTAATGATATTATAAAGTGGTAGGTAAAAGTAGACAGAAAAAATATAGGTAGAATACCATTCTCATATTTCACAAATACTAAAGAAAAAAAAATTAAGAAAGAGACTTAATGAGTATAAAAATAGAATTTGACTTTAATACCGGAAAGAAAAAAAAAAGGAAGCATATAGCGAGAAGAATCAATATGATGGTGGATTATATTTATACGAAGAGAAAAATCATTGGTAAGAGGAGAAAAATTTTCAGTTAGTTAAAAGAAATTACAACTTCTTTAAACATAAGAATAGAACAATAATGTGTATTAAAAAAAAGAATAGAACAATAATATCTATTCTTAAGATAAAAGAATAAGGAATTTGATCAACTTACAAAATTTCACCGAGAAAGTTGGGTGAATTTTACTGATGTTATGTTTGGATGATTGTAAAATTTTGTTGGGAAAATGTAGCAAAATTACAAAATAACCCTCAAATTTGAAAATTGAATTTGATTCTCATACAAAATGTTATCTTGTGTCTGCATTCTCTCTCTCTCCATGTTCATATATTTCTCTGGTATCCCTTGTGCTTCAACTGTGTTCGTCTATCCCTTGTGCTTCAATTGTGTTGATCTAGGCTCAACAGCTAAGGTTTGATAAATCAACTTTAGGGCATTTTCGTCACATCAAATCTTCATTTATTTGCCATAACCACATGGGTGCCAAAATTTTCCAAGCATCTCATGTGTAAAAGAGATACATGGTCAGATTTTTTTTCCATTCACCTTTTTCCTAATCCTCCTACCAAATATTGCCATATTATTTGTCCTACCGTATTTTCCTGGCCAATTTTATTTTGCCATCCTACCCAAACAATAAACATCATTACTGAAACACTCATAAGTTAGGCTTGGATATAGCAAAGAGTTAGGTCTATATAAGGTAATAAAGTATTTGAACACATACTCGCATTTAGAGATGTAAATAGGTGAAGAAATATACCAAAAGTTTACAAGCCAATCTATACTATACAAGACTTGATCTCACCTAAGTTGTGTAAGCAAGTAGGTATAGGCAAAGGAAAAAAAGAAGCCTACTTAACAAAAAAAAATTGCTCAAAATATTTTACATAAACTAGCTATTTATATTAAAGTGTGGTCTAACTCAAATTATTTACACCGCTGCTCTTTAAAAAAAAAAAAAAAAAAAACTATAGCTGCACATGCAGCAACTTAAATGCTATCCTCACCAAAAAAAAATAAAAATGCTATACCCGTACCCAATGGGTACCTTATACCTGGATTCATAACCTACACTTTAATTAAATAAAATATTTATATTCTTTTTTACAAAAATAAAATTAACTAAAAAATTAACAAAATAAAAAACATCAATTAAAAGTACAATATCTAACTAAATTTAAAAATATATATATATATATATATATATATAGTTCGCTTTTTCTAAAGTGAAGGTAGATAGTTTATCTGCATTGAGCTCAAAACGACGTCGTTTTGAGGCGGAAATCAAGGTATTTTTGTAATTATAATTTATTCCAGGGTTATAATAGTCTTTTTCATTATAATTTTTTAATCCAAAACGACGTCGTTTTGAGAGTGAATGTAGATAACTTATCTACATTCACTTTAGAAACATTAAAGCCATATATATAACTGGTAATGGTTTATAGGATGGTTGGGATGTTCCCGATTTGAATTTAATCGGTTTTGAAACAAAAATTATTAGATCCAGTCCATTTGATTTGATTATTTAATCATTCATTTGATTTGAATTTTTTTTTAAAATTCAATCAATTTTATTCGGTTCGGATTGGATCAATTTTTGATTTTTCAAAAAGCATAATATTTTAATTATACAAATCACTAGTCATATCAAAATAAAGTCATTCAAAGTTACAAACTACTGAAAAATTCAAGTATTCAAACTATGATAAGACTTAAAACTCATGAAGAGTTAATGATTAATAAACAATAAAAAAATAAAACAAGATAATTTGCTATCAATAACATCCAAGATTCTGTCAGGCAGGTCCAGGGGAAGCCCTTTGCGGGGGCCACCACCAATGAGCTAAGTTAGCTCCAAATACACCAAGTGAGTCCGACACCACATCTCAACCCAAAACCTTAAGGCATTGGGTTAATGGGTCTCTTCCACTTATATACTCTTCACTTAGCCTATTACCAACCAATGTGGGACTCATCACACTTGAATATCCCAACAATCTCCTCCTCAAGTGTGAAACCCAACATTGATATGCTTCCCCTCAACCGAGTACCCCAAGCGCAAAGTACTCGACCCACCTCCTAGCCAATCACCAGGCTAGCTCGAGCACAACCCGGCTCTGATACGACTGTCAGGCGGGTCTAGGGGAAGCTCGTGGCGGGGGACCACCACCAATGAGCCAAGTTACTCCAAGTACACCAAGTGGGTCCAACACCACATCTCAACCCAAAACCTTAAGGCATTGGGTTCATGGGTCCTTCTACTTATATACTTTTCACTTAGCCCATTATCAACCAATGTGAGACTCATCACACTTGAATATCACAACAATCTCCCCATCAAGTGTGAAACACAACATTAATATGCTCCTCCTCAACCGAGTACCTTATAGGCCCAAGTACTCAACCTGCCTCCTAGCCAATCACCAGGCTAGCTTGAGCACAACCCGGCTCTGATACCACTGTCAAGCGGGTCCAGGGGGAAGCCCGTGGCGGGGGGCCACCACCAATGAGTTAAGTTACTCCAAGTACACCAAGTGAGTCCGACACCACATCTCAACCCAAAACCTTAAGGCATTGGGTTCATGGGTCATTCCACTTATATATTTTTCACTTAGCCTATTACCAACTAATGTAAAACTCATTACACTTGAATATCTCAACAGATTCCAAGTCTACAAAACAACGAGATTCTAAGTTACCATCTTTCAAAAATAATAAATACATAATACATTGAATCGATTTAAATCGGATCGATTTTACCAATCAAACCGAAAATCGATCCAATCCAATTAAAATATGCACATTTTTTTGGTTTTTGGTTTTGTCAATTTTCGATTAATTCGATTATTAATTTTATGATTTAGTCACTACGGTTTGAATTGATTTAGTAATACCCACGGTTATTATAATACCTAGACCCGTACTCGTACTCAAAATGATTGCGGGTAATTATTTAGATCCATATCCAGACCCCATTTAATGGAAAAAGACCTCAGCAATGTAGATAATTTTATTAGTAACCATCAGGTCTGAGTTTAATTGTTATTCGTGCTTGGGATGAAAACGATGAGAGTTGCCTACTATTAACAAGGATTTGTGAAATAGTATGAGATTCTTCAACTACAACAATTTTTTAATCTAACATACATAATCATTAATTATGGAAATATGAAATCAAAATCTCTAATATTAAAAAATATACAAATCAAATCATAATTTATCCAGCATCATATTAATAAGGTTTTATTAGATATTAGGTATAAGGGTAGTTTAGTATTTCAGTGATATTCTAGATCTTTCTCTTTTCTCTTATGCTCTTCTATATAAGAGCTCACATATTGTACAAAATAATAACCACAATCAATGAAATTAATATTTTTCCTTTTCTCTCTTTTACCTTCTAATATGGTATCAAAGCATTTTTATCCTCCATGATTGGAGGTTCCGCTGCCATTGATTTTTTTTTCCTTTCATCATTTTTCCTTACCCTTTGGTCACTTTCCCTTTCATCTTCTTTCTCGTTTTATGGTTTTCCAGGTCTACAGATCATCTAGATTGTTCTAGATCTGTGATTTCTTCATTGTCTTAGATCTACGGCGTTCCTGTGCTAGCAAGCTAGCAGTCAGCAACATCGTCTTCAGCGCTCCGCCGCTGGTTCACCAACAGTGCATCGTTTGTTTTAGATCTGTCGTCGTTCATTCACCGCCCAACTAAGATTGTTTCCTATTTTATTTTTTAATTTTGGTTTTGGGTCATCTTCTTCAATGGCTTTCCCGAAAACCTTTTATCTCTACGTGTTCCTCCGGGCGTCTCCTTCTCCGGTCATCATCTCCGGTCATTCATTTGCCTTCTGTCGTTCTTCTTTGCACAGATCTGTCGCCACTCTGGTCTCTGTTCTTCCAGATCTGATTCGGATCGTTGGTTTTTTTGGACCATCGTGCTTGCTGTTTGAGTTCATGTTCCTGTTCGTCGGAACTAGATCTGGTTAAGGTCTCAGCCGTTCGTCTTCGCAGTCTTCATCTCGTAACCACTCTCCTCCCTTGTCGCCGCTTCAATGCATTCCCTCGCTGGAGACTCTCTTCCTTCTCTCTCCCACAGATCTGTGTCTCTTTATTTTTATTTTCATCCAGATCCGTGTCTCTTTTCTTTTCTTTTTCTGTATTGGGTTTCTCTCTTAACTCTGTGAGTTTGTGAACATCTGATTTTAGATCTGTTTGCTGCATTTTTTTTTCTTCCTTTCAGATCTGTTTCATTTGATTTTAATTTTTTGCACTTTTTGTTTCCCATCATCCCTGTTCTTAGATCTTAGATTTGTTTTATTTTTTCTCTATTTTTTTTTCTGCCATCGTTCCTCCACTGGCGTTGTGTCACTGTTCAGCGTTCATGGCTGTTCTATTTTTCGTTCTTGTCTTCGTGCGACCTGTCAACCACCGAGCCGCGTCGCTCCTGTCTTCGTCTGGACCTCCATGGATCTTCATCATGTCTGTTCCTATTCTTCAGATCTTCGCCGTGTTGACAGCCTCGTTCTCTCTTTGTTGTTGCAATACTCAGATTTTATTTCTGGGTTATTTGTTGCACACTAATTGTTTGCTGATTTGTGTCACCAAGTCATTAAGCTTTAGTTTCTGCAATTTTGTTCAGAATTCATTTTTGGGTTATGTATTTGTTTTCTGAATTTTCTTATGTTGCCATTTCTATTTTGGAAGTTTAGTTGATGTTAGGCTTGTATTTGGCCAATTTGATTTTATTCCCACTTATGTTTGTGGTGTTATTCAAGTCTGATTTGGCTTGTATTTGATTTATTTTTGCCATTGTTTGGTTTTATTTTGGCTTCCTATTTAGGCGGAGCATTGTTCATGTTGCTGATGTTCATTTCAGCACATTCGATTTTGCTGATGTCCATCCCGGCACCGTTTGGTATTTTGTGGCTGATGTCCATCCCAGCCCTCTCTTCCTTAGCTGATGTCCATACCAGCACCATTGATTTCGCTGAAGCTCATTCCAGCTCACTGAAGGTTTGGTATTTTGGGGCTGATGTCCATCCCAGCCCAGCCCTCTCTTCCTTAGCTGATGTCCATACCAGCACCATTGATTTTGCTGAAGCTCATTTCAACACACTGAAGATTTTGGCTTCTCATTCGGGATTTTTTTATTTGGTTATTATGTTTTCTTTATTTTTCTTGTTCAAGATGGAAGTTCTCTTTGTTCACTCTCCATCTTGAGGGGGAGTATTAAATATTAGGTATAAGGGTAGTTTAGTATTTCAGTGATATTCTAGATCTTTCTCTTTTCTCTTATGCTCTTCTATATAAGAGCTCACATATTGTACAAAATAATAACCACAATCAATGAAATTAATATTTTTCCTTTTCTCTCTTTTACCTTCTAATAGGTTTCGTAAAATAATATGAGAGATTCTGACACATGTAGAAAAACTAAGGGTTTGCATTTCGCATAATCAGTTTTTTTTTTAATTTTTGTTCGTGGGAATAGAAATAGTATTTGATAAAATCAATTTATTTTTTTTTATTCCCGAGAATGAACTGGTTCAATTTTTGTACGGCGAAACAGAAAAATGAATCAAATTTTTTTTTACTTTTTTTATTCTCGGTCACAAAATAAGAAACATTTGTCACTCTTAATCACTCTTCACCACTATTATCATTATCACCACCACCACATCTCGACACGACCACCACCACCATTATCGCTGCCGTCACCACCGTCGCCGCCACCACCACCACCACCACCACCACCACCACTACCACTATCACCACCACCATCGCCGCAACCACTGTCGTCCCACCACCACATTTCCATCACCATCACCACCACTATTACCATCATCACGCAACTGTTGCCACCACCACCACCATTACTACCACTATCGCAGCTAGTGCCACCACCACCATCACCACTACCATTATCATGTCACCGCTGCCACCGCCACCGCTCGTCACCATTACCACCACTATGCTACCACCGTTGCCACCACCACACCATATGAAAAAGAAAATGATGTTCCAAATTTTTTTATATTTAATAGGAATGATTTTTTATTCTATTATGTGTTGTGTTATCAAATATAATTTTCATTCTCGGAATAAAAATAGATCATGTTATCAAATAATTTTTTTTCCCTGAAACTGTTTTAAGAAACAGAAATAGAAAAAAATTATTTCTTTACAAAAATAGTATCAGAGAACAAAATGATTGTCATATATACCCAAAAAGCCGTGCACAAAAGATTATAAAACTTATAGTGCTTACGTGGACTAGATAAAAGAAATTAAAGGCATAAGAACTTAGTGAGTACTGAGTAGAATAGACAGCTCAGAATGTAGTATACAAAGGGGTACAGTGTTGTATGAACAATTCATGTAACAGAATTCAGTTTTATTCGTTTAATTTCTTTCTCAAGACAAGTTGTTCAGATTTCTGTAGAATGTCCTCTTATTTTTAATTTTTTTTATAAATAAAATTTTGTCAAATAGATTTTGAAAAAAAAACTCTTATAATAAAAAGTTATTTTTTTAAAATAAAGAAAAAAACCAAAAGTAAAAAATTCTTAGGATGATTTTTTTTTAATCTCTTATCAACTTTTCTTAAATTGTGTATTTTTTGAAATAAATAGCCATAGAGATAGAGAGAGGCTTTTCTTGAAATGTTTATTTTTAAATAACTTATTTTTATATAATCACCATACAGTTTTTAGCCATTTTTTTAAGTTTTTTTTTTTAATTTTAGCTTAAAAATAACTTCTAATTTAAAATTTAGAGAAAAGTTCATCAATGCTTTGTGGTTTGTTTTAGAATCACCTATGTCTATGTGGTTTTTTTTATCACATATGTCCTGTGATTTGTAAAAAGTAAAAAATCACGGGGCATATATGATAAAAAATATACCCTTTTGTAAACCACAGGGGCATATGCGATAAAAAAAACCACAGAGACATAGGTGATTTTGGAATAAATCACAAGGATATTGATGAACTTTTTCCTAAAATTTAATATATAAAGGCTTACTAATTGAATCGAGTTAATTAACAATGCTAAAGATGATGCTATCCCAATAAATAGACTCGTACATTGAGTCAAAATGGTATTTTCACGAAATTTCCTGCAATTGTACAGCTTCACATCGTTAGCATGAACATTGCTCATCACTACGCATATTCTAAACTTATGGCAAATGGCAACAACAGCAAGACTATGGTGTGGATTCAGATTTTGTTCATTGGATCACATATATAAAGGCTTCATTTGTGGCGTTGGTTTTAGCTGTTCACATATCCCTTTTACTTACCGTTGGTGCCTCCACGATATATTGTGAGATTCTGCATGCTTTTTTCTTCCTAGAAGATTACACAACATTTTCATGCCAACTTTCTCCCCAATTGCGAATTAATAATTAATTAATAAATTTGATTTGTGAAAATCTTAACCGTTCATTGACGGAAATCAACGGTTAAGATATGATTCTAAGAAGTTGTAAACGAAAGAAGCACATCTTATTTACTACTTATGTTTTAGTAGTTTTATATCATTAAGTTGATTACTATTTTTTTATGTTAAATCGAAGTTTTCTTTTCTTTTGTTGTTTGAGGATTATATCTCTCATATTATATGAACAAATTTTTTTTGTCATGCTAAGAAAAAGACAAATTATATAATATTAAAGAAAGTGAGATGACACATTATTCAATGAATTGGTCTTGTCTTTTTCTTAATGTGACAAAAAATTTGGTTCATGTAATATGAGGGATATAAATCTCTTTTTTATTTATATTCTTTTATTTTTTAATGCATTTAAAACTTTGTTTAAATTTTTTACCGGAGGCACTGCCACCAAACCCCCTCTACTACATATGCACACATAAATAAAGTCTTCTAGGTCCACTACTGTATATATATAATTTCATTATCAAAAAGAATGATTTTTGAACTGTTCTTTTTGTCAATAAAAAAATTGAGAAAGTATTTCATTTTCTTTTCATGTATTTATCACTCTCTTTAGTCTTAACACTTATTTTACAATAACTAGTTATAGACTAAATATCTTAAATGAGAAGGCTAAGCCTAAGCATGTACATGCACTACAAAAAAATATGTCATTTGTGAAGGTTATTTTGTGGAGGTTAATAAAACCCCCAATAATTATGTAAATTGTGGCGTTTTCATGGAACTCCAAGATCTTATCACATGTCTTTCCTCTCTCTCTAAAACGTTTTCGCCTTCGTCCACATTCCTTTTTACAAAACTCTTGTCTCTCTCTTTAAAACTTCTTTGCTCACATCCATTCAATCCTTTCTTTTCTCTCTAAATCTTTCTTCTCCATTTTCTCTCTGTTTCACTATGTCCACCTTCACTCTTTGGTATATCGATTTCTCTGCAACTCAATTTTTGAAATCAGTCTTGTTGTCAACGGTTAGGGTTCCTCAAATTTCAAGTCAAAATGTGCATGATCGAAAATAAGCTCTCGTAAGGTTTTCTTGTCCTCAAACTCCAAGCATCGAAGCTTTGGTGTTGTCTATGTTTCAAGCAAGAAGAAGAAGATTATTAGAGTACATTTTAAGTTGATTGCTTTGATATTTTAATGGATGAAAACATTTGCTATCAGTTGTTGATTGCTTTGATACCACATCTTTATGTTGTGCTTACAGATACCAACTCATTAGAGTACATCCAAGAAGCCTTAGAGAAAACTGCAAGTGGTTGGACATGTTTGAAGACACTGATGTAGTCTTATTCTGCGTCCTTAACTGACTATGATGAGTACACTGTAGACAGGAATGGAGTTGCTACCAACAAAATTTTAGCAGACAAGCATATCTTTGAAAACATCATTATCTCATACAATCTTCAATAACAAGGATCATGGGTCAAGTGATAGGTGCATCATTAGAGACTCGTATGAATTTTGGAGTTTTAAGATGGGTTTATTTTATTTGTTGTTATTGTGGATAATTGTAGATTTCCAACTCTTTCTCGTTTACAAAACATTGAATCAACCTTATATCTTTTATGAATGTGTACAACTACAGTGAGGCATGCTCTTTTATGAATGTCTTTATGCCCTTCATTAGATTAGAGAACACTATGTAAGTTTTTGTTTTGCTAGACACTAATGCAACTTCATATTATAGTAATGGGTGTTAGAGTGTATTTACACTTTTACTTATTTAAAAAAATATTAACCAAGAGCGTGCCCGAATATGAGCTATATATGATTGGTGTGCTATAGTATTATTTTTGGATAACTAGTATTTAGTAATTGTTTTCAAGGAGATGTTAAGAGATCAAACAAATAATAAATTCGCTAACAAATCAAGTGATGGGGTCCAATTCCCAAATTATGATATATAAGTCTTTCAATTCTTAGATATTGGCAGTCTAATGTTGTGGGGGTCTATGAGTAATAGAAAGTCAAACATATTATGGAGGTTAGTACACCTCTAGAAATACAATATTTGTGGGGGTCTGGAACATTCAGAAAATACTCCAACAAATTGTGGCGTTGCACACAAAGACCCCACAAAATGTGTTGTGGCGCATGCAAAACTGGGGGTTGTTGTGGATGCCAATAATGTCTTTTGTGGGATCAAAGACCCCCACAATTTACAAATATGACCCCCACAAATGACATATATTTTTTTAGTGATGTACGTAATATTTTGTGAGATTTTTTTTCTATAACTTGACTATTTCTTAATTATAATATTACAATTTCGTGACAGCTTATACATCTTCGTAAATGTTAATTGTTATTTAACTTTGTCGTGAAGGTAACGCTGAATATATAGGATTAGACCAGAGTAATATTGTTACGGATCGAATCTGAATTTTTTAGTTCCTGAACTTGAGTTCACCTAAAACCAAAACAATACTCATTCATGAGTTGGGGATATAAACTTTTTATGGAATCTTCAATGCTAATATCACTACTAGAATTGTGCAATTCACCGAGGAAAATTACCGATGAACCATATCACTCGTCTCAAAATAAAAACAAAATTATAAACGAAAAGGTAGTTTTCTATTTTTTTTTAAGAAAAACATTTCTTGATTTTACCGATCGATAGAATTACCGACAGACAAATTTGTCGATGACTACATTATTTTAATAATTCTATTGGTAACTTTCACGCCAAATAATGCCTCGACATCAAAATTTACTGATGGAAATGTCTGTTAGAGACTAATTCCATCATTCCATAAATTTAATGTTAGATGTAAATGGTTTTGATAATTTATATTAGAAATGGACTACAGTCATTTTGGATAAATGGAAGGAAGGAGAAGGAAAACTAGAAAATAAATTAGAGAAGATTAGGGAATGAGAGAGATTTTTTTATAAATCTTCTTGTTTTTCCTATCTTATTTCAGAACATATTTTTTTGTAACAACTTAACATAAAATTACATGCACTAAATAGTAAATACAATATAAATTCAACATCTAATTCAAATGGATAATAATATAATGTTCTAGCGCATGCATGCACACATGGATAGACTAAGTTCGTGGACTTGGCCAATCCGATATGGTGCATTACATAAATCAACACTTCTTTAAACTTTTTTTTTTTTTAATAAAAGGGAAACATTAGAAAGGCAAACAGAAAATAGGAAAAAATAAGAAGTAACTATAACTCTAGACCAACAAATTCCTCTAGAATCTTGCAACAAAAGTTTCAAACAATCAGGGGAAGGATTCAAGAGGATCTAAAGATTAACTAGTACCATTTGAGGGGGATGCTACCCAATCTGCCACTTGATTTCCTTTTCTATAAGTGTAAGTCTACAAACCTTTTAATTCCTTGGAGTAATTTTGGATGCGATGGACAAGCTTGGATAACAACCACCCTTTTCTCCACAAAGTCTTGAGCTATCCTTGAGCCCTCTTCAATTTGCACCAATTTGAGCCCATAACCACAAGCCACCTCTAAATCAGAAATAATTCCCCAAAGTTTTGTTGAGACTGAAGTCCCTTTGCCAAGGAATTCTAAAAAACCAATCACCTGTATAGTCTATGAAAGCACCCCCAAAACTAGAATAACTGCCATTTTGAGAGGATGATCGATCTGATTTTTATCAGCAAAGACTAGGAAACATCCATTTAATGTACACACCACTTCTCTATCATTTTTCTGTTAGCCAGCTTTGGAGAGGAGGCTTTGGATTTCTATTCATTTCTTGTGCAAATCTTGGCTTGCCTGAGAAGGGAGCCTCTTGTTGTAGTATTGTAGTAAAAAATTATCTTGTTTCTTTCTTTCCGGATCAACCAACAAGTGTAACACCCTCAATACCTTAATAATGTACAATAAAAATAAAAATAAGATATCAATTTGTATATCTTTACTTTTTACTATTTTTTACTAAACAAAATAAGAAAGAAATAACGAAATAAATCTATTTTAACTATTTATTGTGAACCAATTTTATTAAATACAATTATAATATTGATCATGGAAACTGTATTTACAACTATCTTAAACAACTTATGTTTTACAATGAAAAAAGTATTGAAGTGTATCATCTGGGCCATATTAATGCTCCATGTAAGAACCTGCACCGTTAATTAAGGTATTTAATTAATTAATTATGCAAAAATAAGAAATGATTCTATAATTGACCCTAATAATTATTTATGAGGCTTAATAATCATAGTAAGTGATTAAGAATGCTGAAAGTCGCTTTTCGAGATAAAAGTGCAGATACCGGTTCTGCTAGACGGTATAAATGCGAGCCGAAAAAGTATCCCGAAAAATTAAAGTAAGTGCATGATAATTACTATAATAATATGTAGGACTTGTAAAACGAGTTTCAAGTCCAAATAATGAGAACTGGTGCTAGAAACCGGTACTGACTTGGAAAAGCGCGTACCGGAAAGTTGCTCAGAAAATTATAAGAAAAATATGATAAATCTTAGAAAATTATGTAGTTTCAGAATCCAAAGTTTGGGATTAAAATGCTAAGCGTAGCAATTAAAGTTAATACTGTGCGCTTAAGTGAGTTTTGGCTATATATATGCATTTTAGCACATAACCCTAGGCACTCAGATTTGTCTACGTGACTTGGTGGCTGACTTGCACCTTATACACTGTTCCATTGCCTTCCCTTCCATTTCTTGAGCAAGCTTCCACCTTTGAGGCTTGTTCTTCCATTTAAACACTTGGTGAGGGAGAGGGTTGGCCTTGGGACTACTTTGGGGTGGTGTTTCTGAGTTAGAGAACCTGTGTGAGGAAGTTTGAAGAGCTGTGTTTGCTGTTCTTGAGGGGTGTGACCTTTTGTTGTCATTTTGATGCTTCAAGGTGTCTTCTTGTTGAGTAAAAGAGTCATCTTGTGTTCATTTTCGTGCATCCTCTTGTGGCAGTAGCTTGAGTCTGGTTGTGAGCTCCAAGAGCATCTCTCTTTGCTGTTTTTGAGCTTTGGTATGTATATCAACCTTTAACTTGAGTTTTAAGGCTTAAAAATGGAAGCTTGATGCATGTTAAGGTTAAAAGATGATGACTTGTTGTTGGGTAAGGCTTAACACACCTAGAAATGCATGATTAGGTGTTTAAAATCGGTAAAAGGGAACCTTTAAGGGATATCTTCACGGAAATGCAGAAACTGCATTCTGTCGTGAAATATCCGGATATCTGCCCGTGGAATATCCGGATATGGGATATCCGGATATGATATCCGGATATATGTATTCAGATATGGGTTTTTGGGATATCTGGATATTGTATATTCGGATATGGGATTCTGGATATCCGGATATTGAATATCCGGATATGTAGTGAGATATCCGGATATTGCATATCCGGATATGGTCCCGAGGAGTATCCGGATATTCTGGGATTTCGCAGAACAGTAGCTGTGCTGTGCATACAGTAGGCTATTGGGGGTTTATAGACCCTAGATTGATGAAGTTGAACTTCTGTATTTAATGGATTAAGCCAGAATCATGGGATTTAGGGTTTGTGGCTTTGTTAGAAGCTTTAAGACTTGAAAACGTAATGAAAAGGCGTTGTCTTTAGTTTGTATGCATGTGGTATATGTTATTGATTTATGTTTGGTCCATATCAGATTGTGATCTTCTGTGATTGGACTTTGAGCTTGTGGCATTGGATAGCTAGCTTAGAGGTAAGCTTTCGTGTCCTCGGTTTAGCCATGTTGTGGTTCCACCATGTCCCATGGGGATATGGTATATGCATGCTGTGTTACATGCTTTTGATGTTTTGGAAATGCTGTTGAGCTATTATATGTTAGTGTCTTGTTGATATGCATGGAGGTGTTCCACCTATACGGTAAGCCTGAGTATGTAGAACATACAAGAGGGTGAGGCTGTGGGTGAGGTGCAAGCGGTGTTCCTTGTACTACATGTAGGGAATAGACGTATTCCTACATTTCTCTGGCCAGTAGATAGTGATTACACACATGCCATAGATATCTGTTGTACTACATAGTTTTGGAACTGATAATGATATAAATGCTTTTTGAACTTATATTGCACATGTAAGTGAGCTTGGGGTGGAAGATCCTTGAGGACCCCTTGTCTTACTGAGATTTCTAGTTTAGAGATCTCACCCCACGTTTGGGGAATTCTTATTTCAGGGTCAGGTAATGTTGAGACCTCAGGCGGCAGGAGGCCGGAGCTGAGTTAGATTGCTGTTATATTATGCTGCCATGATTGGATGCTGGATTTGCATGCTGCTTATGCTTATAGCTCAGTTTATGTTATGGAGTTTTATGTTGAGACTTGTTGTTTACTATGTTATTTGGTGAGCATGGGGATTGTCCATGACACATAGTATTATTATGTCTTGGTTATGTCTTGAGTCTTTTGGAGTTGCATTAATGTATCAGGATATTGTCCGAATTACTTGATGTAATGCCGTGATTTAGATACACACTTTATCTATATATTGAGGTATTTCAGTAGATGTCTTATTGCAATTTACATACAAGCGATATTTTATGAAACTGATTAAGTAATCAAGTTGGTATTTGATTATGACGTCATAATTGAAAAGAAAAAGAATATTCCGCATTTTTAATTAAGCACCGCTTAATAAGATGTAATGTTAATATTCTGGGTATACACGGGGTGTTACATTTTATGGTATCAGAGCAACGGTTCAAGGGAAAAGCCTGTATGTATTGCAATGATTAGGATGTTTGGTTGTGTCTGTTTTGTGCGTTTTCTCCGTCGAGTATTATTATGATAATGCATATGTGACCACATTGCGTGAGTTTGATCAACTCATAATTTGTGTAACTTGTGCAGAATCATGGTAAGGCCCAAGAGAAACCGCGAGACTTCGGAGGATCGGCCCGATCCTGTCCTGGCTGCATTAGCTGAGATGCAGGCGGCCCGACTAGCCGACCAGGAGGCCATGAGAATGGCAAACCAGGCCATGCTGGACACCGTCAGAGAGGCGAACAGGAAGGCCACTGAGGACGTGTTGGAGGCCAACCGTCTGGCGAACATGACGATGTTTAGAGTCATGTTGGAGGAGATGAGGAATGGTCCTGCTGTTGGCCATGTTCCTCCGCCACCACCTCCACCGCCACCACCACCTCCACCCAGTCTGCAGGATGACTCTCAGAGTTAGATGGGAGATGGTAGTCATCTTACGGGGGCCATGCAGACCGTCCCTGTTTTTGTTGAGGATCGTGAGGAGATCGATCGCCGGCTGAATGCTTTCCATAAGCATAAGCCACCTGTTTTGATGGGTCTTTTGATCCTGTTGCTGCGGCCCGTTGGCTTCAGGCGTTGGACAAGATTTTTCGGGTCATGCAGTGCACAGACCCGCAGAAGTTGATGTTCGCTACTTACATGCTGGAGGGTGATTCCCATGAGTGGTGGACAAACCTTTCTCATGTCTACGAGACGCAGGGTCATGTGATGACTTGGCCTATGTTTGAGGACTTCTTCTTGGGTCAGTACTTTCCATATGACGCTCAGGAGAGGCAGCAGGGAGAGTTTGACAGATTGGTTCAGGGCTCGTTGTCTGTGGACGAGTACCTGGCCAAGTTCAACCAGTTGGTGAAGTTTGCACACTTCAGGATGGCGAGGCCTACTCCTACATTTCTGGCTGCTAAGTTCCGTAGGGGACTTAGTGAGGATATTGCTGGATACCTAGCTGGTTCTGCTTCTAGAGATTTTGGGACACTGGTTCAGCAGTGTCGTGATATTGAAGATTTCTACAGCTCGAGTAAGGCCAAGAAGGCCAAGGTTGCTGAGGCGACGAAGGTTGCAGCTGGTAGTTCCACTTCTTGGCGAGACAGGAAGTTTAGGAACAAGGGTCAGGGTAAACAGTTGGCAACTCGGCAGGCGCCGAGTCAGTTCAAGAGGACTTCTGCTCAGGGGAGTGCAGCGAGACCTCCTGCTCCCAGGTGTTTGGGATGCGGGAAGACTCATTTTGGGCCGTGTTCTACCGACCAGTTGATTTGCTTTCAGTGTGGCAAGGAGGGCCACTTCTCCAGAGATTGTCCGTTGGCGACGACGAGGGCTACTGCAGTGCAGACAGTGCCACTTCAGATGGTTCCCCTTCCACCTACTTCGGCACCGGTAGTGCCACCATCTTCTGGGAGAGTTTATACTCTGGATCGTCAGCAGTCGGATCGAGCTCCGAACCTTGTCAGAGGTACTGTTACGATTGGTTCATCAGCTGTTGATGTGTTGTTTGACTCTGGGGCTACACATTCTTTTGTTGCTACCCCGATTGCTGTGGGGCTTGAGTTGCCCAGTGATGTGCTTTCTCCACCGATGCGGGTGACTACCGCCACCGGAGAAAGATGTGATGCTACCACTGTTCATCGCGATGTGGCGTTTCAGTGGGATGGCCGTGAGTTCTCGGTGGATCTGATAGTATTGCCGATGGCCAACTTGGAGGTTATTCTGGGCATGGATTGGCTGTCCAGAAATTGTGTGATGATTGATTGTTGTGCCAAGCGTGTAGTGTTGTGTCCGTGTGATTCCACAGCCAGTTCCTCGCCGTACATTTCGTTGCTGCAGGCTATGAGAGCCTTGAGAGCAGGGGCATTTGGTTATGTTATGTTGGGAGGTTTGGTGAGTGGTACACAGGAGGACATCACTGGCATTCCTGTGGTGAGGGAGTTCCTCGAGGTGTTTCCTGAGGAGATTCCTGAGTTTCCGCCACAGAGGGAGATAGAGTTCTCTATAGATCTGTTGCCTGGTGTGGGGCCGATTTCTCTAGCTCCATACCGGATGTCGCCACCGGAGTTGGCAGAGCTGAAGAAGCATATTGAGGATCTTTCAGCGAAAGACTTCATTAGACCGAGTGTGTCTCCTTGGGGAGCACCGGTTATCTTCGTGAAGAAGAAGGACGGGACAATGCGATTGTGCACCGACTACAAGCAGCTGAACAAGGTGACAATCAAGAACAAGTATCCTCTTCCTCGGATTGATTATCTGTTGGATCAGCTTAGGGGTGCTTGTGTGTATTCCAAGATTGATCTCCGGTCCGGATACCATCAGATTCGGGTGAAGCCGGAGGATGTCCCGAAGACCGCATTTCGCTCGAGATATGGTCATTTTGAGTACTTGGTGATTCCGTTCGGTCTCACCAATGCACCTGCTGTGTTCATGGATTACATGAACCGTATATTCCAGCCGTACCTGGATCAGTTTGTGATCGTCTTCATTGACGATATTTAGATTTACTCCAAGACGGAGGAGGAGCATGTGGAGCATTTGAGAACTGTTCTGCAAGTGCTGAAAGAGAAGAAGTTGTATGCGAAGCCTTCCAAATGTGAGTTCTGGCTCAAATCTGTGAAGTTCCTTGGGCATGTTATTTCTGCTGAGGGAGTTGCAGTGGATCCGAACAAGATTGAGGCCGTGCTGGATTGGGAGAGACCCAAGACAGTTACGGAAGTGAGGAGCTTTCTGGGTTTGGCAGGTTACTATCGGAGGTTCATCAAGGGATTCTCCACCATGGTTTTGCCATTGACTCGCCTTACTCGGAAGGAGACTCCATTTGTGTGGACTAACGAGTGTGAGGTCTGTTTTCAGGAGTTGAAGGAGAGACTGACTACTGCTCCTGTGTTGGTCCTTCCTGATCCTGCGCTTGAGATTGAGCTTTACACCGACGCCTCCGGGAAGGGGCTAGGTTGTGTGTTGATGCAGTTGGGCAAAGTGATTGCCTATGCTTCGAGGCAGTTGAAACCTCATGAGGAGAACTACCCTACTCATGACTTGGAGTTGGCTGCTATTGTGTTTGCTTTCAAGATTTGGAGGCATTATCTATTTGGCTTGAGGTTTGTGGTTTTCAGTGACCACAAGAGTTTGAAGTACTTGTTCGACCAGAAGGAGTTGAACATGAGGCAGAGGAGATGGATGGAGTTCATAAAGGACTACGACTTCGAGCTAAGGTATCATCCTGGCAAGGCCAATGTGGTAGCTGATGCTTTGAGTCGGAAATCCAGTAGTTCATCCAGTTTGTTACTTGGTAACTTCGATGTGGTTGAGAAGTTCCGCAACTTGGCAGTGACCGCTCCGTGTGAGAGTGTACTTCTCGGATTGGAAGCATCCGATGTTGTGAACGAGCTGCTTGAAAAGATTAAAGAGGCACAAGTTCAGAGAGAGTGTCTGGATTATGTGAAGAACCAAGACGGTGTGTCTTGGAATGAGGATGGATTGCTTTTGTTTCAGCAGAGGATTGTAGTTCCTCGAGGCCCGTTGACAGAGGAGGTTATGGCAGAAGGCCATAAGGGTCAGTTTTCTATCCACCCTGGTGCTACTAAGATGTATCAAGACTTGAAGAAGAACTTCTGGTGGCCGGGCATGAAGAAAGATGTTGTTGTCTTTGTGTCTAAGTGTTTGGTTTGCCAGAAGGTGAAGATTAAGCATCAGAGACCGTCTGGTGAACTTCAACCTCTTGAAGTACCACAGTGGAAGTGGGAAGGTATTTCCATGGACTTCGTGGTGGGATTGCCGAAGACTCAGGCGGGTTGTGACTCTATTTGGGTCATTGTGGACAGACTGACGAAGTCTGCCCATTTTCTTCCAGTGAAGGTGAGCTTCACTACAGAGCAGTTGGCCAAGCTTTATGTCCGCGAGATTGTAAGGCTTCACGGGGTGCCCGAGAGTATCATTAGTGATAGGGACCCGAAGTTCACATCTCAGTTCTGGGAGGCGCTGCAGGAGGCTTTTGGTACGCAGTTGAGATTGAGTACCGCCTATCACCCTCAGACTGATGGACAGACTGAGAGGACCATCCAGACCTTGGAGGACATGTTGCGAGCTTGCACGTTGGAGCAGGGCTCGGCATGGGATAGGTACCTTCCGTTGGTTGAGTTTTCTTACAACAACAGCTTTCATGCTAGCCTGGGTATGGCGCCCTACGAAGCACTGTATGGTAGGAGGTGTCGGACTCCTACTTGTTGGTCTGAGGTTGGGGACAAGGAGCTTTTTGGCCTTGACTTTGTCCAAGATACCACCTTGCAGATTCAGATGATCCGTGAAAAGTTGAAGCAGGTGCAGAATCGCCAGAAGAGCTACTATGATGTCAAGCATCGTCCACTGGAGTTCAGTGAGGGTGAGCACGTTTTTGTGAGACTTTCACCTGTCATCGGTGTAGGTCGGGCACTCGGAGTGAGGAAGCTGAGCCCGCGATATATTGGGCCATAACAGAACCTTGGTATAGTAGGACCTGTTGCCTACCGGCTTGCCTTGCCTCCGAACCTGGCTAACATCCATGACGTGTTTCACGTGTCTCAGCTTCGGAAGTACTTAGCAGATCTGTCGCACGTGGGACAACCGGATGACGTGGAGGTTCGGGAGAACCTAAAGACTCCCGTCGGACCACTCAGAATTCTCGATCGTGGCGAGAAACAGCTGAGGAGCAAGATCATTCCGATGGTCAAGGTGCAGTGGACCGGAAGGACTCATGAGGAGTGTACTTGGGAGCGTGAGGACGAGCTTCTCCGGCAGTACCCCGAGTTTCGACCAGGTATGTTCTGATTTTGAGGTCAAAATCTTAAAAAGGTGGGGTGAATGTAAGAACCCGCACCGTTAATTAAGGTATTTAATTAATTAATTATGCAAAAATAAGAAATGATTCCATAATTGACCCTAATAATTATTTATGAGGCTTAATAATCATATTAAGTGATTAAGAATGCTGAAAGTCGCTTTTCGGAAGAAAAGTGCAGATACCGGTTCTGCTAGTCGGTATAACTGTGTACCAAAAAAGTATCCCGGAAAATTAAAGTAAGTGCATGATAATTACTAGAATAAAATGTAGGACTTGTAAAACGAGTTTCAAGTCCAAATAATGAGAACTGGTGCTAGAAACCGGTACTGACTTGGAAAAGCGCGTACCGGAAAGTTGCTCAGAAAATTATGAGAAAAATATGTTAATTCTTAGAAAATTATGTAGTTTCATAATCCAAAGTTTGGGATTAAAATGCTAAGCGTAGCAATTAAAGTTAATACTGCGTGCTTAAGTTAGTTTTGGCTATAAATACTCCCATTATGGACACAAAACCCTAGGATCAGTTTTCTATACGTGAGTTGGGGCTGATCATTTGCTGGTTACTGTTCCATTGGCTTTCCCTTCCATTTCTTAAGCCAAGTTGTGATCTTTCTTGAGTTTCTTCACATTTCCACCTTGTAAACACTTGGGAGCAGCCTTATGGGAGTGAAAGGAGGGTCTTTTCTGAGTCTTAGCCACTGTTTGAGTCAGTCTTGGGGGCTGAGTTTGGAGGTTGTGTAGTGGAAGCCTTGGTCTTGCCATTTGTGAACTCCAAGTGTCTATCTTTGTGGAGAAAGGAGCCATCTTGTTGTGCATTTTCGTGCACCTTCTTAGTCAGAATTGTGAGGAGCTGTGTTGAGCTCCAAGAGCATCTCCCTTTGCTGTTTTTGAGCTGTGGTATGATCACCAACCTTTAACTTGAGTTTTAAGGCTTAAAAATGGAAGCTTGATGCATGTTAAGGTTAAAAGATGATAACTTGTTGTGGGGTAAGGCTTAACACACCTAGAAATGCATGATTAGGTGTTTAAAATCGGTAAAAGGGAACCTTTAAGGGATATCTTCACGGAAATGCAGAAACTGCATTATGTCATGAAATATCCGGATATCTGCCCGTGGAATATCCGGATATGGGATATCCGGATATATGTATTCGGATAAGGGTTTTTGGGATATCTGGATATTGTATATTCGGATATGGGATTCTGGATATCCGGATATTGAATATCCGGATATGTACAGTGAGATATCCGGATATTGCATATCCGGATATGGTCCCAAGGAGTATCCGGATATTCTGGAATTTCGTAGAACAGTAGCTGTGCTGTGCATACAGTAGGCTATTGGGGGTTTGTAGAACCTAGATTGATGAAGTTGAACTTCTGTATTTAATGGATTAAGCCAGAATCATGGGATTTAGGGTTTATGGTTTTTTTAGAAGCTTTAAGACTTGAAAACGTAATGAAAAGGCGTTGTCTTTAGTTTGTATGCATGTGGTATATGTTATTGATTTATGTTTGGTCCATATCAGATTGTGATCTGCTGTGATTGGACTTTGAGCTTGTGGCATTGGATAGCTAGCTTAGAGGTAAGCTTTCGTGTCCTCGGTTTAGCCATGTTGTGGTTCCACCATGTCCCATGGGGATATGGTATATGCATGCTGTGTTACATGCTTTTGATGTTTTGGAAATGCTGTTGAGCTATTATATGTTAGTGCCTTTTTGATATGCATGGATGTGTTCCACCTATACGGTAAGCCTGAGTATGTAGAACATACAAGAGGGTGAAGCTGTGGGTGAGGTGCAAGCGGTGTTCCTGTTACTACATGTAGGGAATAGACGTATTCATACATTTCTCTGGCCAGTAGATAGTGATATACACACATGCCATAGATATCTGTTGCACTACATAGTTTTGGAACTGATAATGATATAAATATTTTTTGAACTTATATTGAACATGTAAGTGAGCTTGGGGTGGAAGATCCTTGAGGACCCCTTGCCTTACTGAGATTTCTAGTTTAGAGATCTCACCCGACGTTTAGGGAATGCTTATTTCAGGGTCAGGTAATGTTGAGACCTCAGGCGGCAGGAGGCCGGAGCTGAGTTAGATTGCTGTTATATTATGCTGCCATGATTGGATGCTGGATTTGCTTGTTGTTTATGCTTATAGCTTCAGTTTATGTTATGGAGTTTTATTTTGAGACTTGTTGTTTACTATGTTATTTGGTGAGCATGAGGATTGTCCATGACACATAGTATTATTATGTCTTGGTTATGCCTTGAGTCTTTTGGAGTTGTATTAATGTATCAGGATATTGTCTGGATTACTTGATGTAATGTCGTGATTTAGATACACACTTTATCTATATATTGAGGTATTTCAGTAGATGTCTTATTGCAATTTACATACAGGCGATATTTTATGAAATTGATTAAGTAATCAAGTTGGTAATTGATAATGACGTCATAATTGAAAAGAAAAAGAATATTCCGCATTTTTAATTAAGCACCGCTTAATACGATGTAATGTTAATATTCCGGGTATACACGGGGTGTTACACATAAGGTTTCATGTCTTTCACCACAAAGGGTCCAGACCATCTAGACTTTAACTTCCCTGAAAATAGCTTCAACCTGGAATTGAACAGAAGAACTTGATCCCCCACCTTGAAATCCCTAGGTATGATCTTCCTATCATGCCATAACTTTGTCTTCTCTTTATATAGGCTTGCACTTTCATATGCAGAGAGACGGAACTCATCCAATTCATCCAACTGTAGTAATATTTTCTCTCCTGCTGCCTTTGAATCGAAGTTCAGAAACCTCACAGCCCATAATGCCCTGTGCTCCAACCCTACTGGCAAATGACATGCTTTCCCGAACAACAGTTGAAATGGAGACATTCCAATAGGAGTTTTGAATGTTGTCCGGTACGCCCACAGAGTGTCATCAAGTTTCTTGGACCATTGAGTCCTAGCATTCCCAACAGTCTTCTCTAATATTCTTTTTAATTCCCTGTTGGAAATCTCAACCTGACCACAAGTCTGTGGGTGGTACGGAGTACTTATCTTGTGCCTCACCCCATACTTTGCAAGAGCATACTCCATCATCCTATTATCAAAATGAGTTCCCCCATCACTGATTATAGCTCTCGGGACTCCAAATCGCGAAAATATGTTCTTCCTCAGAAAAGCAATCACAACCCTAGATTCATTGGTAGGTGTGGCTATGGCCTCAACCCATTTTGAAACATAATTAACTGCCACCAATATGTACTTCTTAGAGTAGGACGAAGGGAAAGGTCCCATAAAATCCATACCCCAAACATCAAATATCTCCACCTCCTGTATATTGTTCAAGGGCATTTCATGTCTCCTGGAGATATTCCCAGTCCTTTGACAGTTGTCACATGCCTCCACATACTTCTTGGCATCCTTGTATAGAGTTAGCCAGGAGAACCCGCTCATCAACACCTTTGTTGCGGTTCTCTCTCCTGCAAAATGTCCACCTTAAGCAGAACCATAACAATGCCACAATACATCCTTCTGCTCCTCCTCTGGAATACATCTTCTGATCACACCATCTGAACACCTGTAAAAAAGATATGGCTCATCCCAAATGTATCTCTTCACGTCATGTAGAAATTTCTTCCTCTGTTGCCATGTGAAATCCTTAGGCATCATCCCAGTAGCTTTGTAGTTGGCAAAATCAGCAAACCATGGTGGGGTACTGATGGTTAAAACTTTATCCCCCACCATTTCCGTAACAGCACTTATTGCCAGTATCTGTTCATCTGGAAACTCTTCTCTGATCACTACCTCTGATCCTTTTTGAAGCTCTTTCTCTGTAATCCTAGATAAGTGATCAGCCACCAAGTTATCAACTCCCTTTTTGTCCTTTATCTCCACCTCAAACTCTTGTAGTAGTAACATCCAGCTGAGTAACCTGGGCTTAGCATCCTGTTTACTTAACAAATACTTTAAAGCTGCATGGTCAGTGTAAACAATAACTTTTGATCCTAGCAGATATGGCCTGAGTTTGTCAAATGCATACACAATAGCCAGTAATTCCTTTTCTGTAGTAGCATAATTCTTTTGTGCATTATTCAGGATTTTACTAGCATAGTAAATGACATGCAATAATTTATTCACTCTTTGGCCTAGTACCACTCCTACAGCATAATCACTAGCATCACACATTAATTCAAATGGCAATGAAAAATCTGGTGCCATCATGATAGGTGCAGTGATCAACTTCTCTTTCAAAATATGAAATGCATGTAGACATTCATCATCAAACATAAACTCTTGGTCTTTGACCAACAACTTGCATAAAGGCTTGGCAATTTTTGAAAAATCTTTAATGAACCGCCTATAAAATCCTGCATGACCAAGAAAACTCCTCACACCTTTGACATTGACAGGTGGAGGAAGTTTCTCTATCACAAAGATTTTTGTCTTATCTACTTCTATTCCTTTCCTAGACACCTTGTGTCCAAGAACAATTCCTTCAGTCACCATGAAGTGACATTTTTCCCAGTTCAAAACCAGATTACAATCTTGACATCTTTTTAAAACAGAATCCAAATTTTCCAGACATACATCAAAGTCAGAACCAAATACAGAAAAATCATCCATGAAGATTTCTATATATTTCTCTACCATATCAGAAAAAATGGACAGCATGCACCTTTGAAAAGTGGCAGGAGCATTGCATAACCGAAGGGCATCCTCCGGTATGCGAAAATTCCATATGGGCATGTAAATGCGGTCTTCTCATGATCCTCCGGAGCCACAACTATCTGGTTGGAACCTGAGTAGCCGTCCAAGAAACAATAGAAGGCATGTCCTGCCAACCTCTCCAACATCTGATCCAAGAACAGAAGGGGAAAATGGTCCTTCCTTGTTGCTTTGTTTAATCTCCGATAGTCAATGCACATCCTCCAGCCAGTGATTGTCCTTGTGGGAATCAGTTCATTCTGCTCATTCTTCACCACAGTCATTCCTCCTTTCTTGGGTACTGTTTGAACAGGACTCACCCAAGCACTGTCTGAGATAGGATAAACCATCCCAGCATCAAGTAGCTTCACAACCTCCTTCCTCACTACCTCTTTCATAGTGGGGTTGAGTCTTCTCTGTGGTTGCCTTACTGGTTTTACTTCCTCTTCCATCAATATTTTGTGGGTGCAGAA
The DNA here is from genome assembly GCF_033153095.1 of Gastrolobium bilobum. NCBI lineage: Eukaryota > Viridiplantae > Streptophyta > Magnoliopsida > Fabales > Fabaceae > Gastrolobium > Gastrolobium bilobum. The sequence continues at coordinate 226,249 of NW_026897401.1, read as the reverse complement.
AGAAGGATTGATTCCCTTAAGATCTGAAAATTGCCATCCCATAGCTTTTTTATTCTTCTTGAGTACCTTAATCAACTTCATTTCTCCACTCTCAGATAACATTGCATTGATGATTGCTGGATATGTTTGATCATCCCCAAGGAACACATACTTCAGATTTGAAGGTAGTTCTTTAAGCTCTACCTTAGGTGCTCCCATAGAAATGTCATCTATCTTCTGTTCAAGCTCTTCCACTACCGGTTCTTCTTGATAATTTTCTGTACTTGTCTCCTCAAGAAATCTGTCTTCCTCCAATGAAAAGTCTTCTTCTCTATTCACTGCTTCCACCATCTCCTGTATGACATCAATACTGAAACAATCCTCCACATCAACAGGATGCTTGATGGCTTCAAAGACATCAATTGTAACTGTTTCTTCATCCACCCTTAGCATCAACTTCCCTTGTTCAACATCTATCAGGGATCTTGCAGTTGCTAAAAATGGTCTTCCTAGGAGTAAAGGACTTTCAGTATCCTCTTCCTCCATATCAAGTATCACAAAATCCACAGGAAAAATAAACTTGTCCGCCTTAACCAACACATCTTCTGCTAATCCTTCTAGTCTTTTGATAGATCTATCTGCTAGATGCAGAATAACATTGGTATCCTTCAACTTATTTATCCCAATGCCCTACAGACATACAATGGCATCAAATTTATACTTTCCCCCAAATCACATAGTGCTTTACCAACTTCCACATCCCCAATTGCAATTGAAATGCTAAAGCTCCCTGGATCCTTCAACTTTGGAGGTAATTTCTTCTGAATTAGAGCACTACACTCCTCCGTCAAAGCCACTGTCTCACCATCCTTTAACTTCCTCTTCTTAGATAGAAGATCCTTCATAAATTTTGCATAGTGAGGCATGTTCTCCAGGGATTCAGCAAATGGTATGTTTATCTGCAATTTCTTGAAGATATCCAGAAATCTTGCATAGTGCTGTTTCTGAATCTCTTGCTTCAATCTTTGAGTGTAAGAAACTTTGGCATATGGAGACAAAGTAACTGGCTGGTCCTGCTTGTCAGCCATCTTCTTCTTCTCCCACTTCGTTGTCTTCTTGGGCACACCATCATTTTCAACTACCACCTTTTTTTCTTCCTTATCTTCCTTCACTGTTTCTTTTTCTTTATTTTCCTTCACCTTCTCTACTCCATCATCAGAGACTACATCTTCAACCACATCCTCTTCTTCATTCTTCTTATCTTCCACATTCTTTTTCACCTATTGAAGCACCAACCCACTTCTTGTCATGATTGCTTTGCAGTGCTCCTTAGGATTCACCATTGTATCACCAGGAAACTTCCCATGTGGTCTCTCAGATGTATTGATAGCTGACCAATCTGGGTCTCCAAATTCCTGATAGATGCTTCCTGATTTCTGAATGAAGTCTTGGTCTCTTGCATGAATGCAGATGTTTCCTCTCTGAATGAATTAGACCCCTGAATGTAATCTTGAGTAGTCTTGGATAACTGGGCAAAGGCTTTTTCCCATGCAGAAGTATCACCTTGCTGTGAGGAATTTGGTGGTGGAGGATGTAGTGGAGGATTCAACTGATGGTTGGAACTATAACTGAACCCTGGGTGTTGATTCTTGTTCTTCCATGGTGGCATATACACATTTCGCCCCTGGTTGTTGTAATTCCTCTGGTTGTGATGGTCATAACACACTCCATTAACTTCTGCATGTTCAGCAGACCCTCCATAGTCACAATCATCAGTAACATGGTTTTTCCCACAAATGGAACACACACAATTGGTGTCCACAGAAGCAACATTTTGTGAGGATAGTTGCTTAGTGAGAGCATCCAACAATTGTTGTTGCTGTTTCTGTGTCTGCATCAACTGGTCATTTCTTGCCAACAAAGCATCATACCCATCCAGCTTGATGATCCCTGTCCTTCTGTCAGTCACTAGGGCATTATCAAATTCCTGAGATGCCAATGATTCAAAAATATCCAAAGCCTCTTGAGGAGTCTTGGTGGTCAAAGAACCACCAGCAGTGGCATTCACCAATGTCCTAGTATTGGTGGTCATCCCTTGTAGGAAGATTGCTGCTTGATTCCACGCTTCTATTCCATGTTGTGGACATTTCCTCAATAAAGTCTTGAATCTCTCCCAAGCCTCATAAATGGATTCTGATTCTTTTTGCTTGAAGCCTGTGATCTCATCCTTCAACTTTACCCTCTTGGATGCTGAAAAAAATCTTTGCAAGAACTTGGTTTGCAGATCATCCCAAGTTGTTATTCTCCCCTGAGGCAATGACTGCAACCATCTCCTTGCATCATCCTTCAGTGAAAGAGTGAATAGTCTTAGCAGAATTGCATCCCTTGTGACACCATTAATTTTCACAGTATCACTCAACAACAGAAAATTTTCTATATGCAAGTAAGGGTCCTCTGCACTGGTTCCAGCAAACTGCTTCTTCTGCACCAACTGTACCAATGCAGGCTTCAATTAATAGTTATTTGGCTCTACTGTAGGGCGCACAACACTACCAATCGGAGGAATCACTGCAGGAGTCATGTAATCTCCTAGTGTCCTCTGTGGTGGTTGCACATGATTTTCTGCCATAATTTCTACTTGGTTGACAGCACTGGATTCACCCCTTTCTTGAAACTATCTTCTTTGTCTTGCTGCCCTTCTTTTCTTCCTCAAAGTCTTTTCTAATTCTGGATCATACAACAAGAAGTTTGGATCAATAGTACCTCGCATACACCAGAATCAAAATTGACCAGAAATTTAACGCAAAATAAAATGCTGAAACTTAAAGGATTCAATCTCATATTTCTATGGTGTCAATCAATGTTGAAAAACAAATCCCCGGCAACGGCGCCAAAAACTTGTTGCGAATCTAGAAAGTGTACTAGTCGTACAAGTAATAAAATGATGAGTAAAGATCGTTCCCACAGAGATTTGTATTCAAACACCAATTAACCATAGAAAACTAATTTGAATCAAACAAGAGTTTGTAAAAATCATGAATGTTTTGTCACCAGAAAATTGATTTGAAGTAACAGAATATAATGCTAAAATATGAATTAAGATTTAATAAAAAGTAGTCAGAAAACAATTTTCCTCAACAATAAATTCATCTAACATTGATCATATGATGAATTCTTTTCATGTGATGTTAATCAACCTTTTACTTATCATCAAGATGTAATCCCTTACTACCCTGATAGATACATTAATTAGAAACCCCAATCCCTTGGTGATTCATTTCTTAATACATACATTAAACACTAAAGTCTTAAGATTACATCAGAACTCTAGCATCAATCCCTTGAGTACTAGAATCCTGATGATGAGATTGCCAAATATAGGAGTAGTGTAAACATTTCTGTTCTACATTACTCCCTTAGTTGAAAGAATTGAACAAGAAAATCTCATATCAACACATGAAAAATACTTCATCATATTAATCAAACATACATAAGATTATCATTAAGTTCCATTGAATTCAGACCACAATGACTCTACTCAGACATAACTAAAGAATACACAAGAGAAGAAAGATCAAACTCCATTGCCATGTAGTGAGTCTTCAATCTCCAAGTAAAATTACATAAGAAACTAACTAATATAAGAACTAAGTCCTGAGAATTTTACAGAGAAGTCATATCAGAGAATCTGATGTAAGTGAGAAAGAGAGAGAATCCAGATCTGAAAAAGTGAAGGCCCTTGCCTTATATAGTTTTACAAATTCAAACAGAAAAACTAACATGGGCGCTAAAACGTTCATGAGTGAGCGTTTTAGCGTCCATGCTTGACGGATGCCCAACTGCTTTTAACTAACTGGAACGCTAAAACGTTCATGAGTGACCATGTTAGCGTCCATGTCCGGTGAAAGCTCAACTGTCTTCAACTGACTCCAACGCTAAAACACTTGGTTTGGACGTTTTAGCGTTGGAGACCAGAGTCTTTTTCCAACAGCAGTGAGCTAAAACGCTTGATCAGGAAGTTTTAGTGCCCAAGACCAGCAACGTTTTGTCCTTGGATTGCAGCAGCGCGCTAAAATGTTCTGTGTGGACGTTTTAGCGCTCAGCACCAGCAAGTTTTGGCTTCTTTCTGCAGCAGGGCGCTAAAATGTTCTGGATAAACGTTTTAGCGCTCGACACTTAGAATTTTTCTCTTCTTCAGTATCTTCTTCCTTCTCCCAGCTGCCTTTTAATCTTGCTTTTCCTACAAGAATAACACAAATTTTCAATAAAGCTTCTTGAACTTGTAGTTGAGGATATTCTAGGATATTAACCTCTTTTCCATCATTTAATCACACAAATTGATACTAATTCATGCTGAAAAACCTGATGAACTAAGGGTTTATCAAATACACATTTTAATATTCAGAAATCTTAATTGCATAACCATTAAACAAAGTCTTCTCTTTCATTTTCATCCTTTCTAATTCATAATTATTAAGCATTAAGCCCCACAATTAAAGGCATTAATGTTTCCCTACAGTAACATTGACTGCCTAGGGCCTCATGCCCAAATGGGGACTTTCCCACGCAATAAAAACTAGTTTCTGGTCATTCTGACAGGTAGGAATCGATTTCCAAACATGGGGAATCGATTCTTGCACTTGGTAATCAATTCCCAACAGAATGGAATCGATTCCCACGCGGGCAGAACAGAATTCTGCAGAAAAATTCTGCATAATCCGTGACCAAACTGCTTCCTCAAGGTTCAAGGTTCGGTTTTTCATCAAAACAGATATTCAAAAGCATTAAACATGCATATATTAACAACTTTTAACTTGATTAATCAAAGTTCCCTCATTTAGTGACTTAACCAAGCTAAAATCATGGATTTCAAGAGGAATGATCATGGTATACCTATGGGGGCTTAAAAATAGCAGAACAATGTGCTCTTGGAGCTCTCAAATCTGTCCCAAGAATTCAGATTTCACAAGCCACGAAATGGTGACCAAAGCTTGGTCCTTTCTCTACCAAAATGGCATCTTGAAGCTTCAAAAACCGACCACAAGACTCCCACAACACACCTCACCAAAAGTCAGCAACCCTCAGTCACCCAAACTGAATCTACAACTCAGAAATGAGTAATCTTTCAACCACCCAAGGCTAGGGCACAATCACTCAAAGGATTTTTGTGAAGAAAGTAAGAGAAAAGGTGGTCTCTTGGTGCTTCAATGGAGGAAAGAAGGTGAAGGAAGGGGGAAGAAGGTCGCTGCCACCAAAAGCTCAGAAAATGTCACGTAGAGGGGTGAGAATTCTGACCTAAGGCCTTGTGCCCATGTATTTCTAGGTGTACTTAAGTTTAATCCCACCGTATTAGGACTAATAGCTATGCTTATCATTTTAATCTCAAACTTTGGATTCTGAACCTAGCCATTTTTCTAAGATTTGTCATATTTTTATTTTATTTTTCGCAGCACTTTGCCGGTACGCATTTTTACGTAGCTAGTATCAGTCCTGACGCCAGTTCTCATTATTTCGACTCCAAACTTGACATACCAGTCCTAGATATTCTTTTAGTGATATATACATACTTTTTATTATTTTTCAGGGTACTTCGTCGGTATGCATTTATACCGTGAAGCCAAACCGGTATCTGTATTTTTCGTTAGAAAAGCGACTTTCAACATTTTTAATCACTTACTATAATTATTTAAGCCCTCTTATAATTAGTCTAGGTCAATTATGGAATTATTTATTTAATTCATAATTACTCATTTTAAATTCCTAATTTAACGGTGCGGGTTCTTACAGATTGAAAAAGAGTGTAGTTAGTTGAATAAAGCACCTATAACTGTGAGTTTTTTTAGCCAAAACAGAAAAAAATTTCTTTTTGATGTGCACTTCACTATTGAAAATACTCTAGAACTTGTTTTGTTTCTCCTTTAGATTGTTTATGATGTGAACTGTTGAAATGATTGAGGCATTATTTCTTAATTTTAGTCACTTGACAAAATAGCCATCCATTATACTATCCTTTGTTTAGCCCATTTGAGCCTGGCTTGTTTCTTTTCTAAATAACCCATAATTTTGATTAGTCATTCCACACACATATATGTACCCTGAATATGATTGAATTGCAGATTTGTCCTAATAAGAAGTAAGAATAAGTATTATATCTTGTGTTGATTAATGGCGAAAATGATCGAATGATGTGGACAAAAATAAAGGCTGAAAATGGTGAATTACGTTAGAGTTGTTTCTTCAATTCTATGCAAAACACACACACACACACACACACACACACATATATATATACATATATATATATATATATATATAGGCTAAAGGAGAAACAAAGCAAGTTCTAGAATATTTTCAACAGAGATATGCACATCAAAAAGAAAATTTTTCTGCTTAGGCTCAAAAAGCTCACAGGTATAGGTGCATGATTCATCTACCTACGCTCCCTTTCAATCACTCAAAGCTGTAGTCCTAATGTTCATGTTAACTCTTAGACTTACTTAAGCAGTGCTCATTCAACCAAAACCAAAACAAGTATATAAGTCATCACACTGCTGATCAAATTTTACTAACTAATTTTTCCATCAACTCTCCATTTTCGTACAATCTCAGGTCAAAACAGCAAATCAACCAATGAGAAAGAAAAATGAAATGCAAAGAAAGGTTTGCAGAAACTTACCTGTTTAAATAAAAAAAATTATCATCAGTGTTCCATAGGGATCATGATTTTCTACTATATATTGTGGTGCTCTGCATTTCCAGATTTAGAATTTTGTTGTCCTCAGCAATAAGTAGAAGCGAACAAAAATTAGAAAACAAGGATTGTGAATCAACACTACAGGGTGGGTAATACTGTTAGATACACGTTGTAAGAACCCGCACCGTTAAATTAGAAAATTAAATAAATTAAATATGAGAATTAGGAAATAATTTCATAACTGACCCTAATAATTATGAGAAGGCTTAAATAATTATAGGAAGTGTGAAATAATACTGGAAGTCGCTCTTCTGATGAAAAGTGCAGATACCGGTTCTGCTCCACGGTATAAAAGCGTACCGATGAAGTATACCAGAAAATTATAATAAGTGCATGAATATTCCTAGAATAATATATAGGACTAGTAAAACAAGTTTCAAGTCAAAATGACGAGAATAATATGAATCATACAATAAATAATCATATTTTTTCAATCCGTTAAAAAATATATTTTTTTTACTCAATTTAAGAATTAAATCATTTTTTCAAATTGATTCGATTAAGAGAACCAAAATCAATGCATAGAAAATTAAATCGAATCATGCCAACTCTCAAAGGTAATAATAATTCAAGCTAACAACAAATTAAACTGAATCACTTCGTAAATAATCATATTTTGTTGAATTGGTATAAGAACCAGATTATTTTTTAAATCAATTTGATTCAAAAAACCAAACCTCTTTTATCAGTTTAATTTAATATATATAAAAAACCGAGTTGAAGTGAATCATGCACACTCTTATTATAACTTACAATATTTGCTTTTCTCAACGAACGTGAGTTGTACTAATAGAGAATCCAAACTAATAATGCAAAAACTTCAAATTTCAATTGAACCAACCGACAAATATGTTCATGAAGAATTCAAGCAACCATATCTTCAACAAAAGTTAAATCCTTTATTGGAGGGATGCTCGTGCATGCAGAATACACCATCCAATGAATACATCGAGTACACTTTGTAGCTTATGCTTTTGTAACAAAATAAAGGGAAGGTAAATTATAATATACAAAAAAAAAAAAGGGAAGGTAAATTATGAAGACAACGAAGGATTTCAAACACGTAATAATTATGTAATCATTTATAATATAAATCCATAATTCGGTTGTTCAAATTTCTAATTCTGTCAACAAACATATCATAATAGCTTCTAATTGGACAATTATGTTATCTTCACACTGGAACAGTGGTTGTGAGATTCCATCTCCACCTTGTATTCCTTTTCTTCTTAGCCTTTCCCGTTCCTACCAAATAGCGGGCCATGTGTTAATTGCAATTCTCTACCCTAACAAAAATACTGGATTTTAAATTGTATTTTTTTATTTTATTTTTCACGTGTTATGATGGGTTATATTATTATTTATAATTTACAATTTTTTATTATAATTAGATTTTATTTAAGTCAATATATGTATATTTTAACTAATTTGCCTTTGTAATCAAATCAATGACAAGACATTGATGCCGGGTCTAAAAATTTCATCGAAACATTCAATAACTTACATAACTACAATTCAAACTTAGGATTGTGTGCTTACATGCAATTATATATTCATCTCCTATTAAATGAACCCTTTGACTTAAAAAAATTGTAATAAAAAGTAGGATTTTATTAATCTCATGTTAAAGAAGATAGTTATCTCATGTTATAGAGACAAACTAATGGGCTCTACCACCTGAAAAAAAAAAAAAAAAAAAATAACACAATTATCAAAGAGTGTATAGGAGAAAAAACTTATATCTTATGACATAAGAATAATTTTTCCCTAAAAAGTATGCTGTAAAATTTTTTAATCAATACATTTGTTTTAAAAACTTTTACTTTTATCTTTAGCACCAACAAGTGGTCTCGAGTTAGGCTCTTCCCTAGGCAAGTTTCTGTTTGAACTTTTTTAACTATTCCTCTCCTTTTTTTTTTTATTAGTGAGATAAGATAAGGACGTGTTTTCTAGGCTTAAAAGTTAACATTTACATTTTTCATGGAATCCCACCACCTCATCATATGGAGCCATGGAGGGAGGCCACACCATAAGCTTTTTATTTGGATCTTTTACAAAGTTGGTCTTCACTAACAAAAGGGATCACCACCAAGAAGAAAAAAAGGACTTGCCTAACTATTCTAGATCCGAACTACTTTATGGTGAGTTCGTTAATTTCCACTTCGCCCCAATATTTAATCGTTACTAAAGACAAAGGCAAGTATTTTATAAAGGGGTTAGATGGTGACATTTAAGATGTTATCTATCCTAAGGAAGAACTAGGGAATGTATTAAAATATTTTCTTAATGAAAAGATAGATAACACTAATATTAATAATTTTAAGCGTATTATAAAGCTATTATGATTGACGATGATAAGGTAGTAACCGGTCCATGAAAGATACTTGAGTAACAAACTTTATGTCATTGGATTATGGAAAACAGATCTCCAAGGATTATGAAAAGGCTTTTGAATCACACTCAACTAAACAGTGCTCATGCGTTACCCCTTGTTGGCGAATTTTGGTAGAGAATTGCCAAAAGTCCCAATATTAAAATTTAAGTTGCTTTTTTTCTTTTTGTGTTTTATTTGAGTCATGGGTACAATGGCATCTTTCTTGTATAATAAACTAAGGTTTTGAGGGTTAGTGCCTCGGAAAGTATGGACAACCCCAAAACCTACTTAATTTAATTACTTTTTCTATTTCCTAGCTACTTCACTATCAAGATCATGCTATTTCCGATTCCTTTTTGTTTTGAAAGGAGAGGGTCGTTTTCCAGAGGTTTATGAAGATATTCTTTTACATCGTTCTCTTAAGTTACTTTTGTTTCCTTTTCTAACTTGTTGATATTCAAGCTACTAATTAATATCAAAGTCATATTTCACAATTAGAACCTTAAAGAGAAATACATCAAATCGGAGGATTGGATTCTTGTGGGAGAAAATTTTTTTTTATTCCTTCTCCTTTTGTGCGTTTGCTTTTCACTAGAAGGAGGGAAGGTTTGGTATACAAGCAATAGAAAATTAGAGCACATGTATAAATCATAAATATGTGTGAAGGACATTGAACACAAAATGGATAGTCATAAAAGTGGTTGGCCCTTGAAACAACTTGCTGAACTCTGAAACAATAATTGAGAAGGGTTAATGGGTCCTCTATTGCTCCTGTGCTTAAACGATTGTTTGCGTTGTTGTTGGTCAATTAATGATGAGATTCCCACATACATATATATTAGGGCAGTGGTATCCTACATGTCTTCACACGATACCACGCTCTAAAACCCATTACAACATCAATTGCGATTTTCACCTTTTCGCTTGAATCTCAAAATATAACTCGTTTATTAATTTGTATCCCAAGTCCTAGACTCCCAATCTCACATCAAATTCTGTACTGAAAACAACATTGAAAGAAAAAAAAAAATCCAATTTTGTTGTGGGAACGCCGGGAAGTGAATTAATTCCTAATACGCCGGTTTAAGAATTTTTTTCTTTCAGTCAAGGTTTAAGATCAAAAGTTTTTTCAAATATCATTTATACATGTCCCTTTCTCACGTTTATACTTCTCACACGCTATCCAGTAAATTAAAAAAATTAGATTGGTATAAGATCAACCGACATTAGTATATGAATAATTAAGATCTCTTGCATCCCAAAGCACTTAAATCAACTAGCGTTTATAGGTCTCAATTCAGGAGGAAGAAAGGTCAACCGGTCAGGGTTTTACTACAATTTTTCAGCTTAATTAGTAGTGTGAGTATGAGTATTAGTATGCACTTGTTTTAAATACTAATGGGGAAAATTTTGGCATGTTTGTAGTTATAATCTATGATGCACGGATACATACACGGAACACGGGACACGACACGACATGTCGATACGTTAATTCTAAAAAATGTCATATTTGAACACGTTGGGACACGTTTTGATATTAAATAAATTTTTTAATATATATAATATAATTTATATTTAATACATATAAGAGTCCATAATAAGTCATATAACCAATCAAATATTCAAATCTCATAACATAAATATAAATATAAATAATTTTTCGTACTTTGTTAATTTTTCATGTCAAATTTCATAATAGAAAAAAATTAATTTATAAATTATTTCTTTTATATTTAGTTAACAAAATAAAGTTAAGATTTTTTTTTTTAAAAAAAGCATGTCCAAGCGTTGACTGCGTGTCAGAAAAAGTTGACCGTTTGTCGAAAAACGTGTCAGAACGTGTCGGAGAGTTGACTGCGTGTCCCCAAATGTTGACCATGTGTCGGACGCGTGTCCGAGCGTGTCGGAACGTGTCCGACACGCAAATTTTTTTTCAAGCACGTGTCTGTGCTTTAAAGGTTATGACCGATGTGACTGAATTAGTCAATTGCTCAATAAAAAAATAAAGATATCTCAAAAAGACAATAAAATATATTACATCTAACGACTCACATAACTAATAATTAGAATTTGTTATCCTCTCCTTAATTAGGTTAAGTATGATTATAAATTATCTTGAATAATTGCCCCTATGATTTATAGACCACAACTTTTAATTACAGAGTCACATGCCCCAAGGCAACAGAAACATCAGATATTGGGCTGCTCTTGGACCAAGGACTTAGCCCATAACTCCAGTTATACTTCTATGCATTGCTAGCCTGAGAAAAAACACACAATTTATTTTAAAATTTAATCTTCTTAAAAAATATCATTTTAGGTTATAAATAAAATGTTTATTATATAGAAAATGAACGGGGCATGTGAGATATTAATTATTTTAAAATATATCTTAATATTTTAAAAGGATAGCTTATTTTACCTATATCTTTTTCATGTCTATCTTGTCTACCACTCTACAATACTGTTAGATCATAATCACAACTAACATTTATTATTTTTTTCTTCTTTTGAGATTCTAATCTAATGGTGTTGGAGAGTGGTAACAAAATAGGCATGAAAATGAAGTAAGTGGAATAACTTATCCTTATTTTAAATTACGAAAATGAGAGATTATCAGCATAAATACATAACCTATACATGCTCGATTGCTGGCTTCAACTTCTGTTCACTGAAAGAGAGAAGCTTTTGTTAAAAATGTTGTCTCTCGAATTAGGTCCTCAAAGCTGAGTTTTTTTCTTTTTTGCTTTTTGAAGGCATATAGGGAGTTATGATGAAGAATCATTAGATGTTTAGGTGCTATATCTCTTTATAACAAATAATAAAAGCACGTTAGAATCCTCTCTCTTTTTTTAAGTTAGAAGTTACTTATAAGCTAAAGTTAAAAAGAGTTTAAAAAAAGTTAAAAACTGCTTGGTGATTATATAAAAATTTTAGTTTAAAAACACATATTTTAAAAAAACTTTCTCTATCTCTATAGCTCTTTATTTCAAAAAAAAAAACACACACAATTCAAGAAAAAACGATAAGAGCTTAAAAAAAATGTTTCATAAGAGCTTTTGGCTTTTAGCTTTTTTTTCATTACAAAAAAAAAATTCATTATAAGAATTTTTCTCAAAACTTATTTGACCTAACTTGTGGTTTTTAATTTAAAAAAAAAAATCCAATACCATTAGCAATGATCTAATTTTTCTGCTCTGTTTTATTGAAATTCATAGATATATTGGAAGCAAATGGAAAATAGGAAACTAGATGTTCTGTCACTACTGGATTAAATGTGTAAGTGACTAATTAAAGTCACTTGGACTTGGTTGAGCATCTGACTATGATGAAACGCTAGATGAAGGCCCTGATCTTGCATCAGGCCCGTATCTAAACCCATCTTTCTTATAAAAGAACAAAATTCCTATAGTGTATTGGGACATAAGGGAAGAAAAGTGACAGCCACTAACTCAAATTACTTCGATTGTTATATTATTTTTTAGTTATATGTTTTTAACATAAATTCAATTTAAGCGGTGCAATTAGGGGTGGTAAACAAACTAAGGACCTTTTATGGGCCTTTGGCCAACTCGTGAAGGTCTGGACTTACATGTTTAAAATTGGTCGTTGAAACCAGATTTGGACTTGTATAAGAATTCATTTATAAAAAAGTCTCAGATTCCAATTCAAAAGTTCGGCCCTAGAGCCTCTCAAGCTGGCCTAGTATACTAATTTTTATTTTTATTTTATATTTTTTTATATTACTCGTAATAGCACTCTCTCTCCTCAACTTATTTCATTCTATTTTATTGGTTAAAGATACTTTTTGAATGATTTTGTTCTATATAATACTGTTTCGATATACATTGAATTTATGAATCTTTGCGGAATTATTAGTGTTAGGATAAATTTTTGTTGTCTTATTTTTTTTTAAACAGGCTAACAGGTTAAACCAGACTTTTATTTTTTGTAAATAAGTCAAGCCATAAACTGATAATTATATTCATAACAAGTAACAGACTAAGCCCGACTGACACATTTAAACACAGACTTAGTCTTTTAAGATCAAAACCTGGCCCGGCTCGGCCATTAACACCCCTAGGTACAACTTCTGACCTATTAATTGAACCAATAATCCATTAACCCAGTATTCGGATCGAATCAATGATCGGTTCGGATTTAATAAAATTGTATAAAGCTATTCAAGGCCCATCATAATCCCACACACAAAAGAGACGGTAAAGATCAAACTCGTGACCAAGCGATCATGTATTTTCTATGTCATTAGTCCGATCCTTTGTAGGAACTACCCGTAATAACGAACCTGCAAAATAAATCTTTTTTTTTCATAAAGGGATTTGTTGTTCCTGACTCTGCTTCACCTTAATTATTATTTGAACAAGTAAAGTGATGTCTTGGTTCGAGTGGGAATAGCATTTCTCTTCTGCATGTCCATGGAGTTTTGAAAACTCCAAACATCTCAGAAGTAGATAGAGAGGTAATAATTTATCGAACGAACCGCACTGCTTCGTATACGTCAGGAGTCCGGAGCTTAGCTGATATTTCTGCTTATGCTGTTTATGTTTGGATGCTGGATGATATTTGTTGCTGTTATGTTATTAGTTTCATGTTATGGATCTTTGAGCTGAGACTCTGTTGATTATGTTGCTATTTGGTGAGCATGGGGATTGTCCATGCCACATTGACTTGACTTTATATTTTTAGTTCAGAGTTGTATTAATGTATCAGGATATTGTCCGGACTACGTGTTGTAGATCCGTGACTTAGATACTCACTTATTTATCTATTGAGGTATTTCAATTAGCTGTCTTTTGCAATTTACATACAGGCGATGTTTTTATGAAATTGATTAAGTAATCAACTTGGCTAAGTTTAGTGACGTCATAATTGAAAAGAAAAAGATATTCTGCATTTTAATTAAGCGTGGCTTAATACGATAACATGTTAACAAACCGGGTATACACGGGGTGTTACATTTTATGGTATCAAAGCACTTTCTAGGGAAAAGCCTGTATGTATTGCAATAACTTAGGATTGTTTGTTGCGAGTCTGTCTTGTGTGTTTCCTCTGTTGGGTTTTGCTATGATAATGCATGTGTGACCACATTGCGTGGGCCTGATCAACTCATTATTTGTGTAACTTGTGCAAAGTCATGATAAATCCTAGGAGAAACCGCGGGATGAACAAGGATCAGCCGGATCCTGTCCTGACTGCATTGGCTGAAATACAGGCGGCTAGACTAGCCGATCAGGAGGCCACTAGATTGGCCAATGTGGCAATGATGGACGTTGTTCGAGAGGCGAACCAGAAGGCCACCAAAGATGTCCTTAAGGCAAACAGACTGGCGAACATGACCATGATGAAGGTCATGTTGGAGGAGATGCGGGCTGGCCGCAATGAGGGTCAGTTCCCACCGCCACCTAGTCTACAGAACGAGAGCCAGAGCCATGTTGAGGGAACTGGTCACCTTACTGGGGTGATGGAACCCTATGTAGAGCCTGCTGAAGACCGTGATGTGATTGATCGCCGGCTTAATGCTTTCCTCAAGCATAAGCCACCTTCCTTTGATGGGTCTTATAATCCTATTGTTGCAGCAAGATGGCTACAGGCGTTGGACAAGATCTTCTGGGTCATGCAGTGTACTGATCCGCAGAAGCTCATGTTCGCCACGTATATGCTGGAGGGCGATGAACACCTCTCACGCTTTTGAGATGCAGGGTCATGTTATGACATGGCCATTCTTCGAGGATTGCTTCCTGGGTCGGTATTTCCCTTATGATGCGCAGGAGAGGAAGCAGGGGGAGTTCGACAGGTTGGTGCAGGACTCGTTGTCTGTTGACGAGTACCTGGCAAAGTTTAATGAGCTGGTGAAGTTTGCACACTTTCGGATGGCTATGCCTACTCCGACCTTTTTGGCTGCTAAGTTCCGTAAGGGACTTAGCGAGGAGATAGATGTTCCCCTTGCTGGAGCGGCTTCGAGAGATTTTGGGACACTGGTGCAGCAGTGTCGGGACATCGAGGATGTCTGTATTACGAGTAAGGCCAAGAGGACCAAGATTGCTAAGACGAAGGGAACGAGTAGTTCCACTTCTTGGAAAGACAGGAAGTTTGCTGGAAAGGGCAAAGGGAAGCAGTTTGCGGCTAGGCAGGCACCTGGTCAGTTCAAGAGGACTTCTTCGCAGCAGGGAGGTTTTGCTAAGCCTCCTTCCACTCCTAGGTGTTCGGGATGCGGGAAGGAGCATGCAGGACGTTGTGCTACAGGGCAGCTGATCTGTTTTCACTGTGGCAAGGAGGGCCACTACTCTAGAGATTGTCCGTCGTCGACGGCGAGAGCTACTGTAGTTTAGGCAGTTACACTTTAGATGGTTCCCCTTCCACCTACTTCAGCACCGACAGTGCCACCTGCTACTGGACGTGTGTATACGTTGGATCGCCAGCAGTCGGACCGAGCTCCAAACCTTGTCAGAGTTACTGTTTCCATTGGTGGATCTTTTGTTGATATATTGTTTGACTCCGGGGCTAAGCGTAGCTATTAGCGCTAATACAATGCGATTAAAACTTAAGTGGCCTATATAAGGCCTTGGCACATGATCCTAGGTCATTTTTGTGCCTTTCCTCTGTGAGAATTTCTGAGTGTGGAGTCATCCACCCTTGCCACCCCTTCATCTCCACTTTGTGAGCCAAGAGCCCACATTTCCTCTTGGTTTCTTCACCAAATCTCCTTCTATGACTGTGCTTTGGGCTTGAGAGAGTGTAAGGTGCTTCCGAATATGGTATCCGAATATTGATATCCGGATATGGGGTCTTGAGATATTCGAATATGGATATCCAGATATGGATATCCGGATATGGCCCCGACATATATCCGGATATTCTGAGTTTTCGAGAACAGTAGATGTACTGTTTATACACAATGATGCTTTGGGTTTGTGAACCCATAATTAATCTAAGTCAGAATCTAAGGGATTAAGGGCTTGTGGCTTTGTGAGAAGCCTAAAGACATGAAACATAAAGGAAAAGGGTTGTCTTTATGTCATATGCTTGTAGAGTATGATTATTGATATGATTATTGGTCCAAACAGATTGTGATTGTGCTGTGTGTGGACTTTGAGCGGGTGTGGACCTTGGATTGGTTCGATTGCTTAGAGGTAAGCTTTTATGTCCTCGGTTTAGCCATTGTTGGTTCCACCATACCCCATGGGGGAATGGTTTATATGCATGATGTGTTTTCATGTATTGATTTGTTGAAATGCTTTTGAGTTGTTAAGTGCAAATGTCTATGATATGTATGTGGTGTTTGCCTAGACGGGATTATGATCTTGTGGGCAGGTACGGCATTAGCGTGTACTATTGTGGGTTGTAGACGTACGTGCAACCTACACTTCCTCTGATCAGTAGAATTGTTAACACACATGACATGATGGTATGCTGCATTGCACTGATTTTGGAACTTATAGGACATTACTGCTTTTGAACTTATATTGCACATGTAAATGAGCTTGGGGTGGAGAAATCCTTGAGGACCCCTGGCCTTACTGATATTTCTGTTTAGAGATCTCACCCCACGTTTGGGGCACATATTTTAGGTTCAGGTAACTCGGGGGTTTGAGACCTCGGGTGGCAGGAGGCCGGAGCTGAGTTAGATATTGTTGATTTTACTGTGATGCTTGGATTATGTTTGGATGCTGATCTGCTTTACCATTATTATCTTATTATTTGATTTGAGACTCTGTTGGGATTTGTTGCCTTATTTGGTAAGCATGGGGTTGTCCATGCCACATTGAATTGACTATGTCTTATTTTAGTTTCGAGAGGTATTAATGTATCAGGATTATGTCCGGACTACGTGTTGTAGATCCATGACTTAGATACTCACCTTTATTTATATTATGAGGTTATTCGGTGTAGCTAGTTGTCTATTTGCAATTACATACATGCAATATTTTGGAAGTGATTAAGTAATCAACTTGGTAATTGATAATGACGTCATAATTGAAAAGAAAAAGATATTTCGCATTTTTAATTAAGTGTGGCTTAATACGATGATATGTTAACAAACCGGGTATACACGGGGTGTTACAATTTACCTATGAATGGTTAGGATTCTCTTCCATGACATGGTCATGTTAATTAACACTTGAGATGGTTCACTCTCTAGTTTAAATGCGAAGACTTAGATTTTATTCCTTTCTTAATCTTTTTTTTATACATGAAAATAAATCAAGAAAAAAAGACAATAAAAGAAAAACAATAAATAAAGAAGCAAAGTCTAGCCATGCCCCCGTCTGGGATGACAAATGCCAGCAGTGTCCGCCTGGAGAAGAAAAAAGAATCTTTCTAAATCTTTTAATTGTTAGGTTGATTTAATTTTAGTTATTTCCTTATTTTAGGCATGTTAATGATGATTTATTTGTAATCATCTTTATTTAAATCTTTCTTTTTTATACATATTTTAATTAGGTTTTAGGGTTATTTAACACCTTATAAAACAATGTTTAGAACTCTATTCATAGGGAGTTGAATATTTTGTTATTTTGATAAATATCACTGATAATAGAGTTTTTTCTTTTATCAAATCACAACTTTTTGTTTAGCCTTTTTTTTTCTATGAGCTTTTGGCATCAAGATGTAAAAGACTTTATCATGTTTCGAACTCATAAACAGTCATCCATGCACTAATTTTATGAGTTTATGATGTTAGAATTTGATTTGAATTGAAAGGGATCAAGTTTTGCATATTATGCTAATTTACTTAAGGAAATTTGTCATTTACGAGAGAAAGTTATTTTTTGTCGTTGAAAAGCAATTTACTCAACTAACCCTCAATATTTACTTGAGTAAATATTTTCCAGAAAGCCCTTAACAATTATATTTCGTTGGAAACACTATAAATGCACTCCCAATAGCTCTTAAACATTTAGGACATCCTTCTTACACATCTTGAACATAATTTGGAAGCATTTACATTACAAACTGCATATTGTTCGGTCTCTTCCAAATACCATATGCATTTGAGCTCATTTCTTGAAAAAATCATACAATTATAGCACTTTAATTTGTATTATCCATATTTTATGAGTGTATATCATTTCTTAAACACCTACCAAACTATAAAATCATGATTGAGACTAGAAAGAAATGTTGCTTATTCCCAAAAAATTTGGGGAAGATTTATAAGATTGTCAAGTACCTAGAAACTTGGTGGATTGTAACGGTTTGTTTGAACACCCGTTGAACCTTGACAAATACTGAGAAAATCTTGGTTAATTTACTCAAGGCCTGAATGTATGTCATAAGGTAGTGTTTGGTTGGGGAGAAATTTTTTGAATACTAGGAAAATGTAATTGATAGGAAAATGGTTGGAAAGTGAGTTTGGTAGGAAAATGTAAAAAAAGCTGTTTGGTTCGGCAAAAGTTTACCGGGGAAATTAGGTTAAATTTTTTGAGTGCATGTTTGGTTGAAGATAGAATTTTGATGGGAAAATTGTTTGAAATTACAAAACTATCCTAATTTAAAAAACCTGTTATTTTATTACAAAATACGAACCACAATAAAATGGAGGAGGGGTATATTTGTCACCCCATTATCCACCTTTTTCAGATATCAAATTTCCTCACACAATTCCACCCGTTGAAAGGTAATCTCCAACAGTGCTAAAATCTGATTTTTACACTTCCTCTTGCATTGCAGGGCAAGTGGGATTGATGGCAAACTTTAACAAAAATCCCCAACCAAACGTTGATAACTCACATTCCCACCATCACTTAGCCAGGAAAGTTTTTCCTTCTCCCCAACCAAACACAACCTAAGTGGTTGTGACCAAACCAAAATAAATAGAGTTTGCAACCTTCTTAATCTTTATTTTGGTACTATTAGAGGGCAAAAGCCCAGCAGAACAGAACAAAAAAAAGCTTACATCAAGTTCAAAGCTACCCAACTAGTACAACTAGTTTTATCAACTGCAAGGAGCTGGTCCAGCGCTAGTGGAGTGACATTGTAGGTAAGATACCCTTCATTCCAATTTGAAGCCTCTTGGGCTAGCCGATTAGTACACCTATTTGCATTCCTGTATATGTGCTTCGGGAACATTGTCCAATCCTTATGCAACCCCGATCACACCATGACTATTAGTTGCTCCTCTGGAAAGCTGGGAGCTTCAGACTGAAATTGATTCATAATGTCCAAATTGTTCCCTTCTATCTGCAATTGTTTGGCCCATAGCGACCAACAGTATTCCAATCCTGTTAAGATACCCCCTAACTCAGCTTTATGAAGGGAGCAGCTTCCTATTCTTTTGGCAAAATCACCCACCCAATCACCCTTGTTATCTTGAACAAGTCTTCCATAACTTGCCTTCCTATTTTCGTCTACATTTAACTTTAACCAACCAACCTTAAGTTATATCATTGATATCTAATACGTAGTAGTATATTATATCATTATGATACATTGTGTATATTAGGAGATTGTTATTTGATGTTCCAACTAATATAGTTAGTTTAGATTCTTATCAGATTGTATTGTTAATATCTGATAGGATTAGTTTTATTTGCTTTCTTGTTTTCAAGTATTTAGCTTTACTGTTCCTTAGTTGTAGCTCTTTCTGTTGTAATCTTTTGGGTGTATATATTTGACCCCAAGCATTGAATGAAAGCAAGTTGCTGATTCAAGCACCTTCTGTTATGGTATCAAGAGCTTGACGATCCATAAATTTTTTTTTCCACTATGTCTTCCGCAAACAGAACCTTCAAAGTCTCCGATCCAAAATCACATTTCTATCTCCATCCTTCCGATAACCCAGGATCCATCCTTACTACTGTCCTCCTTAATGGTCAATCTAATTATGAAAATTGGGCAAAACTTATGAAGAATGCCCTTAAAGCCAAAAACAAACTTGGCTTCATTGATGGGTCTATCGTGACTCCTGCAGATGCAATGTCCGACGAAGCCTACGCTTGGACTTTCTGTAACTCTATGATACCCAGTTGGATTCATAACACGATTGATTCATAGTTGCAGCCCTTCACCAAGTGTTTTGACACAGCCAAAGGTCTCTGGGATGACCTCCATGAACGCTATGCTCTAGCCAACATCCCTCGCATATTTCATCTAAAAGCCACTCTCTCTACTATGAAGCAAACTGGTGCATCCATCACAGACTACTATACCAAGCTTCGTTCCATATGGGATGAGCTTGAATCCAATCTATCACTCGATGCCTGAGCTCTTGGAGATCAGCGTGTCTTCACCAAATCCATTAGTTTTGCGTGTGACAAAGATCGTGTCTAACAATTCCTCATGGGCCTTGATCACGCCACCTATGGTAGTCTGATCACTCAGATTCTTAACATGACTCCATTACCCACAATCAATCGAGTTTTTTCCATGGTCTGTCAAGAAGAAACACACAAGGCTATTGTCCGCACTACTGACGTCCCCGCAGATGCGTTGGGTTATGCAACTTCAAACACTGCCTCCAAAGCTACAGATGATTCTTCCAAACCGAGAGTAACATGCACCTATTGTGGCAAACCCTATCATGATGTTTCCAAGTGTTATCAGCTGGTTGGCTACCCAGAACGCCCTCCTTCTACACGCGGTCGTGGGCGTGGTCGTGGACGCTCTTCCCATGTCCGTTCCCAACAATCTTCTGCCCGTGCAGCTCATACCGCAAACACTTATGCCAATCCAGCACCTACTGTACCCTCATCACCTTCCATCACCATGGCTGATTTTACTCCTGAAGTCCTGCAACAGCTCATGACCTTGGCTGTGTCCTCCACATCATCTGTTGATAAACTCCATGGTAAGATCCTTTCCCCCTCTTGGATCATCGACAGTGGAGCGTCCCAGCACATGACAGGCAATATTTCTCATCCCTCCAACCTACGTTCCATATCTCCGTGTTCGGTTGGCCTTCCAAATGGAGCTCGTACTACTGCTACGCAATGTGGCACCATCACTTTAGGCTCCTCTCTTCATCTGTCTAATGTTCTCCATGTCCCATCCTTGACATGCAATTTAATCTCAGTTTCTCAATTGCTTCACCAATCTTGCATTGCTCTCTTTTTTAATTCTATCTGTCTACTGCAGGACCTAAAGAGGAAGAGGACGATTGGACTGGGTGTTGAACGTGATAGGGTGTATCTGCTATGCTTCTCTTCTGCAAACATCAATGTTGTCAGCATCACAGCTTCTCTAACAATCTGGCATCGACGGCTGGGGCATCCTTCTGCCCGTTATTTGTCTTTGTTACCTTTTGTTTCTTCTCCAAATAAATTAGATCCTTGTGATGTATGTTGTCGTGCTAAACAACCACGCAACTCATTTCCAATTAATAATAAAAGATGTTTGCATCCTTTTGATTTAATTCATTGTGATACTTGGGGGCCATATCGCACTGGCTCTACCTTCGGGGCTCGTTATTTTTTAACCATTGTCGATGATTACAGTCGACATGTTTGGGTTTTTCTGTTGCGTGATAAGCATGAAACTTCTGCTTGACTAATAAAATTTCTCAACATAGCACGCAATCTTCATAACACACCTGTCAAACGGATTCAAACGGATAAACGCACTGAGTTTCTATCCTCCTCTGCTCAGAATGCACTCTCAGCTCAAGGGATACTTCATCAATTCTCTTGCACTTATACTCCGCAGCAAAATGGACGTGTGGAGAGGCATCATCGTCATACTCTCAACGTGGCAAGGGCCTTACAGTTTGATGGTCACCTCCCTGTCTATCTTTGGGGAGAATGCATCTTAACTGCCGCCCATCTCATCAATCGAACCCCTACTCCTTTACTCGACGGACAATGTCCCTACGAGGTGTTACATGGCACATCTCCTACATATGATCACATGCGAGTGATTGGTTGTTTATGCTACTCCACCATTGTTCCCAAACCGAGTGATAAATTTGAAGCTCGTGCACGCAGATGTGTTTTTGTTGGATATCCTTTTAACAAGAAAGGGTGGAAGCTACTGGAATCTGCTACTAACGAAATATTTGTTTCACGTGATGTAATCTTCCATGAAGATGTTTTCCCATTTGAAGACCCATCACCTGCTGCTCTTCCTACTTTAATTCCTCCAATTCAACCACTTATCACTGATTATGATGAATTGTCTACACCAGTGCTTGGCGACAGGGGGAGTGCTTCTGCTCCATCTACTGCTGATCCTCCACATGTTGCGGAGCCTATAGCATCTGCACAGCAGCCTATAGCAGCTGGCCACGAGCATGCTTCACCTACAGTTGACCCTCCACCTGCTATTGAACTGACAGCACCTGCACCGCTCCCTATAGCTCTTGGCCGAGATCAATGCACCAGACGTATGCCTTCTCATTTGCAAGACTTTATCTGCAATACAGTAGTTACACCCCTTTCACGTCCACTTCCGTCTCCAATTGCCTCAGGTATCTCATATCCTCTAAGTCATTTTGCCACTAATGCATGTTTTTCTTCGAAACATCAGCTATTCCTTGCAGCCGTTGATAGCAATTCCGAGCCAAAGACATTTAAAGAAGCAATGCAATCCCCTCAATGGCAAAAAGCCATGCAGCTGGAAATTGCTGCCCTTGATGAAAATAAAACTTGGAGTATTACACCACTTCCTCCAGGCAAGAAAGCCATACCGTGCAAATGGGTCTACCGCATTAAGTACAATGCCGATGGATCAATCGAGAGATACAAGGCTCGTTTGGTAATTGCTGGCAACAATCAGGTCGAAGGAGAAGATTACAACGAAACATTTTCCCCTGTAGCAAAAATGGTAAGCGTGCGAGCATTTCTATCAGTGGCTGTAGCTAAACAATGTCATATTTTCCAACTCGATGTCCAGAACGCTTTTCTTCATGGAGATTTGGCTAAGGAAGTCTTCATGTGTTTCCCTCCTGGCTTCTCCAATGGTAAACCAGGTCATGCATGCAAGCTTCTACGCTCTCTTTACGGTCTTAAGCAGTCTCCAAGGAACTGGTTTGCCAAACTCCGCACATCTCTCCTCACTTTCAGATTCACTCAATCTCATGCAGATTACACTTTGTTTACTTACACTCATGGATCACATTCGGTCACAATCCTAGTTTATGTTGATGATATCCTCTTGGCAGGAGATGATTTAGCTCTATGTGATCGAGTCAAAGCCCATCTGCGCACCTGGTTCAAGATCAAAGACTTAGGCCACCTCAAATACTTCCTTGGTATTGAATTTGCTCAAAGCCAATCTGGCTTATTTTTTAGCCAGCGAAAATTTGCATTGGATATCCTCCAAGAATGTGGTCTTCAGGGTTGTAAACCAGCAGCATATCCAATGGATCCAAATCATAAACTTGCTCTTGCAGATGGTCCTCCTTATAACGATCCCAAACGCTACCGTCGCATCATTGGTCGTTTAGTGTACCTCACTATAACACGTCCAGAATTGAGCTATGCCATGCACACTCTCTCTCAGTTCTCGCATAATCCCATGCAGCTGCATTTTGATGCTGCGATTCGAGTATTACGCTATATCAAGAAAAATCCTGGCCAAGGTCTTCTTCTACGCTCTGATTCTGATCTCCTTGTTCGAGCTTACTATGACTCTGATTGGGCTAGTTGTCCACTTACCCGCAAGTCTGTCACAGGGTATTACATCACACTCGGCCACTCTCCCATCTCTTGGAAAACCAAGAAACAACTCACCATTTCTCGTTCCTCCGCGGAAGCCGAGTATCGCGCAATGGCAGCAGCTGCTTCTGAGCTCATTTGGATCAAATCCTTCCTAAGTTCCCTTGGTCTTACTCATACAGAACCAATGACGCTTTTCTGTGACAGTCAATCAGCCATTCACATTGCTACCAATCCAGTCTTCCATGAGCGCACAAAGCACATCGAATTGGATTGCCATTTTGTTCGCGAACACATCCTCAACAAATCAATCTCCACTCAGCACATTCGGACACCGTCTTAACCAGCTGACATTATGACAAAAGCACTAGGCTCAAAACAGTTTGATTTCTTAGTTGCCAAGTTGGGCATTGCATCCCTTCATGCCCCAACTTGAGGGGGAGTATTAGGAGATTGTTATTTGTTGTTCCAACTAATATAGTTAGTTTAGATTCTTATCAGATTGTATTGTTAATATCTGATAGGATTAGTTTTATTTGCTTTCTTGTTTTCAAGTATTTAGCTTTACTGTTCCTTAGTTGTAGCTCTTTCTGTTGTAATCTTTTGGGTGTATATATTTGACCCTAAGCATTGAATGAAAGCAAGTTGCTGATTCAAGCACCTTCTGTTAGTGTATTATGTGTTTCTTAAATATATTGATAAACTTTTTAGATATCAAAGTGTATATGAAAAGGCAATTCAGAAAAAAAAAAATTATCTTAATTAATTCACCTCGTTTTGAATATAAAAGCCACATTCCTAATAGATAAAAGATTGATTCTTCATACTCGAAACTCCATTTTGGTCCATACTAAATATGGCCCTAATTGTGACAAAGAAATGGATTAAAGAGCAACTCTAATAATATAAAGAAAAGATAAAAAGAAATCACTTGCACTTACAAATTTTAATATAATTATCTTTTTTATTTATAATACAGTGATTAGTAATGGACCTTAACAATTTATATTTGGTATTTATAACTATGAACTCATATGACAAATTATTTATGAGAATTGAGAAAAACAACTCCATATGCCTTCAATGTAAATTCTTATTACCTCAATTATTATTATTATTATTATTATTATTATTATTATAACCCTATTTTAGAGATAATACTCACATTAAATAAGGATTATATAATTGTTTAAGTAGTTTTTTTTTTTGGGTAAACAATTGTTTAAGTAGTTACTAGTACAGTTGGCATAAATAAACAAGATTAGTGTGCATCTTGTTGAATTTCATTGATGTAGAGTTTTTTTTTTTTTTTGTCTTAATATTGCTAAGGATGATAGGCAAATTATGACTCATACAATTAAATTTAGGAGTGACAAAATAGGTTATGTCACGTAGGTCGACCCGTGACACGACATGAAAATTTGTGTTCAGGTTGACCTACAAAAACATTCGTGTCGTGTTTGTGTTGGGAAAATATAACTCTCAAAAAATTTGTATCGTATCGTGTCAATACGAATTCGACCTATATTTTTTCATTATCATTTTATTTTTTTTAAATTTTGACCCAATTTTTTAATTTTTTTTTTGTCAATTATTGTTTTGACCTATAATTTGCATGTCATTCGTGTCGTGTTGGGTCAATCCGCAAAAAATTTATGTCTTGTTCGTATCAAAAATTCAGACACGAATAAAAATTCATGTTGTGTTTATTTGCATGTAGGGCCGGCAAAACGAACTTAGCTCAGCGGGCCAAGCAGTTCCACCCGCCAAACAAGGTGGAGCGAGCTGAGTTTTACAACTCATTTCAAAAGTGGAGTGAGGCGGGACGTTTCAAAAGTAGGGTGGGCTGTCCACTTTGTCACTTCTAGTTGCATGTATTCGTGTCATGTCAAATTCATGTCATCGTGTTGTGTCGACCCATCTTGACATTACTATTTTATGTTCTTAGCCTCACTAGTAACTCTTTTAGGTTTGAACAAAATTGAAGTGCATTCAGCATCGTAACTGACGTTATGAAATATTTTTCTAAATTACTAATTTGTTTATTAAATAATAGAAGTATAAAATAGTAATGAAATTTTGGTATGATAGTGCCGTAATAATCATATTTGTTTGTTCTAAATTACATTGCTACCCATCACTCTTTTTTTTTTTTTTTTTTGATAAACCGCTACCCATCACTCTATGTAAATATTAATTAATATCTTAAATAATAATTGATATCTAATAATTAAGATACTAAAGAACAAAATTATTATTATTTCGAAAAATAATATTAAATTCATTCAATCAAATAATAATTAACATTTCAATTATTTGATGCAATCTTTGGAATTCTTATAAGTTTATAATTTTTATTTTTCTTATCATTGGTAATAATTTGGTTATTGGTTTTTTATTTTCATATTCATCCAAAAAAATTCAAATACGTCGTGCTATTCCTACAAAAGTCTATAATTGCTTATATGTTATATTGATTCGTGAAACATTATGAGTTGATTTTTTTTTTAGAGGATTGATCTGCTATTGTTTTATTTTCAAAAGTTATGAGATATAAGAAGTCGAGCCGGTAGAAGTTTATATTTTAATTGACGAAAATTTTGGTCGTTCTCGATTTTTATTAAGTATTTTAAATTGTTGGACAAAAAAAAAATACATACAACCTATTTTTGTTTGCAACATCCTATAACTACATCTTAATCATTAATTTCTGTCAATCTGACGATTATAATTTTTCTGGAATTAATAAATATTACTAATAAATTATAACCATTAGATTAACAAAAATCAACTGTTAAGATATAATTGTAAGAGGTTGTAAACAAAAAGTACGATGTGAATATAACCTTCCTCATAAAAAAATTAAAAATTAAAAAAGTATTATTAACAATAAATTTAATATTTTTAAATTTATAAAAATTCCAAAAGATCATATAAGACAAATGAAAATAATTTTTAATTTTTATTATTATTTAAAATGAATTTAATGAAAAATTTTAAATTATTAAAATTATATTATTTAAAATTTTAATTATTAGATATTATTTATTATTTAGGTAGAACAAGTAAATAGAGATTTAAAATTAACACCAGCGAATATAATCTCCAAAAGAAAAAGAAAAACAAATAATTCGCACGAAACTATGTGCCTGTTTAAAATCTCTTTTGAAAAATAATATTTTTATTTTTAGAAAAAAAATGTCTAATAAGACCTTTTTGTAAAAAAATTAAAAATTATAATTTTTATTTTTTTACTTTTAAAAAGAAATTTAGAGAACATATATGAATTATTTTTATTTCGTTTTGACTTTTAACTTTTAAATAAATAAAAAAACACATATTTAATTAATTATTTTACAAAACAGTTTTAAGAAAAAAAAATTAAAATACAATCAAATAGATCTTATAATTCGATTTTGTTTATTTTCAACATTAAGTAAGTTTAAAAAAGTTCCCATTAGAATAGCCCACAAGAATAGTTCAATTGAAAACTGAGTGTTTAAGATACTTTACTTTAGTTAGAGGTACATTTTATTTCAAAGAGGAGTTAGCCTCAGCCTCACGAACCGTACTTCGAACACAAAAAAAAAAAAAAAAAAAAAAAAAAACCAATAGGTTACGCCTTACGCGTAACGGATACGCAGGCAAATACAATTATACAAGTTGCATGTTGCTGTCTCTACCCTAAAGTTTTATCTTCTCGGGCTTCGATACTTTTTTCGCCATTACTCCACGTCTAATAAGAGGAAAAGCATCGTTGCACCAGGTTGCCACGGAGGGCACAACCGTCATTTCATACAGAACCGTGTTTTCTTTTCTCTTCCCCCTCCCCCCTCTTCACGTTACGCGCATTAACAAAGAAGGAGAGAGGGAGAGAGAGAGAGAGGAATCAGAGGTTGTTCTGTTCTGTTTGGAACGGTAACAGAGATGGGGTTGCTTTCCAACAGGTATTCTTAATTTTCGTTCTTCCTATTTTGGTTTTGTTATGGTTTTTATGTGTGGGATTTTGATTTTGTTTTTGTTGTTGTTTTTTCTGTTGCAAAAAAACAAAATAAAAATAAAAATGGTGAACCGGAACAATGGATGCACAGAGTTACTAGAGAGAGTCTGAAACCAGGGGATCACATCTACTCTTGGAGGACTGCTTATATTTATGCCCATCACGGTTCTCTCTTCTCTCTTATCTTTTTTATCTTGCTTCTTGAGTTTGTGGTTGAAGAGAAAATGAAATAGGAGATGTTAAAAGAGTTTGGGTTTAGATTCTATTCTTCTCTTCATGATTTGGATATCCATAGAAGTAAAGTATATTATAATTTTTTATTTTTTATCTTTTTAGGTTTTTTTGGTGAAGTTTTGTTTAATCCCTTGAAATACCCTCTTGCTTACCTCTCTGATGGAAGGCAACCATGAAAAAAAAGGTTTTATTTATTAACTGTGTGGAAGTTAAGATTTCAAATAGTGGAACTTGGCCTTATTGGCCCTCTCAATTTAGAACCTTAAACATTGGAAAGAGAACAAAAAAGGGAACGGAACACACTGGTGACGTATCTGAAAGATATACCATTTTGAGGGCCTGTGCTATGACTTTGCATATATTATATTGCCATTAGACTGTGACTTTACTTTACCCTTGAAGACAAAAGAAATGTTTGTTTTTCTTGGAGAAAATAATTCAATAAAACTTGTCTTGGATAGCATTGCATACAAGGAGACAATTGGCTTCTGTGCTTTGATGAAAAGCAATTTTTTTTTTTTTTTTTTTTTAAAAGGTTATTGGGCTGGATGCCTTCGCAATTTTTGTATATTCAACAGTTGTTAGTGGTCAATTGTATCCAAAGATGTCCCACATACCCTATGTTTAGAATTTGGATTGAAAGAAAGAAAGTAGGGAGGAAAGAAAATTTGAAAAGTTTGAAATTTCCTCTTTTTTTGGTTGAAGAGGAAAATAAGGAAGAAAGAAAACTCTAGAAACAAAAAAATTATAAATTTTCTCTTCATTTCAAATTTCAGAATTTTCTCTCATTTCGAAAATTCTAGTATCGAAGAAATTCTAAATTTTCTCTTCATTTCAAATTTCAGAATTTTCTCTCATTTCCCTCATTTTCTTCACTCTCATCCAAACAGGGTAAGTGTTCTGACTTCTGTGTGTCAGGATGATTTGACGACCATTTTTCGATTCTTTGAAGTCTTATTTAAGTTTGTAGCACAAATTTTCAGGATTAAATGATGGTTGTGCATGATATAGAATGAGATTAAATAATGGACAAAAAAAAAATCATTTTGCTGTACAAATGATGGAAGTAGAAAATCATATACTGAGGGAACAAGTGATGAGGTTACTAGTGGAGAAGAGATTTTTAGGTCCATTGGGTGTAAGATTGGTGAGTGGTATTCCATTAGAACATCGAAAGCAATAACTGGCAATGCCATGTGATACTTTTACATTGTACTATTGAACTTGTGCCATGTCAACTATGTGAGCCATCATTGTCTTTCAATATTTATACACTACCGAAGATTAGCACAAAAAAAATAAAAAATGTAGTGGTTAATTAGAAGACAATAGTGAGACACATGGCTAATGCAGAACCACATTTGGTGTTCACAAGAATCTCTTTATTTGAAGATATCTTTGTGATTTATGATTGGAGATCTTGACATTGTTTATTAATTCTTCTCAGTTCTCATCCTTATTTCTATACTTTCCAGCTCTCACATTTTTCTTCTTGTGCTCTGGTTTTAGAGTTTCTCACTTCGATTTTTTTCTTTTTTTCTTTCTTAAATTTTCATTTTTTTTAATGTATGCTTCATTTGTAGACCATTGTCGGTCCCTAACTATTTTGAGATAAAGGTGATGTTAATGTTATAGATCATTGTCTGTGTCATGACAGAATCTTTTATCGTGTGTCTGAATGAATAACAGGCATTTATGTCGGCGATGACAAAGTCATTCACTTCACTAGACGTGGGCAAGAAGTAGGAACCGGCACTGTGATAGATCTTCTCCTCATTAGTTCAGGACCAGCCAACTCTCGCCAAAGCTGTCCAACTTGTACGGCGCCCCAAGAGGCACATGGGGTTTTCTCCTCATGCCTGAACTGCTTCCTAGCCGGTGGTGTCCTTTATCGGTTCGAGTATGCTGTCTCCCCTACTCTCTTTCTTGCAAAAGCCCGTGGTGGAACGTGTACTCTTGCAGTATCTGACCAAAATGATATCGTAGTCCATCGAGCTAAGTTTCTGCATGAAAATGGCTTCGGATGCTATAATGTTTTCAAGAACAATTGTGAAGATTTTGCCATCTATTGCAAAACCGGGCTTCTAGTTGTTCAAGGAATTGGGCAGAGTGGCCAAGCAGTTTCCATCATTGGGGGACCTCTTGCTGCGGTTCTATCCACACCTCTTCGTCTGGTAACTACAAATGTTTATGGAATGGCAGCAACAGCCATTGGAGTGTACTGTGCAAGTAGGTATGCTGCAGACATTGGAATGAGGAGGGATGTGGCGAAGGTACAAGTTGAAGACTTGACAGGAAGGTTGACGACTGGCTTGCTGCAGGTGGTTGAACCTCAAATTCCTGTGGATCATGCTCGTCAATCTCCTCAGCTTGTCACTCAGTGATAAAACATTGTCTTTGTTTGAATATTTTGGTAAGAATATCCTCGGTATGTGATTCCAATGCATGCGCTTTTTTTATCTGGGTGTGTAAGCAATATAAAATTTAATGAAATTTTTTATAGTTCATGGATTTGCATGATGTTCTAACGTTTATACTTGTCTGTATTGTTGCACAAGATATGAAACGGGGTTACTATTTGGATCTATTTTCTTGTTTACTCTAACTCGTCTAGCATTCCGGTCCAAAATATAAAAAAATTTAACATTTCTTGGCGAGGTTAGCTTTGCTTTGAGGCCTCTACGGATGTTGAGCGTGACATTGTTTGATCAAATGAACACTAACATCATAGGCTACGAAGCACCGACACTTCAAAAACTCTGACGTGTCGTGTCCGACACTTCCCGACACTCTCCGACACTCCAACACGCGTTGTAGAGACTCAAAAAAAGATTCAAAGATTACGTTACATTGCATTTTTAGTTCCAATTATTAGATTTGTTGGATTACTATTACAATTTTATTGAGTTTAATATAAATATTTGGGATATCTTATGTTTCTTTGCAAAATTGATGGGTATTATAAGTTTAATTTTATTTTGTGTTAAATTATTGAGTATTAAATATAATATACATTATACAAATTAAAAATAATATTTAATATCAAAATGTGTCCTAACGTGTCGAAATTTAACATTTTTTAGAATTAACGTATTCAAGTGTCGTGTCGTATCGTGTCTCGTGTCTCGTGTTTCGTGTCCCGTGTCCGTATCGGTGCTATATAGATCATAGGCATAAAGCACGAAAATCGTGAGCTGTTGCGGGACGTTCTTCAGTGGCATGGATACTACTGTATAAGATAAATGAGGATGTATTTTTTTTTTTTTTGTATAACTATTATTTTTTTTATTCAGGAGTTATTGGTCTTTTGGTGATCTAGTTAGTAATATGTTCAATTCCTGAAAGTTAGTGGAGAAATTTAAATCCGAAATCGAAGTACTTGGATCCGTTAGAAATTCGGAAACTTATTGATATTTACAAGTACAAGAAATTTAGATTAATGGCTTAGAGTGTGTCATCTTTACATCAAGTTTCATTGACTCCTTTACAAGAAATAGTGGATAAGATTTTTCAATACATTAAAAAAAAAAAACAGAAAATATAATATCAAATCATGGCCTTTATCTAATAGCTTAAAACTTTTAGAGAAGATGGTTGTTTATATGGTATGAGAGTGGACATATGACTGAATGGTTGTCAGTTTCATTCTCACTGTCCCTATTTTATTAATAAAAATAATTAAATATTATGAAAAAATTTAATACAGATAAGTCGAGTTTGATACATCATTCATTCTTCAAATCCAATTGGCTTTTGTGCGATGAGACGTGTCACAGAAATATAAATTCATTAATATAACTTTACCAAATAACTTAAGCTTTTGAATTAAAATGATTCTTTATATGATATTAAAGCTATGTGATCAATTGCCTACCAAAAAAGCTATGTGATCAATTTAATTTTCATTGCTCCATTCAATTAAAAAATAATTAAAAATATTATACACCTTCTTGGTATTGACACGGATAAGTATCTTCACGTTTATGTGAGAGGGCGTCTTGGAAAAAATATAATACAAAACCATTAATTGACTTTCATCTAATGACTTAAACTTTTAAGTGAGATAATTGTTTACGAGTGAGTATATTCTAACTACCAAAATTTCTCACTACTAACTTACTACCCATCACATCACCATTGGATCAAAAAGAGATAATGTTAAAAAAAATTGGCTAAATTACATCTTACCACCCCCATCTTACACCTTTATTCAAAATACCACCTTCTACTTTGAATTGAAGCAATTTAACTATTCACACTTTAACATAGTAACAATTAAGTACTTCTGTGAAATTCGCATCCAAATCCGTCAAATAATCACGTGATGCACAGGTTATAAAACTTCAGTTCCTTAAATCCCAACCATAGCTTCCACCAAGCTTTGCCGCAGTCTAATCTAACCCTATGCAGATTTATTTTCTTCTTCCTTCTTATTCATTGCAAATTCACTTCGACCTTCATGCTTCACTTTTACTTCCAAAGGTGAGTCGCCGGTGACTTTCCAGCTCAAATTTAATCACCCACCACCAGTTTGGCTATTTGCTTAGGGAGTTCCTTGTTTGTTTCTCCTTCCAATACTTGTATGATACTCAAAGAAAAGGAACAATAATCATGCAGATAGCAACTCATGTATGCTTGATAATAGGATTTGGATTCTCGCCTCTGATGTTGAAATAACAGGAGAAAGTTATGTTAGATAAATAAAGTCACTTAATAATTTTTAATATAACTAGTAGCCTAATAACGAAGGTAAGATTGGCACCAACATTAATCTTTTGGCCATGTGATCTAGAGGTCATTCACACGATCAGACTTTTGCAAATGCAAAGTTTATTATCCTGATAAGTGATAACCAATCATGGTGAATATAAATTATTTTCTGGAATGCGATGGTTCTGTTACACAAGAGGATCCTAATTCCTGTTATGATAACTTGTTTCTTGATCAAGTAGATAAGCAACATTCGTTTCCAGCTACTGTTGCTCGTGACACAAGGGCAATGCCAAATTGTATTGGGGAACGATTATCATGTTCCGAGACCTCCATTGCTGCTTGTTCTTGTGATGATCCCAATGGAAGTGATGCGAATAGGGATGACAATTATGGCGCAGGGTTCTTGGACAATTACCAATTGATTAGAGATTGTGATAAGCTAATTGGGGCTTTCATGGTGGATGAGTCCGAATTGACTGATTGGATAAAGTTGGTTTTCAACGAGTTTTAATTTGCAATTTAGACTAATGCGTCAAACTTGGAGGACGAGGAAGAAGAGAATGAGTTTCTCCATAGTAGAAGGTTAGGAATTGTAGTTTTAGAATTGGTTATGTCACGTGATCATTTAACGGACTTGGATATGGATGTAACAGAAGTGCTTAATTGTTACAATGGTAAAAGTGTCAGTAGGTAAAATGCTTCAATTGAAAGTAGAGGGTGGTCTTTTAAAAAAAATACAAGTTCAGGGTGGTAATATGTAATTTAGCCAAAAAAATTTGAAGAGAGAGAAAATATTAATCTAATGGTGATTAGATAGGTAATAAGTTAATAGTAAAAAAATTTAGTAGTAAGAGTATCCCTCCTCATTGTTTACATTGGAAATAAATCATCAGTACCAACTTAATAGGATTTGAGCCAGATAAGATCACAAATGCAATAAAATTCTCTATACTAAGTGTTTTACACAGCTACATACTCATAGCTCAAACTCAAGACCATTAATTAAATTAAAACAATTCCATAGCAATTGATCTACCTCTTTAATAATTTTTCTTTGAGAATTGAGACAATCAATATTGGGTAGAAAAAATGACTAATTATTAACAATAATAATCTAATAATATTATAAGAATATAATTTTATATATAATAATAATTAAAAAATTAAAATTTAAGGAAAGACAGCCACCAACCCCTCCTTTCGGTCCAACCTTTGAATAGCGATGAAAAGCGGTTACTAGTTCAATTGCACTATGAATGCAACGACATTCTAATCTTGAGACTTCTCCAAAAAGACAACAAAAACAAAAAGAAAATACTACCGGTCACAGTAGCCAAGTTAGATTTTCAAATATTGATCAACAATCCAGATTGTGAAATATCCATTCCTTTAGGTATAGGGTTCAAAAGTTTATTAGAAAAATTAACTTAAAGCCTGTCTTGATACATCCGTTGGGAAATGCACTAGTGGTTCATCATTAAAACTTGGCAATACATGACATGATAATATCTCTACCATAACATAATGTGCAACTACCTACAATACTGCGTCTTAACTTTATAAATTTACCTCACTTGTCTAACTCTTGTACAATAGTTAACTTAAAATGCTAAAGCGCTAAATTTGATCATTGGATTGACTATCCGAATAATGAGAATAATAATAGAACATGTCAGTATTAATTCCGAAAACAAAAATGCTTCACTATTTTCCATACAAAATCTCAGGTACCAACAAAGATTGTATAACCTTTCCTCGCACATTTGGGATGGAAATACAGTGATTCATACAAGACCGCAAACATCATAGGAGGCACTTGACCACTGCTTTTGAAGTCAAGTTGGAACTCCAATCCTTTCTATTTACCTTAAACAAGCAAAACTGCATTTATACAACCATCATTTTCTGGGTTATTGGTAACCTGGGCATATTTACCTGAATTCATGGCAAACAGAAATCCAACGCATTAATTTAAAGAATTTCAGATAAAATTTCGGCAAATGGTTACAAAACCAAAATACAAGTAACACAAATAATCTTACCCCAAACAACTTTCCCGGCAGGTGTGACCAGACCCAGTTCACTGACATTCACCTGAAATTACAGTAAGCAAGGAAATAAGTAACGCCCATTTTGATAATAATTCATATTATTCACATTACACCTCAGTAGCAGCTAATAAAAAGGGCAAGTTGGGATCAAATTAGATGCCTTAAATTTTGAGTATGAAAATAACCCTCAATTAAAAGGGCAGGAAATATACATACCTCAATTATAGTTCCCTTGGTCATGACACCAAGAGAGGTGTACATAGGACCATTAGGGTTTTTCTTCACTCCAATTATTTCTAGATTAAATGTGCATTTAAGTTCTGGATGAGTGACATGAGCTTTAGTGAACCGCAATCCTGTAGGACGAATGAACCGCTCATACTTTGGAGGTTTTCTGGTAAAACCAGGCCCAACAAATGTAGCTTTTGTAACCATCCTCTTCCATTGCTTGGCTGCAAAACAATGAGCCATATACTATCAGACGCCTTTCTGGCAAGGATCATTACGCATTCTGTCCAATAGCCCCCCTTTAAAGCTTAAAGTGCTTACAACAAACTAAGGGACTATAGAAACAGAGAACAAACAGTAAGACACCTTTACAAACATGAAAGAAAATTCTCTGATCATTTAATAAAATCACAAGACCATGATTTAAGAATTAGTGCTTTGAAACCACAAGAATGCAAGAACATCAAACTACTCAAGCAAAGAAATATGGTGGCTTTGTCCATAAACAAGCTGAGAAAAGGAGGGAACAAAGAATTGTATACAAACATGATTTCCATAAAGATAAACAATTGACAATCATGTATTGTAGCAGGTACTTGAAAATAACATTTTTTATACCATTTTGATCATTTGGCATTGACAAAAACAGAAGTCAATAATTAAATTTGGATAGCTAAACAAGAATAACCTAAGAAGATGAAAATAATACTTACTCTTCCTTTTACCAGACCGGACCACTTTGAACATTTCATCTTCAGCCACAGGACGAACCTAAAGAAATTGGAAAACATACACTCCCGTAATTACTCAAAAGGAACAACTCCTTCACTTCCAAAAGAAACAAAAAATACACATCAAATAGGAATGTGTAGCCAATTTTGAGTAAGAGACATCATTTAACATCATCGGCACAAAGTATAGAATGCAATCTCACCTTAGGTAGAGGAACATCCCATTTCCCAGCCTTCTCCTTCCTCTTTTGCTTAATGGTGTTGCTGAGAACCTATAAATAGAACTTCGTCATGTTACTTACAAGAAGATAGTGCAAAAGAATCAGAAATCAGGATTGTTTGTCTTTCAATACCACATGTGTGATATACCTTGGCTCTGGTCGTGTTCTCACGATCCAAAAGATATGCAGGAACAGCTCCATCTAGAACATTATCATCAGACTTACGCCGAGAGGTCGACTCTTCATGCATGGCCAAACTGTTGATACACAATAGTGAAATCATTACCTCATAAATTTGACAACCAACAGACAAATCTATAGATTGTTCAAAAAGGGGGGGGGGGGGGGGGGGGGGGGGCAATGTCTATAAGAAAAGCTCCAGCTCTGCATAAGGTCCAGGAAAAGTCAGACCCATTATGTAGGTAGCCTTACCCTGCATTTGCACGGGGATCACCCATTATCTAGGTCTATAGTAGGTTGACTTAGCATGTATTGCTATTTACAAGAGAGACTGATCACATGATTCGAAAATGTGACCTCCAGATAAGGTTACATTGCGAAAACACCAACCTTGTGCCAAGGCTCCCGTATGGATAAATGTATAACGATGAAAAACTACTGTGCTAATTATCTAACATCAGCCAAAAAGTCTTGAATAAACATGCCATTCAAAAGCAATCCCGATTTAAGGTAAGGAATCAACCACAATTAACGAAAATACTACTACTGCATCAGGACACACAAGCTAAGCTATAACATAAATAAATAGTAAAACATGGTCAAAACACAAATAGACAGGGGATAAAAAAGGTCAAAATATTAAAACAACCCCCAAAAAATAACAAAAAAAAAAAAAAAACTTACGTCTTCTTCATCAATGCCTTTTCAGCATAATTTTTCTTGGCAATCATCTTGCCCTTAATACCCAAAGTCTGTTCCACTCGAATCAACAAAAATCCAATTAGAATTATGACAATACAACTAAATAACTATCGACTAGTTTAAATAAAATTAAATGCAATAAAAAATATATAAAAAAAAGATTAAGATAAAACATGGAGTTAGTGAAACCTTCTGGGCCATTGCAGAGTGCTTGTGAACTTGACGAGCCTCCTTCTTGCGCTTGCGCTCGAAGTGATCCAGGCGGTAGCCATAATCTCTTATGTGACGTTCTATGTAATCCCCTTGCGGCTACAATTACAAACACAGAACAAGAACAAAAAAATAAAAATAAAAATCAGAAAATACATGGGAGTTCAAAAAATGAGAAGAAGCTTCAAACAAAGTGATGAAAAAAAAATAAGAGCGAACCATGGTGACGACGGCGATGAAGTAATCAGATCAGAGAAGCGTTCAACGGAAGGGACGGAAGGGAACGCGTTGATTATAAACCCTAAGCTTCTTTTGTGCTTCGAGAGTGAAGGTTTGTTATGACTCGCAAGCGGTGAGTTGAGTAAGGTGGTAGATACTGGGCTTTCTTTTTAGCCCAATGATGGTTGGGTTTACAATTTGGGCTACTTTACAGATTCGGTCCCGCCAATGTTCCCAAATGGGGTTTAGTATGGACGTAGAAATGGAATTGAAGTTTAATAGGGCCTTACTCATAAACTTCTCTCAAAATATTTTCAGGGATATAGTTTTTTTTTAGTTAATCTAACGCTAATTATTTTTTGAGGCAAGTTGGCTTCTCCTTATTATCCTCACAAGTTAGGGATGTAAATGAGTCAGGTATCCTATCAGGAGCCTACACAGTCTAACCTACTTTAGGCCCGACCTAACCTACTCTATTTTCTAAACACAGCAGTTTTAGGCTTTTAGAAAAGTCATTTTAAAAATTAGGTCATAGACTTTAAAAAGTCTATTTTCTCATGTGTAAAAATGACTATATAATCATATTATTTGATCACAATCACTCATTAATAATGATATAAAAGAAAGAAAAATATATGATTTTTAAATAAGTGGCTGTGATCAAATAATATGATCACATTATCACTTTTACACATGAGAGAATCCAAATAAAAAAAGTTAGTATATGTTAGAGAATAATTATGAAAAGACTTGGAAATAAAGTGGAAAACGCCAGGTTAATTTATTATTATTTGGTAAAACCAAGTTAAGCTTTTGTACAAAGGATTTTATTTTTTGGTACAGTAGGAGATATGTATATTATATTATAGGCATATCTTATATGAGATTCACATCTATCAAAACAATAAAAAAGCAACAAAAAAAATATTATACAAAATTTGAAGGGTTACTGGTTGGAGAAAATAACTCTTCTATAATAGAAAAATGTTTTCTCTTTGTATAAAGGGTAATACTATTCTTATTTTATATGAAAGTAATTTTCTCATGTTATAGAAAGAAATTAAGGAGAATCCACCATTAAAGAATAAAAAAAAGGTGGAATTTTCGAACTAAGAAAATATGAAAAATAGTATTATTCCCTTGTATAAATGAAAAAATGCTAAAGAGAGAAGAGAATAAGTTTTCTTTTTATATGATTATTGGTTTAAGTGTTAATTTTTAGAGTATATTCGCTACTATTATCTGAAAAGATTTTCAAAATATCAATTTAGTCATCAAAAGGATTTACGCTAATTTGGTTCTTAAATAATTTTTATCATAAAAATAACTCAAAAGTTTAGAGAACAAAATGATTATTTGAAGAATAATTTAATATTGCTAATAGTTAAATTATTTAAAAAAATAGAGGAATAACTTTAGAAGCTTAGTCTAATTTCTAACACCGTCACCCTCTGTTTACATGTCCTTTTCTTCATGATTAAATACTCCTTTCATATATCAAAGGTGTTAATTTAAGTGGTATATGCTTAATTTCACTTAAGCAAAGTTTTAATTTTAAGTTTTTGTGAATATAAATTTTTTTTTGGGAGAACTAACCCCACCATTACATAAATGTTCCCGGCTCGAATATTGTCTTCCGTAAAAAATATGTGGTTTATAAAATAAAAAATACTCCATTCATATATTGGGAAGCGCAGTTTATATATTTCTATAGATGTGGTATTCATAATGGTTCCTCGCACTGTCTATGCATACTAACTTTTTTTCATATTCAAAAAAAGAATGGAAGATGCCAACTACCAAGGATCATTTCAGTGTGAAAGTTCAATAACAAACGTTTTCTGATGAGAGAAATAAAATTGGAAAGAGATATAAAATGGACAGTTTAGAAAAAAGGGACTTCAACTTTTAACTCATTGGTCCCAATAAGTGCACTCTTTCATTCACCAGACATTACAAACAAAATGCATTGCACAACACAAGGGACCCAACTTTGTCTGTGTTCCGCCGCTCACTCAAACCCACCGTCAGAGCTTCACCAAACTTGGAATCATGTGTTTTACCACAACAATAATATAAACTATAATAAAGAACTGAAAATTATTATAAAAAATAAGAAATTTTGGTGATTGGTAGACCCACACACAATTGTTGGTATGTTTGTTGAAGGCTAATGATTAGTTAAATATGTCCAATGCTTGACATAAATACATGAACTTAGGTTCTCAAAGTACATATGGCTTTCGAAGAGGTTTATCATTAGATTCCATGTGCGTAATGTTGGTGAAAATAATAAAAAAAACTTCGACCAAACGACAATAATTTGCGTTTACATATATATTAGTTTATAATAAAGGGTTTTGCAGGATAATAGAATGTCCAAAATTTATTTTTGTAAGATAAGGAACATCTCTCTTGAAAACATGCAGATACTCTTTTTCTATTGAAGATTTTATATTGTATAATAAATTCTCTCTTTTCTTTTTTGGTAAATACTATAAATTAAATTCATATTTACATAAAGTATTTTCTATAAACTTCTTTAATAGAAAATTAGAAAGTTATTATAGAATATTTAACTACAAAATAAATTACTCCAAAATGCATTATTTTTCCTTTTGGCATATGACTTGATATGAGAGGAATTTTTTGATTCCGGCGTAAAATAAGACTTATATGTCATCTCAACCGTTGATTATTGTGTATAATTATTGTAATTTATTAGGGACTAGTGATTACTTAAAGAATATATTTAAGTAAATTATAATCGTCGGATATATGGAAATCAATTATTGAGATGAAAAATAAGACTTTTTATTTTTACAATCGAATTAAAAGATCTTTTCCCATATATATATATATATATATAGGAGATAATATTTCTTATGTTGTCGGAGATAAATTTTATCTCTTAGACACACATAAAAATGTATGAGGTCAATATTTCTTTTCTTTTCTTCTTACATGGTCTCACATAGACCCCACACACTTTTTTATGTGCGTATAAGAGATAAAAGTATCTCTTAAAACATGAAAAATATTAATCTCATATATATATATATGAGGTAGGATCCTTTGACACTGGTGTCAAATTTGAAATTTGACACCTCATCTGAGAGCCATTAGATTAAAAAAGATCAATGACTCTAATTTGTAAGCATGTGACACCATTGATATTTTTTGATCTAACGGCTCTCAGATGAGATGTCAAATTTCAAATTTGACACCAGTGTCAAAGGATCCTACCTCTATATATATATATATATATATATATATATATATATATATATATATATATATATATATATATATATATATATATGAGTTAAGCGAATGTACAGTGACTGAATACAAGGGTTTGTCCAGTCAAAAAATTATAATATTAAAATTTCTTTTCTTTTTTTTTTTATAACAGAATTTATTTTTTTTCTCTCTTCAGAAATATAACTATGTACTACGAGTAGCACATATTTATAATATTAAAGTTATTTTTTTTCTCCTACGTCAGCTGACAAGACTCTGAAAAGTTACTGAGGAGAGAGAAAAAACAGTTTTAATATTATAACTATGTATTACTCGTAGTACAGAGATATATTTATAAAGAAAAAAAAAATTAATATTATAACTATATACTATCTATAGTACATAATTATATTTTTTGACTGGATAAAAGCATGTATCCAGTCACATGACACTCAATTTTTCTTATATATATATATATATATGGTAAAATTATTTCTGCAGCCGCTTTACGTACAACAATGACAGGTGTATGGTTATAATTTCTCACATTTAATGCTTTCATCCTTTGTATGGTTATGATTTTACGCATTTAATGTTTTCAAGCATATATATGGTAAGTATTTGATTGCTGCACGTACAGCAGCTGCAGAAATGTAAACTCAAATATATATATGGGTCAAGATCATGTTACTCCTGTGTAAGTTACACTCTCAATCTTATCCGTTGACCCCACTTATATCTAAGGGCTATAATTTTTTAGTAATGTGAGCCATTAGATACAAGTGGATCAATGGTCAAGATTGAGTGTAAGACTTCTAACTCTTACACCGGTGTAAGAATATCCTGCCCCTATATATATATATATATATATATATATATATATATATATATATATATATATATATATATATATATATATATAGGGGCAGGATATTCTTACACCGGTGTAAGAATAATAAGTCTTACACCAAATCTTAACCATTGATTTTCTGCATCTAACGGTTAAGATTTATTAGGTTTCACTAATTAATTAATTTTTAATTCTCAATAAATCTCAGCAATTAGATGCACGAAAATCAACAGTTAAGATTTGGTGTAAGATTTATTATTCTAACATCGGTGTAAGTTGATCCTATCCCATATAAATATATGGTAAAAGATTTCTTCAGTCAATGAAGATAAGTTATCTCCGGTGAACCTAAAACGATCGTTTTAGGGCAAAAATCAAGGTATTTTTGTAATTTTAATATATTGCATTGTTATATTAATCTTTACCATTATAATTTTTAAATTTTATAACTTTAAAATGACGTCATTTTGAGCTCACTAGAGATAAAGTGACCAGATATACCAACAATTTTTTAATGTGTTTCTTTTTAAATTTATTTAGAAGAGTTTTTGATAAGTGAGCTAAAGTCAAATAATAGAAGAACATAACTAAGGTTAACAAGGAGCAGCTGCTTGAGCTATTAATATAGGTTGGGCACGAGGAGCAAACCCTACTGGGCCCATCAAAATAGTGGGTTATGCAACCGTGAACGAAAGTAGTGACTACTCGTGACTCGTGAGCAGACAAAATTTATGACCACGAACCACCGGCTATACATCCATCATCCTCAGCCACGATAATGTGATTATGCCAATAAAAATAGGAAGAATGCTTTCTTGCGTTGCTTGAAGCAATTACTCTCCTGTCATAGTTACACGAAAATTTGTAAAATATTTTTTTTAAAATAAAAATAAGAAAAATTTCATGGACCTCACGATTTCTCTATGTGCAGAAAAAATGAAGTCTCTCCAGCCAAAAAAATACCTTGGTTAATTTTTTTTTTTTTTGTTACACAAACTCAGGTTAAACTTAGACCCGATATAAAAAGAAAGAAACATAATAATTGTATTTATTTTTTCATTGTATTAAATTGGATTTTATTTTTTTGGAGAATTAAAATATGGCAAAGTGTGCAACCACTCCTAGACAAAAGGATGTTTACAGTAAAGTCGGAAAAAAAATTAATATATTGTATTTTAAATAAAAAATTATGAATTTATTACAGTTTTAAAAATAATTATGCATTTATTGCACAATATCACACCCAAATTGGGTGTCACCAGTTACGCCTAAGTTAGGCGTCACCCATGAGGCAGTCAAGCTTAAGTTAGGCATCACTCATGTGGTGTTGACACGTGTAACAAAAAATCATTTTAACTGTAAAATTTCTAAAGGCCATAACTTTTGACTCGGGTATCCAAATTAGAGAATTCTTTTTTTGATTCCACATAACTTTTTGAGATTTACACAATGACACCTCATTTGACATATTTTATCTCTCACAAACACAATTTAAATTTGCAACAATGAGACTTTATCTTGTAAGTCGTGGTCTGAAATTAATGATGGCACCAAAGTAGATTAGTCCATCTATAAATAAGAATACTTAATGTCATAGTAAAATATATACTTTCTACCAAATGTTTAAAAAAAATAGTGTATAATATTGAGAGAAAAGAAAGTGCCACAATATAAAAGTGTGAGAGAGATTGGTGAAAATATAATGTTCTTTGGTGAAAATATAATGTTCTTTAAGTTGCATTCAAAAATGCAAATTTTTTGATATATTGCACGAAAAATATGTTCTTATGCATTATTATAAACATATATAGCACCTCAAATCCTCTTATCAAAGCATGTTTCATGAAAAGCCTGCAATTGGATGCCCCTTTGGCATATTTCATTTCCCTTAAAATGGACCTGTGTTTTTTCCTTGAGGACGAAAAAAGGTATTTTCTCTTTTTAAAAAAGTGTTGGTTCCAAAATAACTCGGGGGCTTTTGGGTTTAAATGCTCTTATAGTACCATTGTTGCGTTATCCAAAAAAAAAAGTAGTACCATTGTTGTAAATTCGAATTGCGTTTGTGAGAGATAAAATATGTCAAATGAGGTGTCATTGTGTAGATCTCGAAAAGTTATATGGAATCAAAAAAAAAATCACCTGATTCGGATACCTAAGTCAAAAGTTATGGCCTTTAGAAGTTTTACATTAATTTGTTAATTTTTTTTGACACGTGTCAACACCATATGAGTGACGCCTAACTTAGGCGTGACTCCCTCATGGGTGATGCCTAACTTAGGCGTGACCGGTGACGTCCAATTTAGACGTGACATTATGCAATAAACACGTAATTATTTGTAATTTTTTATTTAAAATACAATATATTAATTTTTTCCCCCGATAAAGTCCACCCCAAATAGACAAATCCAGAACACAAACATTTCCCATTTCATTGACAAAGGTATGTCTTAGAACCTAGCCAACCAATGCTACCCAACCCATTTTAGGTATTGGATGGTTTTACTGTACAGAAACAACATTCATATAATTCCTTGAATTCAGAGAAGAAATTTTATTGCTAGACTTATTATAAAAG
The DNA here is from genome assembly GCF_033153095.1 of Gastrolobium bilobum. Lineage (NCBI taxonomy): Eukaryota > Viridiplantae > Streptophyta > Magnoliopsida > Fabales > Fabaceae > Gastrolobium > Gastrolobium bilobum. The sequence continues at coordinate 182,373 of NW_026897401.1, read as the reverse complement.
GCCAAAGGTTACGGGTTAAGCTTAAAATGAATTAATATGTTCTGATTCACTTTATTAGTGAGCGAAAAAATGTCTAATATGACTCAACCCACTTGAGTTGATAGGTCGAATGGGTTGCCACTTAGATGTATACAGTTACTTCCAATCCATCTCATATTGGAAATTATTGTCTTATCAACAAACAAAGTAAAATACTATACTCGTAGCCCGTGAGGCTCAGCTCAGTTGGTTGGCATATATTTGTTATAGAGAGTTGGAGAGTGGATAACTTCTATATTTATCCCCAATACTCCCCCTTTAGCACAAAAAGGATAGTCAGCTCATAAATAAAAAAATAAAAGTAAAAAATGAAACATTTAATGTAACATAACATTAGGGGTGTTCGCGATCTAGATTGCATGGGTTTTGGAAGCAAAAATCATCTGATCCAATTCTTTCAGTTTAATCATGTAATCATCCATTCAGTTTGAATTTTTTTTCAAACTCAAACCGATCCAATCCAATTTTATTCAATTTGAATTGGATCGATTTTTCGGTTTTTTTAAAAGCCTAAGATTTGTATGATGATTATTGTGCAAATAACATATCTTTTGTATGTATTAGCTTTGTAAAGTTTGTATAATGATTATTGTGCAATTAAGCATTGTACAACAACAAAAAATTTAATTATCATCTTTTACCTCTAACAAAAAAATTATAATATGGTTGCTTGAGATACAAAGTAACCTAAACTTTCATTCTATAGAGGAGCTGTTGTACAACAATAAATCATGTAATAAAAATGTATTATGTATCTTACCAAAAAAAGTATAATATAGATCAAGCACAACTCAATTTCTCCAACATGATGGGTTAATGGGTCTTCAATTTAGAATTTTGCTATATGATTTTTGGGCTATGATTAGGGAAAGGCCCAAGTTGTTAGATGGGAAGGTTGGAGAATCATTGAATCGATTTTCACCAACCAATCCAAAAATCGATCCAATCCAATTAAATTGCGAAAATTCATCAACTAAGGTCAAGAAAATTGATAAGTGTGAATGGATTGTGTGGCAAAGGGTCCCCAGATGTCAACGTGAAGTAAATCAAATGCTTTTGTACTTTTATTTTGACTAGAAGAAAAGGGAGATGTCTTTGCTTTGCTAAGTGACAAGCATCACAATGGTGTACATGAGATGAACAAATAAAAGGAAACTAAGATGGCATTTTATTCAACACTACATCTGAAACATAACCTAAGTGTCTATGCCACAACAATGAAGTTTCTGCTACATGAGGTTGATTATTTGGACTACATTTATTTGGTCTTTGAATTGTATGACTTTGAGATGTCTTCTCGTTATGAACTATCACATATAAGTCGTTCACCTAGGATGGAATTTGTTTAATGTGACAAAAACGACCACAAAAGGTTAGACAACAACTAATGGAATCCAATAATTTGGTGACAGATGTCAAATTTACATGAAAGTCTGGTACATAAAGAACATTCAATAAAGTGAAAGTGGGTGAGAAAATAACCGAACCTGAGTAATATGACATGACTTGTGAACCAATGGGTAAATTTATAGTTATGGGTTTTGTTAGAGTATAATATAAACCATTAAAGAGACCTTCACCTAACAACTTGAGCTTTTTAGGTTGAATTGATTCTTTACATTCTATTAGAGCCTTAATTTTTTGGGTTTGATCCTTACTGCTCCCATTTTCTTTGTGGAATTTTTTAGCACAGGTAGGTTGGGCCTGATACATCATCCACCTTTCAAGCTCAATCAGCTCTCACCTAATAGCTTAAGTTTTTGGATTGAATTGGTTCTTTATAGGTTTAATTTTTTGAAAAAATGAAAAGCTTGAACTAATGTGACTAATGTGATCAATGGCACCAGTGTCGATGATCCACTGAGTGCGTGATATACCTGTGATATTTGTGTTAGTGTGAGAAACTCGTGCAATGTTTGCAGCATGTGAAGGATGTGTTACAATGTTTGGGACCAGATTTTGAAAGAGTGAAATGATATTTTGATATTGTTCATGAGGCAGTTAAGGATGAACAGTTTTAGCTTGTTGACTGCGATTTGTTGAAGCATTTTCATCAGCATTTGCATTAAACACATTATAGGTGGCATGAGTATCTGAATTTTGTGAATGATATTCTAATGGATAACCGTGTAGCTGATAGCATGTCTCCACTGTATGGTTTGATCTACCACAGTGTGTACAAAATCTATTTCCAAACACTCATCGTCCTCCATTGCTCCTTCCACGACCTCTGCCTTCCTGGATTTTGATTAAAGATTCTACGACCTCCATTATTAGTATCTGCATTATTGTTAAAGGAAATAAATTTTAAGGATTAGTTAAAACTTCATTAGTAGAATTAGAACCAAACTGCCTCTCCTGCTGCACCACCATAGAGAAAACTTTATTAACATTTGGAAGTGGATCGATCATCATTCTTTGTGATCGAATTGATGAGTATTGATCATTGAGTTCTTTCAGAAATTGAATAACATGATCTCTGTCAAGATAATCTCGCATCTTCAGCATTGCTCCACAGGCACAAGGAGGATCATATTCACACACAGGGAGATGTTTGAAATTCTCAAGCTCATCCCACATGATTTTTAATAAGTAAAGAACTCAATTACCGCGCAATTTTCTTGATGCATCTTGTAGATTAATTTCTTCTTGTAGATCGAAAACACAAAATGTTTCCGACTGAGAAAATCTATCTCACAAATCTTGCCATGCCTCTCTTGCATATTTGATCCAAAAAATAAAATTGACAATCAAATCAGAGATGGATCTATGAATTTAAGACATCACCATGGTGTTACACCTTTGCCATTGAGCAAAAAACAAATCATCAACTGCAAGAGAATCAATGGATCCATCGATGAGACCAATCTTGTTCTTTGAGAGCAAAACAACTGTATACTTCTCGCCCAAGCGTGGTAATTATTTTCAATTAAAGGTGGCGAAACCATAACCAAATAAAGGCTCTCATTGGGATGCAGAAAGAGTGGATGAGAGGGATTTGTGTTGAATTCCAAAGCAAGGTTAAGATTCGCCATTGATGATGAAAGAAGAAGAAAATTCTAGAGGCAAAGTACCAGAGCTTGTATATGAGCTCTGATACCATATCAGAAAAGGAAAACTCTTATGTCGGGAAGAGATTACTTTGAATATAATTCCGAATAATGACCGATTACAATGCAATTCTCATATATATAGATGAGTTAAAATCAATACTCCAAGTGGGAAGAATAAACGAAAAGAAAATAACAGAAAAATTGATCTAAGAACTTAACTGACTCGTGAACTGCATGATAACAGAAAGTGGTTACTATTTGTTCTATTATGGTTAGTGGCACATAAGTAAACTAAAGAAGCTGCATGCGAAGAAGTTGAAGCTATTGAATCTGCTACATATGAAGTAATAGACTTTGGATCAGCTGACGTAGTGAGCTTTTGATCAGGTTCTCGTGTTATATATCACCAGTGTAACATCCCGTGTGTACCCGGTGTATTATCATTTAATATGGCATTAAGCACAACTAGAATCATAATTAATTAAAGAGGAATTGCGATTAAACTTTTTCTTATATAAATAAAATTAATTCATATTCCATAACGTTTACTTCCTTTATTATTATTCATACACTAGCTAGGAATGTCCTACAATTGCCTACAATCCCGTAACAAGTGGCCTACATAAACCAAAAAAGGCAAAACATAGTTTTTGGAAATAGGGTCAGCAACTTCAAAACAAACTAAGAATTATTCTCTTAACAAAATATCCTAAGGCTCCCCAAAATTAAAGATCTTTAAGTTATCTTCATGTAGGTTCAACCTTCACTTAATTTGGAGCTCTCTAATTCAAGATATGTCAATTTTACTATAAGGGTGCAATCTGTCTTCGGATGCATTGGTGTGCTTAAGCGCGTTAAGACTTCATCCAAACCCCTATTTCTCATGCAAGAGCACGCTTAAGCACCCATTTTCCATCTATAATAACTCAAATAATCAAATTACATTAATTAAAAATTAATGCTTAATTAAGTGAAAATCCTGATTTTCGGGGTTAAGTCACCATTTGGGGTAAAATGGTAACTTGACAGAGATTTCCTAGACTTGGGCTAATTTTATGAAGTACACTTCACCTAAGCCCATGAAATTAGGGAATCATATTAGAAAGAGGCTAATTAGATAAAAAATTAATTATACAAATAAAGTCACTTTCTGGGGTAGAAATGCAATTATGCAAAAGTTACCCGAAACTTTAAAATACGGTAGTGTGATACTATTAGATGATTTCGGTAAATGTCAAAATAAATGTTAGATGACTTAATCCATGGGTTATAAATGAATTAGTGGGGATTTCATTAAGGGTAAATTGATCTTTTCACATTAAAAGTGGTCGGCTTTGGTGAAAACTCACTTAGGTTGATTTTCCCTCATTTTCCCTTAGGATTTTCGGTCATCCCCCCCAAAACATCCCCCCAACACGAAATGCTTCATTTTCCTCCATGGAAATGAGCTTATAGACAAACTTCCTCATCTAGCCATCAAAACCTTTAGTGTTTGTCATCAAAGTCACTTGAAATCTCCTAACTAACAAGAATCTACCATTAGTTTCGTTCAAAAACCATTGCGTGAGGAGATCATTTTCTCTCAAGAGGTGACACCATTTTTGAATTTAAGGAGAAAGGAAGAGATTTGGGTGCCTTCAAGCTTGGAGAAGTTTTCCTAAGTAATTTTGAGGTAAGAATCGTAAGTTTTTATGGATGTTTTAATGATTGTTAATGATATAAATAGTAACCAACTTGAGTTGTGGTTTGATTTTGTCTTGAGTCCTTTCGAAAAGTGTGACAAATGGTGTTTATGATGATGAATCAATCATAAAAACTAGCCTATATGGATTTTGAAATTTGAGTAATGAAAATGTGAGTGTTTGAAGAGGGTTAGCTTGATTTAATGTGTAGTGATGATGTTGAACATAAATGCCTTTGTAAAGATGCTAGGAAACTGTTCTTAATGGTGAAATGGAAAGAAATCATCAATTAGTCACACTTGTGTTTTTGGTGTTGGACAAGTGGCCACAAACTCAAAGGGGGGGGGGGGGGGGGTGAATTGAGTTTTAAAAATATTTTCGCAAAATGCATCACTTTTCTTTTTGAAAAAGGTTTTCTTGAGTTCAAATAATTTACTACACAAAGAGACTAAATAATAGCAAATAATTCAAGTAAATAAATGACAATGTATGAAATTAAATATGCTCAAATGATCTAACAATGCTTATGGAAAGATAAGGGTTAGAGATATTGCAAACGAGATATATCCTGGTTCAGTCACCACCATTGTGACCTACGTCCAGACTGAAGCCGCTTTGTCAACTTTCACTATTCGGTTGAGCTTCAAGGGTGCTCAACAAACCACTACAATATTCTTCCAAGACTTCGGTCTTGGATACTAACACTTTTCCTTCACTTACACAAGGGTTTACTCCCCTCTCAATTCAAGAAGTAGGATTGAAGTGATTATGAATGGCTAAGTACTCACTCTATATTTTATATTGAGGTATTTCAGTTAGTTGTCTTGCAATTTACATACAGGCATTGTTTTTATGAAATTGATTAAGTAATCAACTTGGCTAAGTATAATGACATCATAATTGTAAAAGAAAAAAGATATTTCGCAATTTTTAATTAAGCGTAGCTTAATACGATGTAATGTTAACAAACCGGGTATACACGGGTTGTTACACAATTTTTGCTAAATTATCTTTTTACCCCTAATCAAGATTTGATACTAAAATCATATTTTTTATGTAATTATTTCTTAATTACACTTTATATCTCTAATTAGTGTAACTTAATTATGCAAGTTATTACAACCAGGGAAACTAAAAAACTCCCAAAATATATAACTCGATCTAAGCAATTTGAGTATATATAATCAGCATTTGACAGTGTAATTTCCAACAATTGACTGATACTTAGAAAAGTTTAAAAGAATTCAATGGAAATTTATTAATATTTGAAAATAGTTATTGGATAACTTAAAGTTCTAACCAAAAAATTTATGAGAATATGGTATTTTCTCAAAAATTATGACAAAATAAAGGAAAATAGGTTCCGTACCATTAACTTTTTTATTAACTACCAAAACTATATTGGGTAATAACCAAATTTTTAAATAAAATACTCTTCTAGAATAATCAATAACCTCCCATCATTTTTTACTACGAAAAAGAATTACACATTAATTCTTTAATTATGACATGAATTCTATCCTATGAAACACATCCAAGAAAGAAAAAAAAAACAGCGCGCGAAGGCCGAAGGCATACTTCTATCAAGTTTTGGGGGATCTCATCACTGCGTCTGCATGTAATAATTAATTTATACTTAAATCTACAATCCCCACTAAAATCCCATTTCTCATGTGAAGCATTAATCTGTATTCATTTGGACATTTTTTGCATAACTATTCGAGGGATAGAATGCATGTGATCAAGTGAATATGATCATTTGACCATAAGGCCACAAGGTTAGCAATTTGAATATTCCTAGTCCTAGATCTTTCAAGCATATTAATTTTGTTTTGTCTGTTATGATTTATTTATTTATTTCCATCTCTTTGGAATATGGAATTGTAATAGTAAAGTTAGTACTCTTAACTAATTATTAAATTATTCATTATAAACTCTACGAAAAAAAATATTATGAACTTTAATGTTGGATGAAGAAAAAATCATATATATTTTTAATATAAAAATTCATATATTTTTGCTAAGAATAAAGTTGGTGACACATTAATTTCCCTCGTACTCTTATTTTACTTCTATAGTTTTTATCATATAATTGGTGCAGGTCGTACAAAGTTTTTCGCTTATTTACTCGTAGATGTTGTTCTTCAGCTAAAGTGTAAAGAGCTTTAAGAAAAGGGATTATGATTGTCCGTAGTTAAACTGCAATTACATGTCATGCGGTTTTGAATCCTATGATTAAGATTTTTAAAACTACGTTTGAATTTTCTTTCATAAAACAAAACAAATTTAAGGGTCGAGATTGTAGACAGCCAGGATCCTAAGGAAAGATAATACAAGACTAATATTATTTTGTTCAAGAATGGTGGTTGTTGTAAGAAGATTTGGCATTTCTCACGAGGAGACGACAAAAACTAAATGCATAAAGCTCGATACAATTTTGCAATAAGCACATTATTACATATTATAATAAAGAAATTATTTTCGCACTGCTGCCTATTTTTTTATTTTTATTTTAACATGTAAGTCTCATGTTTTTCTGTATGACTGGATATGGATGTAAATAAGCCGAGAGTTTGGCTTGTCCTAACTTGTTTAATAAATAGAATGAGCTCAAACTAAAAAAATTTATTTAGCAAAAAGCCCAAACCAAATTAACGAGTGTTGACTTGAAAGCATGTGAGCTGACCCAATATATTATTGTACTAAATAATATGTTTTTATGTCACTAAATCATTAACCCTATTTTGTAATCATATTTTTTTATAACTCCACAAGCAACTAACCAAACTCATTCTCTATTCTTTTTTGAAGATTATAATATAATAAGTTTTGGATTTTGGACAACTTATTCCATTAGCAGTGAAGTCGTCCCAGGTTTAAGAAGAAATTTTAAAGGTTAGTCTATATTACATACTTTTCTTAAAATATTCTTTCCTCACATTCCTTATTTCATGAGTTGGATCAATATTTAAGAAGAAATTGCTGAACTTATTATTCGATCTTAAAATATATGTGGACTGAGTGGGTTCTATGATTGTTATTTCTCTGACAAAGGAATACAAAATTTTGATGCATTTATAATCACAACATTTGGACGTATGTGAGTTTGGAAAAAATACATTTTATAATTATAAATGAGTCAAGCCAAACTTTTAATTTTTTATAAATAAGCCAAGCCAAGAATTTAGCTTATACCAAACTAATGAGTCAAGTCAAGCTCAAAATATTTTTCATAAATTTACCTTGTTTAGGCCAAAGCTTAGCTTAACTCAAATCATTTATATCCCTAGCTGAAGACAATAACTCTCCTACAATTGGAGAGTCACTTAACCATTAAATTATATATGTCTAAATGGTAAATGATTTCTTCAGTCAAAGGAGATAAAATTATCTCCAGTGAACTCAAAACGACGTCGTTTTGGGGCGAAAATCAAGATATTTTTGTAATTGTAATATATTGCAGGGTTATATTAGTCTTTATCATTATATTTTTTTAATCTCATAACCTAAAACGACATTGTTTCGAGTTTACTGGAGATAACTTTATCTCCGGTGACTGGAGAAAAACGTTTCCCATGTCTAAATTAAGGGTTTTGATTTTCTCATATGTTGCATGAAAATTGTTTTCTCATTTTGTGACTCAAATAGTGGTGAGCTTTACACATTAAAAAAAAACTTTGCACACAAATTGAAGAGTCATAATATGAGAAAACACTTCTCATGCAATATGAGAAGTGTTTTTCCTGAGAGGTAAATATTCTTAGTATCAATTTACTATCTCTCTATCACCATTGGATCCCACATCTCAACAGATAATCTCTGAAAATTTTTTGAAAACAGAAAAAAAATAATTTTTAATGTATTTTCCAAAATATATAATTATATTAGAGTGACAATGAATTAATAATAAGAATATTTAATAATAAAAATATCCTATCCTTTTATCGTAATCTAATTAAAAAAAATTTACACGTAAAATAAAAAGTCACTACACGAAAAAACATTTCTTGTACCACATAAGAAGTATTTTTTCCGTAAACTAATTATCAAAAATTAAATTCCATAAAAAAAATGGAAAGTCAATTAGGGGGGCACATAGAACGAGGAGGACATGTCATAGTGTGATATACGTGGTGGAGTGGGAGACCATGGATGTTGTGATGTAATATAATATTATAACAAAAACCGTGAGTTTTCCCAAAAGTCATATTAACGCAAAAACAAAACCTTTTGGTCTTACTTAATAACCCATTTTGTTGTTGGTAATGGTAACAACCTTAATTTACTTTTAATACATTCATTTGACTCTCTTTCTATCTCAAAAATGTTAGAATGCAGCATTTTGTGATCACAGTTTCAGATGAGCCTTGTCATGGAAGATTCTTATCTGAAGCTCATTTCCTTCCTCATCCTATCACTCGCTTGGGTGGTTCTCACAGACACGAACCCAAATGATGTAAATATTCTGAACCAATTCAGAAAAGGGTTGAAGAACCCTGAACTGTTGCAGTGGCCAGAAGAAGAAGAAGGAGGAGACCCATGTGGCAATCCTCCATGGAAATACATCTACTGCAACGGAAACAGAATTTCTCAGATTCAAGCCAAGAACTTGAACCTTGTGGGTTCTCTGCCTCAGAACATGAACCAACTCACCATGTTGGAGAATCTAGGCCTTCAGAACAACAAGCTCAATGGTCCCTTACCATCTTTCAGTGGCTTGTCAAAGTTAAAGTATGCGTTTTTGAACTACAACGAGTTCGAATCCATCCCTGAAGATTTCTTTGATGGGCTTGAGAGTCTTGAGGTTTTGGCATTGGATTACAACAACAACCTCAATGCCACCACTGGTGGGTGGCAATTCCCTTCAGGGTTGCAGGGTTTGACACAGTTGACCAATGTGTCTTGTATGAGTTGCAACTTGGCTGGTCCAATTCCTAGTTTTCTAGGGAAAATGGTGTCTTTGTCGGTGTTGCAACTTTCCGGCAACAACTTAACCGGCGAGATTCCGGCGACATTTAATGGCATCCCGGGTTTGCAGGTTCTCTGGTTGAATAACCAACAGGGTGGCGGCCTCACTGGTACTATAGAAGTGGTGGCAACCATGGTCTCGCTCACGAGTTTGTGGCTCCATGGGAATCAGTTTGAAGGTAACATTCCGTTGAATTTTGGGAATTTGACTTTTCTGAAGGATCTTGATCTCAATGGGAACCAGCTTGTTGGGTTAATCCCTGAAGCTTTAGGTAAAATGCAATTGGACCGTTTAGATTTGAACAACAACCACTTCATGGGTCCAATCCCAAATTTTGTAACAAAAAAAGTCACTTTTGATTCTAATAATTTTTGTCAGTCCAAACCTGGGGTTCTTTGTTCCTTTGAGGTCATGGCGCTGCTAGAGTTTCTTGGTGGGTTGAATTATCCTTCAAATCTAGTTAATTCATGGACTGGTAATAATCCATGTGATGGACCGTGGTTGGGAATAAAGTGCAATGACAATGGAAAGGTAACTATGATTATTTTGTCTAACTTTAATCTTAGTGGTACTCCAAGTCCTTCGGTTGCAAACTTGGATTTCCTTGTTGAAATCAGGTTGGGAGGTAACAATCTTAGTGGTGAAATACCCAGCAACTGGACTAGCTTGAGATCCCTGACATTGTTGGATCTAAGTGGTAATAACATTTCCCCTCCATTGCCAAATTTTCCTAGAAGCTTGAAACTTGTGATTGATGGTAATCCTCAGTTAAATCATGGTAGCCCAGAAAAATCTCCATCAGGGACTAGCCCGTCATATAGAAAGGCTGAACCTTTATCTGATATTCCATCAACAGACTCAAATTCCAATTCCAGTAGTTCTCTTGATTCAAAAAATTCCAAAAGGGAAAACTTGGTTTCAATTGTTGCCCCTATTGCAGGTATTGCAGTTGCAGCTTTTCTGCTCATTCCCCTTTATGTATATTGTTTCAGGAGGAGAAAGGGTATCTCCAAGGGTCTTAGTTCACTAGTAGTTCACCCTAGAGATCCATCTGATTCAGACAATGTGGCAAAGGTTGTTGTTGCTAACAATAGCAATGGAAGCAATATTTCCACAGCATCAGGCAGTGGGTCAGGGAATCTAATTGGAAATGGGGAGTCTCATGTCATTGAAGCTGGAAATCTCGTGATATCAGTTCAAGTTCTTCGAAATGTGACCAAGAATTTTGCCCCAGAGAATATGCTTGGACGTGGAGGATTTGGGGTTGTTTACAAGGGAGAAGTGGATGATGGGACTAAAATTGCAGTAAAAAGAATGGAATGTGGTGTGATTAGCAGCAAAGCCTTGGATGAATTTCAATCTGAAATTGCAGTTCTATCAAAAGTTCGACATCGTCATTTGGTGTCTCTTCTAGGTTATTCAGTTGAAGGTGCGGAGAGACTTCTAGTTTATGAGTATATGCCACAAGGGGCTCTCAGTGATCATCTTTTCCATTGGAAGAGCTTACAATTGGAGCCCCTATCTTGGAAGAGGAGGCTCAATATTGCTTTGGATGTTGCCAGAGGAATGGAGTATCTTCATAGTCTGGCTCACCAGAGTTTCATTCACAGAGATCTTAAATCATCAAATATTTTGCTTGGGGATGACTTTAGAGCAAAAGTTTCCGATTTTGGGCTGGTAAAACTTGCTCCTGATGGCAAAAAATCTGTAATGACACGACTTGCTGGTACATTTGGATACTTGGCACCAGAATATGCAGGTAATTTTGTTTTTTTGTAAGTCCTCAAGATTACATATTCCCTAATTGTATATGCTAATATATGCTCAGCGTATGGCTTCTAATAGCTGTCTTAGCTATATCTGAGGTGCAGATTTCCTACTGGAACTTTCTAGCAGAATTGATAGAGCCATTGACCCCATATTTTTTGGTCAAGTGCTTCATAATACTAGATTCAAGGTTATTAATAAAGGAACTTATTCTAAGGGGGAAAAACTTGAATTTACTTGTATACATCATTTAGAGTATGTTGACTATGCATTATACGTAAAATAAATATCTAGACACGTGGATGCTCTTCCAGAAATTTGTAATTACTAGAGAAATCCAATTTGTTCATCTATATGTACTTTAGCCAGTCTATGAAGGCTTGAAAAGAAGTGAAATATAAGTGTCTAAGCATTTTCCTGAAAAATTGGACATCACAGAAACATCTTGCAGCTGGATATACCGCCGTATAACTCTGCATTATATCATTTATATGTCTAGTACCACACAATGAAACTTTTATAGTCCCGATGTATTTGATAGATTCATGAAGTGTACTGATTCTGGCATTTTACCATTTTACATATTTCAGTAACTGGAAAAATCACTACCAAGGCAGATGTTTTCAGTTTTGGTGTCGTCCTAATGGAACTGTTAACCGGATTAATGGCACTTGATGAAGATAGACCTGAGGAAAGCCAATACTTGGCAGCATGGTTCTGGCATATAAAATCAGATAAGGAGAAACTAATGACTGCTATTGACCCAGTCCTTGATATAAAGGAAGAAACATTTGGGAGCATCAAAACCATTGCTGAGTTAGCTGGGCATTGCACTGCCAGAGAACCAAACCAAAGGCCAAATATGGGTCATGCTGTGAATGTTCTGGCACCACTTGTTGAAAAATGGAAACCATTAGATGATGACACTGAAGAGTATTCAGGCATAGATTATAGTCTTCCCCTTAACCAGATGGTAAAGGGGTGGCAGGAGACAGAAGGAAAGGATTTGAGTTATATAGACATGCAAGACAGTAAGAGTAGTATCCCAGCAAGGCCTACTGGATTTGCAGAGTCTTTTACTTCTTCTGATGGTCGGTGAAACAAGCCTTTTGGTTGATTTCTTGAGTTCAACTTATTTCCGTTTTTCTTAGTTTTCAATTGGTGTGATCAATGGACAGCATGCTCTTTTCTCTAAATGCCTTAGCAAGTGTTCAATACCATTGATGTAATGCAGTATGGCGTTTGTAAGTTAGAGATTTCGTATGTTACTGAATTTTCATTTGTATGATTTGTATTGTCAACTTTGATATTTAAGTGTTGATTGGTTGTAGATAGTGAACCGTGATCAAATTATAATGCTCTTTATTTGTTTATTCATTTACATTTCTACGTTCTTTTGACATGTAAAATAGGAAAGAACAATTTGAGCATGATAAAAATTCTCTTTTTACGTAACATTTGGTAGCGTCCTAAAACTAATTTCTTCCTTTGAATCCACCGCAATTTCTTTAATCCCAGTGTGTTTTTTTTAAGCTGATTTGTTATTTTTAAGTCCATCATCATTGATAAGAGGGGATAAAAGAAGCCTTGTCTGATCAGTGAAGGGAAGAAGGTGTTGAGAAATTGAAAATTGTTACTTTAATTATCGACGTTGATTTAGCTTTTTTCTTAATGATAAAAAAAAGCTTTTTTTTTATGATAAAAGTTTTAATAAAATTATGTTTGGTTAAATTTTCAAAGAGAAGTTAAAAAATATAAGAGCTCCCAAACACAAACTCATTCTTATCTTATTCAATGTGGTCTATATCTTTTAAGTGAATTCAAATAATATTATATTTTTAATAAAATTAGACGAAAATATCATAAACAAAGTCTTATAAAAGTATAAGGATGCTGTCAATTGTCAAATATTATATAAGCAATATGAATAGTAAGTTCCTTTCGAAACCGTAATCATTTAATTTTTTTTAGGAAAAAGTTATATTTATAAATTTTTTATTTACAAACTACACTAAGGGCTTGTTTGGACTTTGGAGTACCTGGTAAAGAAAATAGGATAGGATAACTTATCATATCCTACTTTTATCTCTTGTTTGGTGGGTTAATAGGATATGATTAGTTTATCTTATAGTCTCATTTTATCCTATTCAATACATGATTTATTATCCTATGTGGGGGAGCTGGGTTAGGATTCAACAGGATAGGATACCAATATTGGTTACCCAATATATCCCCACGCTACCCAATATATTTGTATTTATTGCATTATATTTTATTCTTTCTTTCTCCTTTCTCCTTCTACATAATCTTATCAGATTGCTAATCAGGTGCTCATCAAACACAGGATATGATATAGGCTTATCAGCCCCATATCATATCCTGTTCACCAAACGAGCCCTAAGTATGACGGGTCATACTTCAATCAAGAGTATATGATCGATCATACTTAGTATAATTTGTAAAAAAAAATTATAAATGAATCATTCCCATCTTTTTATTTCTTTTGAGGCTAGTCTCTTTATTCGTTTATTAAGGAAATTAAAAACACAATGCCTCTTTTGAAATAGAAAGCGAAGCCTGCTTTAAGGATATATGAAACAAATCGTTTAGTTTCTTACTTGATCTCCAAGTCACACCGCAATGCTCCAAAAAAACCAAAGACTCTCTACTTGTAAAATGTAATTACTGTAATTACTGAGGGTTGAGTTATATTCAATTTATTTAAAGAAAATATTACTCTCATGTTGTTGGAGAGTATTTTTCTCTCCTATATATACATTGATTTCCGTATTATTTCTTTCTTTCTTTTTCTTTTTTTATAGGTGGGTGAGTCTCACATATGATTGTATCTGTAGCATGAGAGTTTCTCTTCTATTACATGAGATTAATAAAATTCTTTATTTAAACAACAACATCTTTAAATTAAACTTCAAATAAAATTAATTTTAAAATAATATTTAAAAGAAGAGGTTATATTTAAAAATTAACATATATTAAAACGTATTTTATAATTTTTATGAAAACAAATTATAAAATGATGACTGAGTCCCTTCATCTTCATCTTAGACAGTACAAGTATTCGTTCAATACTAGTATGCTACTTGTTTTATCATTTGGATTTTTTTTTTCTGTTGATATATGGGGATTGGAGGGTGAACACAATATGGTTGACATGACATGAATTTTATAGTGAATGCTCTCATAAATGATGCATAACTAGCTCCTTTAACCAATATAGAAATGGCAGTTTCAGCGTGTTGAAATATTGTTTATTGCCATTGAGAAAACGTAACGGGCTTGTTTGTGTTTTAATTTTTTTGTTTTTAAAATTATTTTGTAGAATAATTATGAAAACAATTATTTTCTATGTTTTTTTTTTTTGTTTTGAAAATTAAAAATTAAAACAGAAAACAAAAACAACTCAGACATGCTGTCTAAATTTAATTTTAAAAACAAAAAAATAATTACAATTTTTAAAATATTTTTTTATAAATCAGGACTTACCAAACGAGTTTTTTTGTTCTGAAAACTAAAAAATTATTTTTTAAAACAGTAATCAAAGAGAGCCGTTATTGCTATTATTTTTGGTTTTGTAACATGCTTTTTAGTCCAGCAAGGGAACGACAACTATTGTTTTCATCAATGCTTATTTTATTTTATTTTTTCAAATTTTGTGAATGCTATATTGCTGTATTGACAAATTCATAGTTCATTTTCCTTTAATTTAACCCCTTCTGCCATAAGCCTGTTAAATGCTCATTTTTTGGTTTCCTTAATTGTATCAGCTTTTAAATTAGACTTGTATTTTTAAGTGGTATATTGTTCTAACTGTGTAATTGCCAATGGGCATCCCTGAAGGCATTTAAGTTTCTAGTAAAGCAGGGGATTATGTTGTTAAGTGTGTTTTATTATAAAATGTTGTGACCTTTCCTGTTTAAACCTAATCTGTTATTTTTATTTTCAACGGCGTAGCTCTCACCATGTATTGCATTTGCTGGGTTCATATTCTTTGAAGATGAAGATGTATGATGGAAACAAGCATGAGTTGAGTTGCATTACATTTCATTTTGAAATTGGGCTTGGTTCCTCTGTGGCTGATAGCTAATTGAAATTTATGATCATATCCATATAAAATTAGTTGTGCAAACTGCAAAGGACCCTTGTAGTACTTTATTCCTTGTTTTATAGTCCAGCATGACCAGTTTGTAGATTACGATTAATAAAATGTCTTGTACTTGCTGAGATTGCAATATGCAAACTATGTGCTTCTTTATTTATTTTTCTCTTTTCTGACTATGCTCTGAGAGTGTTAATGTGGAGTAATGATATATCACTTCTTTCTCACATACATTTAGGATATCAAGTTGTGTATGTACACATTATTATCTGAGACTCGGGATGAACACAACCAATTATAATATAGTTGTTTATTGCCATTTAGAAAATGGTATTGCTACTATTTTTGGTTTTGTAACATGCTTTTTAGTCCAGCAAAGCAACGACAACTATTGTTTTCATCAATGTTTATTTTATTTTTCAAATTTTGTGAATGCTATATTGCTATGTTGACAAATTCATAGTTCATTTTCCTTTAATTTAACCCCTTCTGCCATGAGCCTGTTTGTAACGATTGGTTTTGTGAATTGAGTCAGCCACCAAATCTTTTATCAGGAAAATTGGAAAATCTTTTGTCTTTTGTAAACTAGTCTTTAGATTGAGCAAGATTTGGGAATCGATTACGTATAAGGAAGATATTAGTACCCTACACCATCTATAAAAACGGTTATCTTAGATTTGTTGTGTGAATTTTATTTTACCCTTTAGACAATTAATGATAAAAATTAACAAAATTAAGCCAGATTCTAATATTTACAAGAAGCTAAGAATGTAAGTTAAATGTTTATAACAGAAGTGAATAATTTCATGATAATGATTAAAATAAAAAAAACATAGGAAATTTAAAACTGACTCAAATGCTTGATGGAATTGCATAATTTCTGGTCTATCTGATAGTCTTAGAAATGGACATAGTACTAAAGTTGTTTAGATGTAAGAAACTAAGAACTACAAGCTGCTGCTGTGAAGGGAATAATAAACAAGTTATTTGTTTAGGAAGTTCTGGATATTGAATAAATGGAAATGTATGTGTTCCATGTTTAGAGGCACATGTCCAAGGTCCACCGCAAGAAAGTAACTAAGGATTGCGACATAATAGTTAAGATTCAATATTCTAAAAATTCAAGACTTTTCTCTTGTAACCCATATCCCCAGCTCTAAGGAGGCAAATATTGAACACAATTTACAAAGATTCATTCTCATGTTAGGTGACTTGGGTACAAATAATCCAATCTTATATAAAGGGATGTACTTACCTACAATGATTCATTTCGTGTTTATTTGTTTTTACCACAGGTGGAATCACATGCCATGGAAATAAAGTTGGATTTTTTAGTCCCAAAAATTCCTTCCCTTTTATTGTAGTATATATGTTAGGTGGAGATTTTTTATTTTCTTTCTTCACATGTGGCAGCGATGACTATGAGTCCTTCATCTTCATTTCATCTCTCGATGAAGGAAAAAAATGAAGAGACGGTGCGTTTTATGGTCGTCGATGCATATACCTGACAGGGAAGACGTGTGAAAAGCTAAGCTCTGCTTTGATACAATTTCAAGCAAGGCTTACATTTCCCCGTCTAGTATAGCAAGCTAATAGGCCCAGATACAGAGTCCTCTTTGTCTCCTCCGAACCCATATTGGTTTTCACCTATGGTCCACACCCTTTATGTCTCATCAGTCAATACTGTAAGAAAAGAAGTCAGAAAACTTAAACGGTAAATCCTCTTTTCCTTCTAAAGTCTCATACACTCCACCTCTTGCGTATACCTTCCTTCCCTCCTTATTCCACATCCACAACCATAACACCAGCATTAAAGAAACAAAGATTATTAATGTCATAGTGACTAAAGCGTCATTCTTTGCTAAATTTTTTATCGAAATATCACGCGAACAGTATTTTTTACCTGATTGTCCCGCGTGTCATAATTCATTACCACTGGTAGCGAATTTCGTGGCCAATGATTTCATGACACGTGACCATATTGCAGACCAAATTCGCTATCATTGATTGCGAATTATGACACGTCAGCTCTTTCTTGCGAAAGTGTGTCACGTGTCATAAAATCATTGGCGAACATAATTTGCTATCAGTCGTAGCGAATTACGCGCACGTGACAGTCTGGTAAAAAGTACTGTTCGCGTGACATTTGGATAAAATTTTTGCCAAAAAATGACATTTTAGTCACTGTTCCGACAAACTGGTGCTTGTTGTTGCACCAGGGGCAGTTGTGCCTGACGCAAGACGCTTACTGTCTACTCTTGATTCAACACACTTCCACTGTAGTGGACGGGGTGGTACTTGTGATATTTTGGCATGGGACGCATTTTATTTGGCCCGGGTGGAGGTAGTCCGCATCTTCACAGACATGTCTATTTCACCGAGCACTCATTTGTTGGGGAGAAACTGATCCAATTTGGAGTTGCTGATATTTATAGGGATGTTATTCCCAATAATAGAGCTCGATAACTAATCGCTTCTTGCAAGGCACGCCCCGTTCTAGAGCACCAATCACTTTTCCAAAGAATCCAAATACCTCATGCAAAACCCACTGCATCTTCTATCAAGTAATTCTTAAAACCAAGCTGTTTTATTTTTTTCAGGGTTGCCACACCACTTATTCTGGGTTCCAAAATTGCAACTAACCCAACTTTATACCTCTTGATGAAATTACACAGGGTGGTTTTAAAGGCTTTCTTAG
The DNA here is from genome assembly GCF_033153095.1 of Gastrolobium bilobum. Lineage (NCBI taxonomy): Eukaryota > Viridiplantae > Streptophyta > Magnoliopsida > Fabales > Fabaceae > Gastrolobium > Gastrolobium bilobum. Next base: position 164,048 of record NW_026897401.1, on the reverse strand, counting down.
CCGCACCCCTACAATTCCATACTAGGCAGTTCATTAGACAAGATTTGGGAGTTCAGGATTGCTAAGTTCCTGGTGACTTTCATCCATCTTCTCAGGGACATTCCCACTATTGCCTTCCCCCGTGATCACAATTTCCTTCGGACAACAAGCTTCTTCACTATTTTCCATAGCTTCATCGGGTGGATCAGTTTTGTATTCAACCTCCATTTGTTGAAGTCTACTGGTTTTGGAGACTTCAGAGAAAGAATTCCCCTTCCTAGCTTCCTCATGGTTCGATATGGGCTCATCAGAGGAGGTAACATTCTTGGACTTAGCCAGAGTCAGGGGTTCCTTCCTATTATCCACTAACTGTGTAGCATTAGACTTCGAACAATCAGGCTTACTATCACTGGCAATATCGGCTGTAAAGATAAAAGTAGAAGTGGAAGGAGGATCCACCTTACTCAAAGATTGACCCTTTTGACCTCTCTTCTTTATACCATTCCCATCCACAATGGGAGCATACTTTTTACTAGAAGAGGCTTGATGATTCTGTTGAGAACTCATCAGATTCTCTTGGTTAGAGATAATACTCTTAGTAGCAGGCCCTCTGACTAGGGAAGGGTTCAAAGGCTTTTTCCCATTCTCCTTACCAATCTCAGTTTTGGCTTTCATCGAAGGAGATTTATTGGATAAATTTGTGCAAAAATTTCTTGGATCCGGGTTATCTGTTTTGCTTGCCGGAGAGTGAGCTTTCTTTTTTCTTTGGACAACCATCCAAGGACCAAGTCCTTGCATGGGATTTGAGACCACTCTCTTCTTCTCAGCTGTATCAGGGGTGGTAGCATTGGGGTTCTGTTTAACTAATTCAGGACAAGACTCAATATTATGGCCATAACGGCCACATTTTAGACAAATTAAGAAAAGCCCTTCATATTCCACTCTATACAGATCATCCTCCATATTGTATTCACCTCTCAAAGGCTTTGATAGGTCCAGATCCACACATAATCTCGCAAACTTACCTCTATCTCCAGTAGAGGTAGTTTTGTCAACTTTGAGCACTGTCCCTACAACATTACCAAGATGAAGAAGAAAGGGATACTCACAAAATTCCTGCGGAATGCCTGGCAGCCTAATCCAAGCCGCTACTCTATGGATTTTGGCTTTTGCTGGGTTGAAACACGGTTCCCACTTCCTTATTGCCAAATAATGGCCAAGGATGACCCACGGACCACCTGTGATAGCTATATTGAGATCCTCCAAACTTTTGACAGAGAAAAATTCATTCCCTAAATCTACCACCACGATGGTTCCATGTTTTGCCCACATATTCTCCAATCTGTTCTTCATGAAAGTGACCCCCACTTTCTTTCCCAGAAGCTTAACAATTAAGGCATTCTTCCATGGTTCCCTCATTCTTTGTCTAACTTCCTTTGTACATCTAATTCTAATAGAACCATCCTGCTCATAGATGGTTTGGGGTCCAGGGGGTTACCCATGCCTTCGTTTGCATCACCCATCCACGCGGAAACAACACCCATGATGCTGTCTTCTGCTCTGAGTGCGTCTGCGAAGGATTTCAGTTTTCCCGAAGAGGGAGAATTCGGTATAGTACCTAAACCAGCTCCACGATTCGAAGAATCAGAGATGAATTCTTCACCATTCTTAGATCTTTTCACGCTTCTTCTAAGAATTTCTGGAGATGTTGAAGGGTGTAACACCCTCCCTTGTATGCATCCAAGAGAGTTGTTTGCTAAGCGGATTAGAGTTCTTTAATCATATTTTAGAGACTGAAAATCACTTTTACAATGCCAATTAAAATAATTTTATTTTTGAAATCGGGTTCGTCACAAAAATCAGAGTATACTTTCAAAATTTCTCAACTACTAAAAATATAACTTTCCTGGCAGACCTTGTTGTCTTTAAAAATTCGTATAAAATTCACTTCAACGATTCAAAAAAATATTCTTTGTAATCTAGAAACTAGACATCCGGGGCTTCACGTTCATATAAAATAATAGTGATTTGGAGTTCGTTTGCCCCTCGAAACATAACTCGCAAAATAAGAGAGAAAGTAGTGGAAATATCACAAATGTCCTGGCTGGTAAAATTCATAATAAATCGATCTTTCAGAATTTCTTTGGAAGGTTTATATATAATGAAACTAGACACTTGGGGCTACGCGTGCATATAAATTATAAGAAAATCAGAGGTCCGTAGCCCCAGTACGACAACTTACAAAGTGCTCGCAAAGACTTTTCAAACTCAGCATTTAGATAACATGTCAAAATCCTTTTCGCAAACGTTTCAACATCTGTTTCCAAAATACTTGCTGGTCATAAAATCGTAATGCAATAATAAAATCATAGTTCACAGTAATAAAAGCTTCTCAATTTCATACAGTCATCCATAAAATATCACATCAATAGCAGTATGCCCAAACAGTAGAAGCCAACAACAAATATCTAAGTCCTCAAAAGCTTTTACGTCCTCCTGCCATTTTGTAAAAATAGCAGCCCCAAAGGGGTGAAAGAAAATCCCAGTAGTGTGGCAACTAAACCATAATGCAACAATATTAACTAGGCACAAAATCATAAATAGTCACTTCAAACATTTAATCCTTTTCATCATATATCATAACGCGTATATAACGCCCTTTTTCCTTTACGCTCATAGCACCGTCGTGCGCGTAGCATCACAGTGGATATTCCTAATGGCTCCCATGAAGGTGAATCCCACTGTGGAACCTATGCGGACTGAAGCCAAGTGTCCCCTCTCCTGGTACCAGGCATGCCTATATGATGCATGCTCAGTCACATGTCCTCAATACAAATATATATATATTCAAGATGTCATGAATCAAGTATACATGCCATGTTATGCAATCGCACCCAACAGAAAAATGTATTATGATGTAAAATGCATGCATATATCATATCATCCTTTCATATTCTTACCATTGGCTCATCATCATCATAACATACATAGAACAAATGTGAGCAACACATCACAATTCCATACACTAGCCAATAGTCACATTAGGTAATACCGCCTAACACATACCTGAGACGTTTACAACTTTTTAGGCAGACATATCACCAATTCAGTCCACTTTCTTAGAAGTTCGCGGACCTAAGCAAATATATAACAAATCAGAATTTCATTTCACATTATTCCTATATGTTACATAAAGTTTCCATTTTTCTAGGCCCTTGATTCCCAATTGGTTTCCATGCTCATTTACTAAGCGAGTTTTCTACCAGTAAATTAATCTGCCAATTAATCTTAATTGACGAAAGTCCAATGCATCCTATACATGCAAGTTCAGTTTTCAACTCTTACTAGGTGCTTAATATATTTTTTTGACTTGGAGCTTCATTCACCAATCGAAGACAATGACACAATCATGGTCTCCCATGCATGTAGATTCGGATTCTGGTCTATTTATTTGGTGCCACCATTTATCATTCATACAATACCTATATGGCCTAGAGTGCGTCCAAGAGGCATACAACATGCTGATTATATGGTTATAATTATATACAGTGTTTGACCAACATTAGTTCAAGGTTCTCATGCTAAGCTAGTTCATTTGGCATTCAAGTTTACTTTTCCCATTGCTAACAATTGACCCAATATCAAGATCCCTTATTCATACAGATTCAGCTTTATCACCATTACCTATGGGATCACAATTCTTCTATAACATAATACTACCTAAGACACATGACCTGATCACTTGATTTCTTCTCAGGCTGTCCCCTACCCATTATAATTACATACAACGATTACCCAATTCCTTAGTCCATGAAGCAGTTCAATAATTTAAATGAAGCTGTTTCTAAGTTCACAAAATTTCAATTTCGGCTTTGAAGTATCAATTTTCACATCCTAGTCTTCTAACCGGGTCATCATGCTTCCATGTTACTAGTTTCCTGTCTTATAATTTTATTATTTTAATTTATGACAATTTAACAAGATCTCAATGTTCATACATGTTCGGTTTTCTTGTCCACTAATTGACTTCCATTCTTCTATAACTTGGCACTTCTTAGGTCACTTAAGTATGATCATAACATTTCTATAATGCCTACGGTTGGGTGAAATAAGTCATAAACAAGCGGTTCATACAAATTTAATCACAACAGAATTTCACCAAATTCACAACCCAAAAACCGGTCTAACACTATTAAGGGAGCCATATTTCAAGCTTCACAAATCCAGTCTTTAGGTTTGCATGCATTAATTGCCAAAGGCTTGGTGACCGAACAGTAAGGGAAAGAATGACAGAAAACTAACTCCCTAGATCACTCTTGCTAACCGAAACAGAGGAGAACACAAAAGAGATCAATATTCAAGGGTACCTTGATGCTTACAAGCTCGCCACACAGCCAAGGGATTTGTTACCAATCTTTGCTTTAAACTCCACACTCCTAATCTCCAACGTTCACAGTTTCAGCTACATGCAGCACACTTCTCCTCTCCATAAATCAGATTCACAGCTCATTGAATGTTGGTTCTTTTCAAGGATGTCACGGTTTTAGCAAAAGATGAGAGGATAAGATGAAATTTTTTCTTGATGTTCATTTTCTACTAGCTCACGGTTTAGGGGGAATGAGGAGATGGAATGAACTAAATTATTGTTCTGATTCTAGGAGTTAAACATTCATCTTGAGGCTCAACACTCCAACGCATAGGGAGAGGGGAGAAGGAACTACGGTTGTCTACTGATCTGCACCCAAAGTCAGCAAGGAAAATTTGATTTGTCTTTGCTTGGGTTATGCGCACAAGGATAGGTGGATGAAGGAAGTAAGGTGTGACTCTTGGCCAATAAATTTACATGCATTCTGATTTTTGGATAAAAGTGCACATGGAGAAGAGAGTGGGATGGGTAAATGGGTTACTTTCTGATCAAAAGTTGAATGCAGTCAGATTGCATGTCCTCTTTTATTATGATGACTTATTATGATGCGCACAATGGAGAGATATAAGGCTGACTTGGTTCAGCATCCAATGACTTTCACTTGATTTGTTTTATCTCTTCACTAGTCGCACAATGATGGAAGGATAAGGATGTATTGGTAGTTTGCTTTCTCATCATCCTAAGCGTACAAGGAGTGGGGGAATGATGCAGATTTTGGTCCAAGGGATAGGTGGTTAATTTGGCCCACTAGCATTGCATGCAATCTGTCCTCTTTTGATTAAATTAATGGGTTTGAAGTTTTCAAATGGTTGAGATAGTTTACTTGATCAGCCAAGGGTTAGGATTAGAAGGAATGGGCTGATTTAATTCTTCCCTAAAGTAGCGCATAGGGAGAGAGATGGTGAGGAGGGAAAAGTGTGGCTTATGACCAATATCATTGCATGTATTCTGATTTCTTTGATTTATTAAAGGACTGCAAGCATTCAGATGTACATCATAACACATTATTGAGCGCACAATAATAGGGAGATAAGATGGATAGGGTAGTTATTGGCCAATAAGATTACATGCCCTTGGCCAATGGAATTTCATGCAAGAAGATTTACTTTACTCTCAATGGCTACATGGGGTGGCAAGGTTGATTGCTTACGACACTAGTACAAGTAACTAAAATCTCCCTTTCCTTTTCTTCTATACTAAGCGCATAAAAGAATAAGTGTCTATCATTATTTTCAACCAATAAACATATACTTTCTGATTTCCCAATCACCTACTAGGCGTATAGGATAATAGAAGGGTTGACTTGATTTTTCTTTGGACACTTTCGTAAGTAATCATAATTTTCTTTAAAATAATCTAAAGATTATTAAAGGGTCCAACTATCATCTCTTTAGGAGCATTGCTTACTGTAATCTATTAATTATCATTTCATATGCCTTCTAAGCATTATCTAAAATTTTCATAGGTTATATTAATTTAATCCTATTCTTTTAACTAGAGCTTTGGATTCTCAAGGTATGTATATACTTATATACTCACTTATAAATGCACATCGAATAATTTTTTCTAACTTAAATAAATTCCACTCTAAACATGAACTTAAATCGAATTTCAAGCATGCTTCACATTCTTAATTATAATTTACATAAGTTCCTAATTATGCGGGATGTTACAAAGGGGAAATCGAAATTGCTTCAGAATTTTTGTACGAAACTGCCATTGAAAAAAAAACCCTAGCAGAGAAAGAAAAAATGACTCGCGCGTGAACTCACGTGCCTAGCCCATAAAAAATGAATTAAATTCAATTAAGAGCCAAACTCGAAAAAAAACCCGCGCCGGTTTGCGAACTTTTCAGGACGTTTTTGTTTTAAGTGACAGAACTATAGCGTAAGTTGGCGCCACACTGGCGCCAACCCGCGCCGGTTTGCGAGAAAAGAAAAACTGTGAGTCTGAAGGGTAATTTTGGAAGAACGAAAAGAGGCGTATAAATAGGATGCTTCTAACAGAGTTAGGTATCCTGATACCAGAGAACCGTCGTGCTTCAGAGAGAGAGCTTCCGAGAGATCTTCTTGTTCATCTTTGTTCTTCCATTCTATTTTCTAGTTGATGTTGAATATTGGTATGTCAGTCATGACAATGATTGGCTAGTTCTTTTTATTGTAGTTAGGGTCATAAACCCTAAGTGAACCCTTGTTACAACGGATTGGTTTATAATTATTCGTTTATATAATTATCTTTATCTCTACCCTGTGTGTAATTTATATTTTCTTTATTAGAACTGATCAATCTAATAGTTGATGATAATCTGAGGGTTAGAACCCTAGATAGGAATATTGGGGTTTTGATCTTGAAAGGGGGTAGAATAACAATTTATATGCATGCTAGGAATAGATGTATATTTAATTGCAGATGCTTAAATTAGTGAGTTCATTGCTTAATGCTATAAGGAACATTGCAAGGAATTGGGGTTCCAATTGGGGTTAAAGGGTTAACCTTGCAAGGAATTGAGGGTTAATTATTAAATATTTTTAGATAATAATTTATCTGAGTAATTATATAAATAAATATTGTAAATCAATCCAAAGTAAGAAGTAGGAATCATTCTGTGAGTGTACTCTAGCTACAATGCTTTCTCATATTTTACAAAATCAATTTCTGTTTTATTTCTCATAACAAAAAGTCAAAAATAAGTCTTTACTTTTAGTTCTTATTTTTATCCAAATAACAATACTTGTCACACCTATTTGAACTCTTTCCATCTTAAAAGGATAATTATTTGATATTCGATCACAATCCCTGTGGAGACGATAACTTTCTCATCAATGTATTACTTGTGCGATCGGTCTACTTGCCGGTGAGCATCACTCAACACTTTTGTATCTATTCCAGTCTCTTCACTGCCGACTCTGATTCCTCAGCTCATGGACTAGATGGCTCACAAGTTTTCATATTCCTATGGCCTCCTTGACTCCAACAGGTACTAGGTATAGGACCTTCAAGTGAACAAGGTGGTCCCTTATTCCTAAGGCAACCAGTAGTCTTGTTTCCATAAGACTGCCTTCCCCCTCTGGTTAAGCTGTCTGAAATCCCTTCCTTATGGAAGTTCCTTTCTCAGTATGTGTTCAATTTTTATTGATACACAATGAAAATAGCTCACTTAACCAGAGAAACACAAAAGCTGTAATACAAGAGTTTTGAAAATAATTCTTTAAGAACTTTGCAGTTTTTTCGTTCCACAGATAGTTTAGCCCATGTCTACTAGTTTAAACATAATTATTCTAAACTGAAGTCTCATAGACCCAAGATTCAGTTCTGAGATAACGAATGGAAATGAGAGAAATAACACTTATATTTAAATGAAAACAACTTGATTACTTTAAAATGAAAAATGGAGAATATGGTAGCTGCTCGTGAGGAGTCTCAAGTGGGTGATACAGAATGAAGAAGAAGTGTTGTCACTTAACTAAAGTTAAAACTATACAAATACAAAGAAAACTATAAAATAAACTAAGTGATCTCTTCTTAAGGAATTTGATGATTTTCTTCGTGCTGGAAAGTTCTATTTATAGGCCGAAGAGTGAATGGCAAAGTGAGTAATTCTCTTGGAGTTGTTTTCTTGACTGCATGAAAGGGGCAGTGTGAACAGTGCTTTGAGGGGCGCAAGTGGCTGGATGGAACGGTTATTGTTGAGATTTGTCGTTCCTTCTACTCTCCCTCATGCCTTGCTTTCCTCTTAGCCAATGGGAGCCGTTTATTCCTGCTGCGCACGTTTTCTTTTGCTTAATTGTTGTACCACTTGTGCTAATTGGAAACTTCTTTTTAACGTTTCCTGAAAAGTGTTCAGAGAGATTGAGTAAGTGAAGCAGGTGTATTTAATGTTCCACATCCGTTCCTCTTTATATATATTTTCCAAAAGATTACATCACCTTCTGTTCCCGACTGTGTTTTTGTAATAAAGATATAACACATGTGCTTTTAGTGCTAAAGTTGCTCATCAGGTGAGGGAACAGATGATATTTTGCCATCAAAATAGGCTTAGATGGGAACGAATTTTCGTCCCATCATGATGTACTATGTATCAGGATGTTGTTCGGCTTACATGTTGTAGCTCCGTGACTTAATACTATTTATGTCATGAGGTTATTCAGTTAGTTATTTATTGTAGTTTATATACAGGCGTTATTTTGAGAAGAATAAGTAAATTAACTTGGTTAATTAATATGTTCATAATTGGAAAGAAAAAGTTAGCTTCCGCATTTAATTTAGCTGCGCTATTACCATATGTATGTTTAATACACCGGGTGCACACGGGGTGTTACAAAAGTTATGGTTGAGAGGTGGAGACCAGAGACACACATGTTTCATATGCCGCGCGGTAAGGTCACAATTACATTGCAAGACGTTGTGACAAATTTGGGACTACCCATCAAAGACAGGGTCGCCATCTACCGAACAACTACATCGTGGGCACAAGTATGTGCTCAAGTTTCTAGAATTGGACCGAATCCAAATGAGATAAACTTAGGAAATATTAAGTTGGCTTATCTTGATAGACTCTATATAGGCATTGGGATGCAATAGCGAGTAATCTGTAGAAGGAGATTTATTACACTAAGGCCTACATTGTGAGAATCATAGGAGGATTTCTAGTGAGCGACATGTCTTCTAAGTTTAGTCAGCTATCGCTATATCAATTTTCTCGTGAGGTATGACTTTGCTCAGATTGCGACATAGGTGGGTGCACTGCTTTGTTATAGACCTTGGCATGGATCATATTCTCACCCATTGATTATACTCATCTTCCTGGTCAACCAGGATTTCATTTTGGATACAGGTATAGATTTATTGTGTATTAATCTTGAAATATTATTTGATACTTCATATTAAGGTTTATGGCATTTGTTTATTCGATTTTAATGCACATGGTCATTTTCAGTCTCATGAACTTGCGTATTATCGGGATGTCCTAGACACTTTGCGTAGAGATGGGCTATGCTTTCTAGTTTTTGATATCAATTTTTTTATGGAAATATTTGATACAATGTAATTGACTAAATATTTATTTACTTCACAGGTTCTATGGCAATCCTACGAAGAATAAGATTTTTTAGGTGCACCGGTTGAGACACAACAGTTATGGATGGCGGTGACACCTATTATCATTTTTCATATTGTTGAGTATTGTCAGCCAAACAAGGTTATGCACCAGTTGGGCATAGATCAGCCTAAACCTCGTTGTGCTAGAAAGATTCAGGGTTTCCATGAACTTACCCTTCGAGGTAAGCCTCATGAGAATGGCAAGGAAAGCTACATAGGTGGATACTAAGATGAGAGTCAAGAGGTCGAGACATAGATTTGCTTGATCCGTTGGACGATCTTTTATCTCCAAACTCTGAATACATGAAGTGGTACAGACGTATCAGTAAACGCTTCATTACTAGGAGGGCATCTCAAATTGGTTATTATGTAAGTTGTCTTATATCACTGAGTTATCATTTTTTTATAACTTTTGTTTTAATTTACTAATCTATTAACTTGTAGGTTGACTATTTAGAGATGTTACGGTTTATGACGACACCGAAGCAGAGCGGCAACTACAATCATGAGGTGATTAACACGCAGAATGTATGCTTCATATGTGATTTCAGAAAGGCGATATCCAAGAACCACTTGATGATTGACAAACTAATCATTTGTTTAAAGATGATAAACAAAACTTGGTGAGAAGTGAAGCACGTAACCACACCATCTGGGCAGAAATGCATTAGACTGTTCTTAATCGTCGTAAATTGCTGTGATTGCTTTCTGCTTCACATATCATGCCTTCCTATAAGGAACTTTGAATCTGTTAAGAGTGGTGATCATCTCTTGTATTAGTGCAATTGACACTAATGGTTCTTCCTTTATCATGCTCATTATGCATAATTTTATACATATGTCAAGACAACCATAAATAAGATGTATTTAGTGTATTAAAAAAACTACAACCACATATATAGTATCAGTGAAGAATAACCTCAAAATCAAGTTGGTTGTGATCTTGTAAAATATGGTCATTCAAGCAATTGTGATCTCCACCATATTTATTAATTACCCATATTTCATTATACTTTGGTTTCACTACCCTAACCCTCTATGGCCAACCATCTTTGTGGTTGCGACATTTCATTACCAATTTCGTAGTCATACTCTCAACTTCTTGATGAACTTTCATACAATAACACTTGATTGCCATCTGGACCGCTTTCTTTGACTTAAAATCCTACTTAACAAATACCTCCTTCCCTATTTGTCATGGACCCTGCACTTGCCCCTCAATATAACCTCCTTTTTTCATTAGTGTGATCCTAATCAATATATATGTAATGTGGAATTCTATCCAAAAAAGAAGTAATAATATCACCACACATACAAATTTATATTTATAAATAATGAAAAATACATAACAAGATATATGTGTAAGTGTGTTGTTTACAAACTCACATTCACAAAATTGATTGGGACTTTGAAAAGGATGTTGCATATTTTATGGGATTTGCGTACAACCCAAATCATGATATCACTATCTGAAGCACTAGCATCCTCGACAAAAAGAACATATTCAATCAATATATTTTTATCATTGTTATCATCATCATCATCATCATCTCCGTCCATAATCTAAGTAAGTTCATCTTCATCTTCATTAAAACTGTTAACAATTGGAGGAGCAGATGATGATGAAATATACGATGAATTGAAAGCTAGTGACCGAATAGGTAATGAAACATCCTCTACTTTAGCAATATTCATGTACAACACTAAGAAATTTTTCTTTGACTGTTCGAAGAAAATATCAATTACCATACCCACATCCTCATCATCCACAATTTGTAAAAACAAAAAATTCATCTTGAGAGTATGATCTTGCCATCACTTGAAAAATAGTCTAGTTACCTTGTAGGCCCAATTTGTAGCTGATTTCTGATGCAATTTGTCAATCGTTATGTTGCGTTTAGTTCGCATTGGCCTTTTCTCACCTTCGAAAATGGTCCCACATTGACCTTTTAATTTCATACCATTATAATAAAGAACATCACAAATAAAATTAGAATCTGAACTCAGTTTTTAATAAAAAAAACAAAAAAACATAAAAGAGAGTAAGAATAAGTAAGAGAGGGAGTATATGTAGAAGAAGAAAGAGAGAGTGAGAAGAGTTAAGAAAAATGTTGAGAGGAGAGGGATTTATGTAGGGGAAGGGGAAGGAGGTAGCTGAATTGGACATTGTAGATCGCACCAATTGGTAGCATTTAGTGAGTTGCGCACTAATTTGGGCCATATGGACAAAGATGCACACAAAAATGGCACAAAGACACAAAGGTACTAAGTTGTGCCTATTCTCGCATGTAACCAGTTGCGTACAACAACCGGTGCATTTCAGTGCTTGTTGCGCTCAAACTGGTGTGCAACTAGTTGCATTACTTTCATAGATAGTTGTTCGATCATTTTAATTTTGCATTTTTTAATGCAAACTATTATTTTTAATTTTTTTTGTTAGCAAAATTTATTGATCACATCACATTATTTTAGTTTGAAACACATTTATGATGTACAAAAAAAAATATTTACGATAGATACGAATGGTGACTCTAAGAGTGTAATATAACTACTAAAAAATATTAGAATAAAAAGTCAATTTTTTAAACTTAAATTTAAGTGTACTTTAATCTTGAAACTTTAAATTGTGTAATGCGATTCGTAAATTCTTATATATATGCTTTTTTTTTGGGTACATATTTGTGCGTTATTTCGTCAATTGGTTTTTCTATTATTTGTAATAAAATGTATTACATTTGAATTACATGAACATTTATATATAAAGTCTCATTATGCAAAAAGACCAATTTACCCATCCAACCTAGGGTGATGTATCAGTTTGATGGAAATTTAAAAGGAAGGATGAAAATAACATATTAAAAAAACCTTTAGGAATTGTATAAAAAAGGTTTCGGAATTATTTACATATTTATAAAGTTTAATGACAAAGTACACTAACCATAAGTTGGCGTAAATTTTTTTTTTCATAATTATTATTTGGACACTTAAATTATATCTCGGTATACCTAGTAAACTTATATATTTTTTCCAACTAATGGAACATGTATAAATGTTTGTAATTGGTTAACCAATTTCCCTTAAGTTTTGTAAAAAAATCTATGACTGTACAAGCGTACACTCCAACCATTGCCCTATGATAATTGAGATGCAGAATAACATATGCAGTTAATTATTAACAGTTAGGGGTTAAAGCTTGAGAAACTTGTATATTTCGAGTTTGGATATTTAAAAATGTTGGAAATATCTACACGAGCCAGAATTAATTTTTTTTTTGGAGGAGTAAAATTATATAATTTAAAAAAAGTTAATTAAATAAAAATATATATTTTTATAAAAATATTTTTGATATATAAATTACAATATAATATAATATAATATAAATAAAAATTCTCAAACCAATTGAATTTGTTTTAAAAGAAAATTAGTTTTATTTGTTATATTTTAAGATTGATATTTAGATAGATATTAAATTTATTTAAAAATATTAAAAAAAATAAATTTTATCATGTTTAAATTTATTTTGCAAGTAATTTTAAAATATTAATTTTTATTTTTAATCCTATTTATTTATTATATATTAATATAATTTAGATAGTATAAATTTGTTTGAGATTGGCAAGAAAATAAAATTAATTTTATCATGTTTAATTTTAGTTTTTATCCAATTTTCAAATCTTTTTGTTTTTGGTAGACAAATCTTCTTATTTTATTTATTTAATTAATTATTATATACTGATATTTAAATTATTAAAATTTTTATGGAATTAAAGTTATTTTTTGTTACTGGATAGATATCTATATATAAATGCACAAATACAAAATTGATAAACAACTAAGCAACTAACAGATAATGATAGAAACAGAAGCTATTTCTATAATTCAAATATTATCTTATCTTATATTTATCCCTAATTCTAAAAGCATGTTTGACACATATTTTTTTAAGTTAAAAGCTACTTTTAAGTTAAAGTTAAAAAAAATAAAAAAATAAAGTTAAAAGTCGTTTCATAATTATATAAGGTTGTTCTTAGGGTTTTGAAGGGGAAGAGATAAAATAATTTGTTATTAGGGTAAATGATAAAATTTATAAATAAAAATTTAAAATAAGGGTAAATCGAAAAATAAATGTGAAAACTCAAAAAAATTGATATAAATATAAAATCTTTTAGTTTTTAATTTTTTTTCTTCATTATAATTTTTTTTTATGATAAAAACTTTTATAAAATTATGTTTGACTAAGCTTAGAAGCTAAAAATAAGTGCTACCAAACATAGACTAATTCTTATCCCTAATTCTTATCTTATTCAATACATTTTATATCTTTTAAATTAATTCAAATAATATTATATTTTTAATAAAATTAGACGAAAACATCAAAAACAAGTCTTATAAAAGTATAAGGATGACGTCAAATATTCTATGAGCAATATGAACAGTTGATTTTGAAACGAGAATAGTCTTGGTCCCCTCTCACTTCACCAATATGATTCAATAATTCTCGCATTAGTTGGATTTGCTTAAAAGCAGCTTGAGGTACCAAGATGCTTTCCGAAAACATAGACGGGTGAAACATGGTCACCAGAAAGCTATCATTTCTTATCGAAGATATCAAGGGAAATAAAAAAATAAGGAAAATCTATCTCATCGTTTCTTCTCATAGACCCAAAAGGAAAATTTACTTGTTCAGTCATAATACGTATTGTGTATGCTTTGACTGGTATTAAGTATCCTCTGGTTGGGTTTTTTTAATCGTGTATCGTAAATCATATTGAATCGTAAGATACAAAAATATAATAAAAAATAATTTATAAATATATAATTTTTTTATGACTTTTATCGAATCATATCTCAAGTTATATCCTTTTATTTTATGACTTTTTTCTTTAGACCATTTGAATTATTTCTGCTTGAGAGAAATTAAAAATAAATAAATTTAAAAGAAAAATAAAAATGGACTAATGGATATAAGAAAAGAAAACTAAACCTAGAATTGAAGACCGAACTCTAAAATTTGAAGATGTCTCTGATACGAAACTATGATTGGATTTCTATGGCTGGATTTGTTCAAAGCTTATAGCCCTTTTATGATTTTCAAAATAAAATCTTTCTTCTTTAGAGATTAAAGAGATATAAAATATTTATTTAATTATTTCTTTTATTAATATAAATTTTTTAAATTTAAATCATAAATAAAATCTATATTTTCTTTTTCTTATTAATAATAAATTTTCATATACTTTTTAATTTAAATCATAAATCAATTCTTTATTAATTTTTTATATTATAAATTATAAATTTTGTTTTGATTTGCGTATTGTATCATACACATATCATATTGTTGTGGACCACTTAGGTGGTTCCCACTTTCTATCCCCACTACATGGAACATCTCATTCCATCACTCTCCCTGACTTCCATCCACTATCAATAACTACCCACTAAGCATTGCATCATGCCATTAAGTCACCTGCAAACTACTCACTAGGGGCACAATCTCCTAGTGCATTCATCTATATATAACCCCTCGTAGCTAAGAAAGGGGAGAATCTCATAACTCACCTACATACTTGTGCCCAGAGCACATCCTATCTACCGCAGGTGACTCACACACACACCCCTTGTTCATCCCATCGGACTTTGGCCTAAGGTGCAAGACTTCTCATTGCCTGTCATCTTTACCATAAGCTCCGTAAATACAAATCCTAGCTATACTGCTAGACCATTAATGTTCACTCCAGAACATTTGGTGCCGTCTATGAGGAATCAGTAAATTTCGATTCCCGCTCTATTGCCATTTGAGAAGAAAGAAGACGCCTCGTCAACGTACCCGCACTTGACGAACAACGCTGCCAGTCCATCAAACCATGGCAGAAGCCAAATGGCGTCAGGAAGAAAAAAAAAACTTTTATTTGCAATTTACCTCAATCGCTGCTGTGATAAGGGGATTGACGTCCATCTAAGGATTAGAAGCTAAGTCTCCTTTATTTTTATTTTTATTTTTTGATTTGATTGTCAAAACGTCGTGTTAGTTGCAGAGTGTAACATATTACACAGATGACATGGAGGAATCTTTCAATAGATTTTTCAGAGTTGTTTTAAATTATTAATTTTTATTTTTATTTTTGTGATAGAAGAACTTAGTTTAAGAAAACGTGTCTTCGGATGTTACCTACTTGGTTTTTGCAAATAATTTTTTCCTTTTGAAGAGATAGGCGTGCAGGGGTATAATGAAAATATTAACTTTATTAAATTATATAATGGAGTGCTAATCTTCATGATTTTGAATTTTAGTAAAAGTTGACTTAAATTTGGTAAAGTGTGTAAAAAACTAATTTAAAAAGCTCACTAAAAGTAACGAGCGTTAAGAAGTTAATATGATTTTTATTTTAAAAATTTAGTCAAATATTTCGACAAAAAATAAAAAATAAAAAATATTAAGTTCCGTTTGAATTATAAAATTTTAAGTAATTAAAATTTTAATTTATATATGTAAAGATATATAAATAATTTGATTTCTATTGATGGATGTTAGTGGTGCAGTAATTGGAAGATGCCAAATTCCAACCAAAATGGATGGTAGTCGATATACTCAGGGGATGGTCAGGAAGCATAGATGGAAACTTGGAATATCAAACCATTACACAACATCATCATATAACCACCAGTTAAAAAGAGCCACTGAGCAGCACGCGCATAATCAGGTGTGGAAATTCCAATTTATCGCTTAGATTATTACCCTTATTAATCCCAATAGTCTTGCATCTAACATATTTCCGTAATTGGAAAAATTATTTACATCAAGTTTAAGGAAGTTTGTTTGCATCCCTTGTTTTTATTGATTGGTACAGTGTCCGGTGTGTGGTTAATTTTATTTGTCTTGTATGTAAGTAGCATGCTATTTAAATTATCTAGCTATTTAAACTTGATTGGTTGCATTCTCATTTTATTTTATTTTATTTTTTGTATGTGCTGGTTGTGCACTAATATAATAATAGAATATTGGAATTATTATTATTTTGCCAAAACTGGTTTCGTCTAATTAAGAATAACTTATCAAACAATGATTAACTGAAGAAATAAAAAATCAATAACTATATTCTCAGAAATTATTTTTATAGATAAAGTGTACTTGTGAAAAATGTGTACTTTGAGGATTATATGTATATATTATCGTAATCAAACACAATGGCCTTTTAGTTCATTTTTCTAACCAGTTATATGTATATATATGTTTGAAAGATATCAGTGTTTATTGGAGTATATATAAACTCCATAGCTATTATATTCCAATTTTTAAATTATTTGTTATTTTCTATAAAAAAATACTGTGAAATGAAATTTATCAAATTTTCAAAGATAAGGGAATTATAATATAAAAAAAAGGGAATAGTGGCATGATATATTAAAAAAAAAAAAATGTGATGTGTCCGTACAATGAGATGAAGAATGTTTGTTGCAAGGCAACTCTGGTTTTTACCTCAAATCAATTTCAAATAGGCCATGCTGACATATCGCAACAGAGTTATACCAATTAGTTTCCCATATTTTAATTCTAATAGAAACATATCAAGCTCGTTTGTATTTTTAAATTTCTATCGGTTAGGCAGTTCCTCCACCCAAGGAATTCTTCTTACATGAAATTAATTTTTATAACTTCAATTTCTAGAATATCTCCTGGATTACCGCAATTGATGAATTTCTAAAGCTAATATATTTGTTTTGGTCGTTCACTGTTGATTTGGTCACCTACAAATGAATTACAAGTAAATAAAATCTTATTTCATATATAATTGTTCCGTTTATGATACAACATATATAAACTCTTTGTTGCAACCCTTTACCCATGATGCATGATGCATCGCTATAGAAATACTTGTCCTTACTAGATCTGATGGGGCGGGCAAGCTCTGCATAATGAAAATATCATACTTCTATAGGCTTTTTGACCCTTATGCCCCTTAATTAATAATTAATTACCAAATTGTCCCTCATTCAAAATTATTTTGAAAATTTACCCTCCCCAACAAACATAACACCAATCTGCCCCTGTTTGACCGTTGACCACGAAGCCTACCCGGGTACACCATTACCTACCCGGGTAAATTTTGAAACTTTTTATCTACCCGAGTATGTAGGGGTGTACCCGGGTAGAGTTCTTGAATCTGGGAAAATGTTTGAATTATTTACCCGGGTACGGAGCAGTGTACCCGGGTAAATCGCGTCCAGAAACCCCAATATGTATGGGTTTCGGCCATTGTTGCGAGGTATAGGGTTTTTGAAACCCCAAATCTTTCTCTCTTACCCTCTCTAATCCGAAACATCACACATATTTCATCTCATCATTTCAGAAAGCTGAATCTTGGTGGGACATTGAGATTACATCTCCACACTCCCATTTTGTGCTAAAAAATCCGAACCAACCTCCAAACCCAAAACCTAGATCTAATTTTTGTGTGAAAGATGAGTTCAAGTCCAAACATGGTTCCTATAGTTGTTTACTACAATGGGAGGCATTTTGAAGGTCCGAACGGTGTCCGATTTGAAGGAAAAACAAAAACGATGAAAATCAAAGTGGGCACTACATGCAATGAACTGAAGGAGAGAATTCTTCAAAAAATGGGGTCAGAAGGCATACATTCCATCCACCGCATGATAGCCAGGTTAGAGACTGTAGTGGATATGGATACAATATACTACATTGGAAACAATATAAATGATGATGAAGATGTGGAGTTCGTAACAGATGCGTTTGTTGAATGGAAAGTATTAAAATATATTGAGATATATGTTGAAGTTGATGTTGGACAATCTTCATCTTTACCGGTGCATACAACCACTACTGCACACTGTACCGGTCAAGAAGATACAGTTGTACGATCTTCTGCACCTCCTCAGGTAGCATGGGATGAGGATGAAGAGGATGAAGACGAGGACTATGTGGACAACGAAGATGAGGGAGAACCTGAAAGTGCTATTCCAGAAGGTGATTCGTCAGACACTGACGTGGACGGTAATTTTGAGGCTGACATGAGCGCCGTAAGTCTCGGTACCCCAGCCTTGTCACCACTTCATGTCGACCCAGTCAGTAGTGGTAAGTTATTAAATTTGAATATTTGCTTTAGACAATTTATTATTTGTGGTAAGTTATTAAATTTGACATGATCCTTCTTTGCCACTTCATACTGTAAATAATTTCTGAGCTCATCCCTATTGACTTTGTTGTTGTTCCTCCAGGTGAGAGGTTGGATGATTGGTCCTGGTTTCTTAGCCTTTTACGTTTTCATGTCACACATAGGCATGGTATTTGTCTAATATCCAATCGTCATCGAAGCATCATAAGGGCGGTGAAAGACCACAGAGGGTGGCAGCCTCCATATGCTTATCATGTATTTTGTCTACGTCACATCGGAAGCAACTTCAATACCCGTTTTAGGAATGTGGAATTGAAGAAAACGTTGATGAAATTAGGTAATGTACGGTATAATTACTCACATTTTCAACCATTTGAAGAAAACGTTGATGAAATTCACTAACCAATGCATATGTCATGGTTTTTTGCAGGGTACACATGTTCAAAGATAAATTTCGACATTAGGTACAAGGAATTTATCGAGAACAATCCTGAAGTTGCTTCATGGTTGGATGCGATTCCGAAAGAGCAATGGTGCAGGTCGTATGATGAGACAGGACGAAGGATGCCATGACATGATCAAGTGTCCATCCACCCTCAGGAGGAGCTGGTGGTCGCCGACTGCGGGTGGGACGTGTCGGTCTGACATCAACCTCAGCAACGCCATCATCATCGTCATCATCATCAAGGCCTACATCATAAACCATGAAAAACAAACTTCAATACCACATTAAAAATTAAACAACACAAAATTGCATAAACTCATAAAGACCAACACATCACCTGCAGGTGCATCCTCCATCTCAGCATCGTGGTGGAATGGGATCTCAGGTGGTTCTGGTGCCTTCTTCCACGTCCAGATACCCGCTCTGTTCGGTAGGATCCCACACTGCTTCAGGAGCCTCTCACCAAATATAGCATTCCAGCCTCTGGCGGTCTTCAAGGTCTCTGTTGCCATAGGCACTCCAAATCTATGCAGAATCTTCTGCACCAGAAATGCAAAAGGCAATTCAGCCTTCTTTGACTTGGCTTCCTTCCACATCAGTATGCATATGTAATGCCTCCAGTTCACCTGCTGACTGTGAAGGAGGGCCCACAGGATGACAAAGTCCCCTTCCAGCACCTTTGAGTGATTATGCGGGCGCTGGAAAATAATATGTGTCACCACATAATGAAGAATGCGAGCAGAAACTGACAAGTTGCTAACAGGATAATGAGCAAAATGACCGGGCTCAGCGTCTGCCCTCCTAGTCTCTGTAACAATGGTCTCCCGGTTATAATCACCAAATATATGATGGCTGTCTCCATCATATAGTGCTGCTCCTGTGACACCATCAAAATCGAACCCCAGTAGCTCCGTCCAGATAGGAGCAGTCATGATGATATCAATCCCGCAGACACGGGAAGTCAGCTCGCCTTGTGAGTAGCCAAGGTTCTGGTAGAAGGCTCTTACCATAACCTCCGAGTATGGGCACCGCATCTCCGCCAGGTGAAGTAAATGTGTCTGCTCAAGAAGCGGCACAATGTCAAAACGCTCTAGGTTGAAGAATGCCGAATCCAGTGATTTCGGTTCGCAGATCTTCCGGGTCATGAAAAACTTCACGAACTTCTCGTGTGAAGGAATGTCATCCTCAAACAAATATCCGAACGTCAAGTCCGGAGCCTGACTCGAAGCAGCCTGGGGCTGAGAGGATGACGACCCATCGTGACGACTCTTGGTTCTTCTCTCGAAATGGGTCACTGGCAGCTTTGAAACGCGTCGAGAGGTCATTGTGTCACACTATTAAACTGAAAAAATAACCAAAATCAGAAATTAGATACATGTTAGGGTTAGGGTTAGGGTTAGGGTTAGATTCAGGGTTAGGGTTAGGGTTAGGGTAAGCGTATGACATACAAATTGATAAAATAATTCGGACAGAATCAAATGATATAAACGAAAATACAATGAATCAAAACAGAAATCATAACATAATTGAAAAAACTGAAAAAAAAATGCACATTTGATCGATTTCAATCGGTAGAAGGCAGAGAGGTTGCAAGGTCCGCGAATGATGATCACAAACAAGACGAATTAGTGCAAGATTATGCCTGAAATCGCTCAAGATGACACTCCTCCAGCAGCTCTACTCGGGTACCCCTTTTGTGGGTTTTCGAAATGGGGCTGCTGGGGTATTTTAAAACCCTACCGTCGATGTTTACCCGGGTACACTGTTCCGTACCCGGGTAAATAATTCAAACATTTTCCCAGATTCAAGAACTCTACCCGGGTACACCCCTACATACTCGGGTAGATAAAAAGTTTCAAAATTTACCCGGGTAGGTAATAGTGTACCCGGGTAGGCTTCGTGGTCAACGGTCAAACAGGGGCAGATTGGTGTTATGTTTGTTGGGGAGGGTAAATTTTCGAAATAGTTTTGAATGAGAGGCAATTTGGTAATTAATTATTAATTAAGGGGCATAAGGGTCAAAAAGCCTACTTCTATATCCCTCGAAACAATAATAAGTGCATAAGGTGGTTTTGACTTGTAACAAGTGATGCTAATCCTATTTTATTTTGAGGTGAATTTCATTGGAAAATGGAAGGAGGGAAAACAATGAGGAATCAAGGACGGAACTGAAGCGGGACTATCACCAATGCGTTGCGATATTGGACCTGACTTGTTCCTGAATAAGAAACAAGCAAAAGAAGTTTCGAACAATGAAGTCCACTCTAAGAATGTCCAGAACTAACGTCTACTAGTTTTGAGAATTCATGTTCTGATGAGACCTTGAGTGATGAAGTCAGTGTTCAGAATAGAGACCAATAACAAATATTGCTCAACGGTCAGGAAAGTGTAAAACTATTTGTCTCAGGTGTAATATTATGTGTCAGTTGATTTAATTAATAAAAGGGGCATAACGGTAATTGACGGTTTAAGGGAGTTGAGAAATTATTTATGAATAAATAACTGGTGACAGGTTTAGTTATTATAAGAGTTTTGGTAGTTTTCTGAGAACAGTATCTTCAGAGAAACTCTCCTTCATTGTCTGCCCATCATAGTTGTATCCAATCACTGTCAAAGAAGATACAAGTAGAGAAAATGGTCAAGACTCTGAGAAAGTCATTCCACCATCAAAGTTCTTCCGCACTAATGAAGAAAGGTACACCGTTATGTGAAAATCATGAATTCTAAAGATCTTGTATCATGTTCTTGAATGATCATTGTTGAACATGTATTATTGATTTACTGATGAAATTAACTTACAGAAAGAACTCTCTTATTCTTCATTACCTTAATTCGTTTGTTGCAGTACATCTTGTTACTTCATGATAATTGCTATTTTATGTGTGCAAGATAAAAAGCTAAACGTACACCCACCATAATATTAAACTCTTTCACGTGGCATGGACCTTGTCCTGTATCTTTCTCTTGCAACACTATCCGGGTGCTTTATGCTGACTAACTTGATTAATAGATATTATTACGGGCTTAATTAGTTTGTTAAGCCTCGATGTGGTTAACAAATGCATTGGATTCACAATAGCCTACCTTGAGTGTATATACTGCATATTCATGTCAGAAAAAATGTATTATGTTTTTAGTTTGTGGTATAAAAGAGCAGGCAACATGGTTGCTCGTTTCTATCATGTACATGCTACTATGTCCGGGTACGACTTGATTTCTATGTTATTGAATTTGTCAAGATTCATATTTTATGTGTCACTAGTAAACCTTGATTATTGATAAATGTTTATGAAAACAATTTGACAAATATACCTACTGAGAGCTATTGATACGTATGATAATTCATTAATGTTAATTTATTTTAAATATTATTTACATAAAAAGGCAATACAAGCTTTCTGGATTATGAGTAATTGTTTGTTTAGTTTAAAACTCTAAAATTAGATTAAAAACACCATATTACAGTGACAAATTTTATAATTTTCCTCACGCATTCAATACTTATGTAATTTCTTTGTGTTATATTTATTAATTTTTGGTGAGAACTTTATATTCCTATGATTTATAATTCAACAAAGGTCCCGAAAACATTAGGCTGTTTATCTCTTGCAACATTATATTGGAGTCGTTGACTTTGAGTTTTATTGCATTTGGGCATAAAAGTTGGTGTGGTTGCTTGAGAAAAGTGCAATCACATGATGAAAAAGGTTTCAAGAAATAGGTCCAGGAATAGATGGGTACTCGGAACACCCATCATTTACAAACGAAGATTGATGGGCGACTTACTCGTAACCAGGTGTGAAAATTCCATATTTGCATTATCTATTTTAAATATTTCTTCTTTCTTACAAATGATAATAAATAATGTTTTTTACGCCTTTAAAACTTGGTAGTTGGTAAGACCCTGCTTAATCGTAAAGATTAAGATAAGATATTCTTAACAGTTAAAACAAATATTATACAATTTCTTAATCTATAATGTGAAATGAATTTTTAGTTAACTTTATTGCAATTAAGCTTGAACTGTTTCAGAATTGTTCAATGAGCAAACTGACTTCTATTGGAAAATGATGTGGTGAAACCGTTGGCCAACGTGGAGATGCCCATTCAATAAACGTGGGCATGTGAGGATGTCACCCCACTTATATGCCGACAACAACCAAATGGCTACAAAGAGAGTTTTGAGAATGCGCATGAATTTTAACGATAAGTTCCACTTTCTAATTAATTAGTCATTATCATTGATAATCCTAACCATGCTTCACTGATTGATGATTATTATTTATGATTAGCAAATATTTTAATTCTAATTATGAAAAGCCATACTTAGTGAAGTTGCGGGGAACCTCCACACATAATATGAAAATTAGAATGATAATTTAATACTTATGATTATTGATTGTTTTCTTGTGGATAACGGAGTATCTACACGAAGATAACAGAGTATCTACACGATGCAACTTTCATCTTATCTGGACCTCAGTCACCTACGTGTCATCTTGGTTATTAGCATGTATCTTAACTACAAGCAAGAATGACTTCTTAATAGTGTATATGGGTTCCTACTAAAACCCGTTGTAATTTTTATTATCTTTCAATAAATTCCCTAACAATTAATAGATTTCCGTGCAAGCTTGCATGTTTTATATTTTTCAGGGTGCAAGACATCAACCGAGTTCATAATTTAAGGACAAAGAAATCATAATATGACTAGAAGCAGAAAGTCCCTTCACTACTGGAAAAGTCGCGAATAGCAAGGGAAATTTGTGAGGGAAAAATTCCCTTGCAAGCCGCGACGGAATTTGCAAGGGAAAAACAATTGCGAGGGAAAATAGGTATGATTTTCGTTACTACATTTCCGTCGGAGAATCCCTTGCAGTTCGGTCGCAATTCCCTCGCAATTTGCAAGGGAAATTTAATCCCTCGCAAGAATCATAAGTCTGCGACGGAAACAGCGAGTGAAAAAATTGGCGACGGAAGTTCCCTTGCAAGATCTAGGATCTGAAAATTGCAACTGAAATTTCACAATTTCCCTCGCTGTTTCCCTCGCAAACTGCAAGGGATTAGTATTCCCTCGCAAATTGCGAGGGATGTATATTCCCTCACAAAATTCAAAAATAACATATAAATCAAATTTAAAAGGGCTTAATTTAGGAATTTGCCATTATAGGTAGGAGAATACTATATAGAAAATATGCAATATGCGTATGATAAAAAGTCATTAAATGCGTCGTCGCATCCTTTGTGGCAGACATTGAGTTCATGTAGTGATAGTAGTGCCTATGTCAGCTAATCGTAGGAAAAATAAGATTATGTTGAAATTTAATGTGTGTGTACAAATGAGTTGGCTGTGAGGAGCAGAGGAAAATGTCTTAAAGAGACATGTTCTAGCCATCATCGTCGTCATCACTGTACAAATGAATGAAAAGTGACGCATGCTTCTGATGCGACCAAAAAGGGCACTGGTCTTTGTAGTTGGGCTTTAACCACTTAATTAAAAGTCAAGTTCAGCCCAATAAAAAAAGCTAGGGTTCCCAGTTCAAGATATTCAGCAGCCATTTTTAATGTGTGTGAATATCATTTTGAAGACAAGGGAGTGTAAAAATCAATCACTATAAAAGAAAATAGAGAGGGAACCATTTCAGAAACTTCACAGGATAATTAAGGAAGGAGCAGTCTTTGATCATTCTACAATATCTCCTTCATGTACCGTCTGATCGAGCTGAGATTTGTTGGCATATTCCCGACTCATCATTCTTCATATCCAACGGTGGCTTTTCTGGTTGGAGGTCTGTAACATCACCAAAAATTCCAAACCAAGGTGGTTTGTGTGTACGATTCTACTGTAGCCAACGATCTTGAGAGAAGGTTTTTTTTTCTTAAGTTCACCGTTGGATCGTGCTGAAATACTTTAAGCAAGGGTTACACTCATTATACTTCATGTACTAACGGTCAGGTTGTCGATTGGAGCTCTGAATAGGGACTTGTGCAATTACAAACAGAGGATGTCGGTATTCCTGCTCTGTATCGGGCAATGAGATACAAAGGGGAATATCTCTTTGCTCAACCGTTGGATTGTTCTCAAAATTAGTGAGTGTCCTCCTATCTTGTATTTAATTAATCTGACTGTTGCGATTTTGAAGTTGTTACTTCTGGTAATTGGAATATATTTTGGACATAAGCTTGTTTATATGTATACCTCTTCAGTTTTTGGTACAAGTACTTGTTGAGTTATTTATTTAATGTGACATTTGGGATTGTGTTCGTCTTTCCATATTCTTCAATTGTTTACATCTCATGGAGTCTGGTAAAGAACACGCTCCATCCATCCTTATCGTCATCACTGTACAAACGAATGAAAAATGTCACTCATATGTATATGTATATATATATATATATATATATATATATATATATATATGGGACATGATATTCTTGCACCAGAGTAAGAGTTAGAAGTCTTTCACTCATTCTTGATTATTGATCCACTTGTATCTAATGGCTCACATTATTAAAAAATTATAGCCCGTAGATATAAGTGAGATCGATGATAAATATTGAGAGTGTAACTTACAGTTAATTTGTTCTTCTATTTTTTTGTCTTCAATATATATTTTTTCATTTAGACTATTGTTATATTTTTTATTTTTAATCTTTTTTGTCAGTGCTGTGATTTTTAATATACTTGATCTTATTTTTTATTTAGATACATTTGATTTTTTTCCTATTTTTTCTTTTAGTCTTTTATTAAGTATTCTAATTTTTCATTTACCAAAAAAAAGTATTCTAATTTTTCATAACATATGATTTTTTTTATCTCTTTATGTTCTTATTCTAAGAATGGTAGAATAGTTATACTTAATTAATTTTTTAATAGTGTTAAAGAGGGGTGTGGATGAAAAAAACCACAATGGATTAAGTGATTCAAAAAAAATAGAGGTATAAGTAATTAAAAGTAATACCACAAGGGGATTTTTTGAACTTTTCTAAATAAATAAAGTTATATCTTATAAAAAAATTTCTCATTTTTTTAACTTTTTGTGACCAGTTTTTTGCACATATATATAAACTTTGTCATATGATGATATTTTAATAAAATATAAAACTCAATGTGTATTTTTTATTTTTTTCATTATGTATAATTTTTATGGGTAATTAATATATGGTTGAAAATCTGTGTAAAAGTTATAATTGTAAATATATGTATATAAGTGAATTATTGAATTAATAATTTCTATTTCCAATAGTATATCATGTAAAAGCTCTTCGTCCCTTTCCCCCCTTTCACTTTCACTTTTCACCTCCATCCATTTCCCCCCTTGCATTTCTTCCCGTTTCCCTCCATCAGTTTCCCTCCATAGTCTCTGCACCTTCGACCGGCTGTTGCCCTCTTCGTCGTCTCGTCTCTGTTGAAGGTTCAGCGGTTGAAGTATTTGATATTTGCTGGGCGAGCGAGTTAGGGCTTCTCTGTCTTCTCTCTGCAACTCTCTCTCTCTCTCTAAAATTTTATTTTCAAGTAAAAGGCGCTCTCTGCACCCTTGTTTTCGTGAAAGGTACGCTCTCTGCACCCTTATTGAAGTGTGTTGTTACATAGACACTATGTTGAACTCTTCTGTATGGTGTTCATTTCACTGCTAATGTTCTACTTGGTTTTATAATTATAGTCAGTTTAGTATCTCCTTGAAATTTGGGTGAAAATTTTGGGATGAGATTCTCACTTTCTTGTACGAATTTTCGTGATGAAGTTTTCCCCTGAATTCTCGCCCTTGTGAACTGAAAACTAACATTTTTGAAAACCAAATTATGTAGATTTAGATGAACTGTTTACTCTTGTTTCTGCAATTGATTGTCCTCACACTTCTTTTGCATAACCTTTTGTTACTAAGCTTGTTTTTAATCTTTATCTTCCATTAGTTTTTTTTTTCTATTTGGTAGGGTATTTTAATTTTCAATTTAGCTCAGTTTAACCTGTAGGCTTAATAAGTGGGGTCAGAAATGCAAATAAATTTGAATGTGTCAATAAATTTCAAACTTAACCTGCATAATTTATGTGGATAATTAAACATATTGACTCTATGAATTTAGCCTGTCCTGACAGTCTTACTCAAAAGTCCAAGAGCATTTGATTAAGCCACATAAAATCTCTTTAGGAACGGTTTAATTCCAAGACCAAACATCATCCCAAGTCATTTTGCTTACACCTTTGCATCTTGACATTTCGTCTTAACAATCCTATACACCAAAAATAAAATAATAAATTAAATATTTAGTTTAGGTGTGTCAGTGGAGATGAATCTGGTGGAAGAGTTCAAAAAGAATGAAAAATCACTACATGCTTGCATGTTTAGATAGCATAAAAATTGGTTACCCTTTAGATTCCATCCTTTGTTAGTTTTATTCTATCTCTCACCATGGAAGTAGCATGGAGGCTTATTAAATAGAGGTGGTGCATTCTGGAGGGGCAATAGTTGAAATTCATAAGTCTTTTGGGAGGATTGCAGAGCTCAAATTGGTTTAAGTTTTTTTTTCATGTAAATAAAACTCATGTAAATTAGAACTCCCTATTTACAGAAACTAACTCCTATAAAAACGTATAAATTGCGCAGATGATGTTTGACTGGTTCAATCAGAACAATGTAGGTTATATACTGCTGTTATCATCATATAATATATAATCATAAATTTCATAGATTTCTCTCTCCATATTTTCGCGTCTGGATAGATTTTATTTTATCATATATAATGCTGCATTTGCAAACTCAAAACAGTTTTGTATTGTGGCCGGTATAACTTCATGGTGGAATTAATATTCATAGAAGCCTAAAAAGAACTTGCCATTATCCAGTTCTCTCATTGATAAACATAACAGGTGTTGAAAGGTTGAAAGGTTAAGACATCTGGAGTCGAGCGTGCCAACACTACTATGCAAACTAGAGATGGTGTTTCCTCCTACGTTTTTTGACTCAATGGAACATTTGCCTGTTCACTTGGCCTATGAAGCAAGGGTTGGAGGTCCACAACAATATAGATGGATGTATCCATTTGAAAGGTTAGTTTTTTATCCGAACATATTAATTGCGTCACACGATGCTACAAATTATCAGAACCCTAATATCTATTCATAGGTTTGTACGCACACTGAAGATGAAGGTCAGTAACTTGAGGCATGTTGAAGGATCTATCGCCGAAGCGTATCTCGTTGAAGAGACTGGTAAATTTGCATCGTACTATTATCCTCCTGAATGTATATCAACTTGGAGAGGAGTCCCTCGAAATGATGATGGCGGTGATACGAGTGGTCAGATATCGCTATTTAATTATCCAGGCCGATCTGTGGGAAGTCAAAGGGCATCAATTCTAGAGGGACGAGATAAGAACGTTGCAGAGTGGTACATTCTAAACAACTCAGCAGAGGCCGCTCCGTACATAGAGTAAGATTTCATTTTTGAACTTAGAGATGATGTTTCCATTACGCGACTATATTTGGTTTATGGGTAGTTATCCTCATGAGTTTTATAATATTTTTTTCCTTACAGAAAATTTTCCAAATGGACACGTTCGAATAATCCTTTATGGTCAGATTCCGAAGTTGATCAACACGTTACGTCTGAATTTCCTCAATGGTTTGAGGAGTACTTCATACAAAACCAATCGGCTGTCCATGATGTTGCATATATTTTATCAAGTGGAGCTGCAAGATTTGTCACCCGATTCAGAAAATATATAGTCAACGGATATAGATTTGCAACTGTAGAAGCGAATCAAAATATGTCATGTTGTAATTATGGTGTATGTTGTCGAGGTGGGCAAGTCGACGGTGCTGAGGGCGATTACTACGGGAAGTTAATTGATATCATTCTTTTGGATTACAAGTTGGGCAAATCGATTACTCTCTTTAAATGCGATTAGTTTGATAACACCTCACGTGGGACAAAAGTTGACCAGTATGGAAATGTTGAGGTCAATTGGTCAAGGAGTTATGCACTTGGCTACGACCCATTTATACTTTCTCAACAAGCGGAACAAGTTATTTACACATTATACCCTACTTCCCAACAAGGGTGGAGAGGAGTTATCAAAACCAAAGCCCGGAATATTATCCCTAAGTCGATGGAGTCAGACTCAAATGATGTGACTGATCCATTTCAGGATGATGGGGAACATGAACTTCCTGTAAATGTTGCAGAGGATGATGTGCCAAGCAATCTTTTTGATTCCACTGGAGAGTTAGAGTTAATTCCTGTTATATTGGACAATGACGAATCAGACGATGATGAACAAGATATTTATTTAGATAGTGAGCCTGAATTCGATGATTATGAGAGTCCAGAGGAAGGTGGTCAAGAAGAATTCAAAGAACAGGAATCGTCCGATTGATTTTAGTTATTCTTTCTTTAAGCTTATCTGTTGTACTAAATAAATAATTTTTATTCACAGGCCACATGTTATATGTATTATACAATTATGTTTTATATTTAGTACTTATTATATTTTTCTTTAGTGACAAATGGATGGCCATAGCGGTAGACGTTGTATTGCATACTTATTATATTTATATATATTTTTGCATTATGTTTATAAGTTTTCACAGATGGTTCATACGGATGGGCGTACTGGTAGTGATGGTAATGTCGGTAGAGGTCGAGTTACAGGTCGTGGTGGCAGAGGAGGTAGGACGACATCATCTACCCCCTCTGGTAGAGGTCGTACAGCTTCCTCATCCCTCCCTCCACTTCGGATAGGATCATCACCATCTACCACCGACTCTGTTATGGGAAGTGCAGGACTTCCTCATACTCCCACTGACCCGATGGGGCAGACACAACAGGTTAAGTAAACCATCATTTTGTGATTTAGATATATATTATAGTTTCTTTTAAGCATCTCTCTACTAACTTTTTTAATGCTTAACATTTTTTCCCTTTTGCAGGTTGCATCCCCTGCAAGCGAGGTAGGAGATGCTGCTTCGGCACTTCAGCCAGAGTGGGGGAGGTGTGATCCACAGACTAAACGTATATGGGTTCGTCCTTTAGGCACCACAGAGTAAGTTGTAATTGTTACTAATGATGTACTAATGTGGCTTCTAGCATTGCTCAATCGTTATAATCAAATAAATTGATTTAATATTGTCAGGTTCGAACCTTATGATGAGATCATGAAATACATTGATAATCAAATATTTCGTAATTTTAAACATGTATGGAGCACCTGGGGAGACGTTCCTAAACAAACTCGAGATGGTTGGATGGATGAATTTCTGGTAAGTTATGTATATCTCGTTAATGCTAATGTTTTATTACAAAAATATATACTAACTACACATTTATGACCAATTTGTGCGCTAATCGAAAAAATTGGCAATTTACAGAGTCATTATAGGTGGTTGCCCGAGGATCGCCATAACCTGGCAAGAGCTTGGCATCACAGAGCCACCACAATGTTCGCAGATAAAATGCATAAAGTAAGATTTGACATCGGTAAAAATGCATGGCGTAGTGAATCATTAAAAATCCAATTGAAAGAAAAATGAAAAAATTGTCCTAAGTTTCAAAAGAGATCTGCTCAAAATAAGGAAAATAGGGCCAAGCAGGACACACCCACATATGCTGGAGGGTCGATTCCAATCAGCAAGCATCGACAAAGGATAGTAAGTATAAAAAGTTTTCTAGTTCGGTATTCAACAATTCGTACTTGCAACTAATGAATTAATGATTTTCATTTGTATTTCCAGGAGGCTTCTGGAGAAGTGCCGCCTGAAAAGGTTGATTGGGCTACCTTCGAGCAAACTCATTCCCAGCAGCCTGAAGCTGGTCAAAGGCGTTGGTTAGGCCCCAAAGTGAAGCTAATAGCGGTTTGATCATTTATTATTTGACGTTTGTTTTTTCTATGATGGTTTATGTCATGTTTTACATGTCCATATGTGTGCTGATTTTTCTTTACTTGCAGGAAAATTATCAAAAACTTGAAGAGGAGATGTCCGCACAGGTGGCGACAGACGGTCAATCCAGCTCCTCCTATTCCGATAATGGGAACATGTTGGTTACAGCTGCGGGTGGATTCAACAAGAAAGGAAGGGTGGTCGGGCTGGGAGGATATGCTAGCCGACTGAAGCCTAGTAAGCGGCCCTCTACCCAGATTGACAGTGTTTCTGCAGGTAAACTCAATGTATAGTTCATTCTTTTATATTTTCAATCTCTATTCTATTAATATTTTATTTTAAACATTTAACTTACTGTTTTATAATAATGTATTTGCAGATGAGCTTAAAAGGATGAGGGTGTCCCACTCCCAGATGCAGGAGCAATTGCATGCTACCACAGAGCAGCTAACTCAGCAAGCAGACTTTATAAAGCAGCAAGCTGACATTATGAAACAAATGCAGGAACAACTCTGACTTTTAATGCAGGACAAGGAAGCCAACTGCAACAAGTCGAAGGGACCGGCGCCGGATGATGACCCTGATGATGATGATGACTTTGCTAGGACTTTAGAGGCATACTAGTTGTTGTTTGTATGTTTTACTTCTTTTAGGACTTCAGAGATATATCATATATTTTTTGTATGTTTTATTTTGTTTAGAACTTTAGAGAAATTTTAGTTGTAGATTTGATGGTTGTTGTTGTTGTTAACTTTTGTTGATATACTATTTAATTTTAATTTCATTGTTTATCCTGTATTTTTTTGGATTTTTGTTGTTCAATTTATGTATTTATGTTGATTTGGTATCCTTGTTGTTTACAGGAAAATTAAGAAAGGTTTAATACATTTTTTTATTTTTTTATTTTAATTCCAGAATTTGTGGCGGAAACTTTTAAAATTCCCTTACAAAATTTGTAGCATTTAGCGAGGGAAAATCAAAATTTTCCCTTGCAAAATTTCGTAGCATTTTGCGAGGGAAAATCAAAAATTTCCCTTGCAAAATTTGTAGCATTTTGCGAGGGAAAATCAAAATGTTCCATTGCAAATTTTGCAACGGAAATTTAATACACCCCTTGCAAATTTTGCTACGGAAGTTTGCAAGGGAAATTATACTCGACATTTTCGTCGCAATCTGCGACGGAAAAACACTGTAGATAGGTCTGTTATTTGCGAGGGAAATTTACTTTTTTGCAAGGGAACTTTTCCCTAGCAATTTGCGAGGGAATTTCATATGACAAATTTCCCTTGCAAATCTATTTGCGACGAGGGTTTTAGCGAGGGACGGTGTTCCCTCGCAAATTCCGTCGCAGACAGTTTTTGCAAGGGAATTAGGCTGTTTTGCAAGAGAATTTTCCCCTTGCTGATTGTGAATTTTCTAGTAGTGCTTGCCGCCTTCAATGGCCTCTTGGGCACCCATCCAATTCCTACTCGGAAACGGGAAAGCAAAAGTCCCTTGCCGCCGTCCAATTCCTACTCGGAAACGGGAAAGCAAAAGTCCCTTGCCGCCTTCAATGGCCTCTTGGGCACCCGTCCAATTCCTACTCGGAAACGGGAAAGCAAAAGTCCCTTGCCGCCTTAATTGGCCTCTTGGGCAGCCGTTCAATTCCTACTCGGAAACGGGAAAACAAAGTCCCTTGCCACCTTAATTGGCCTCTTGGGCAGCCGTTCAATTCCTACTCGGAAACGGGAAAACAAAGTCCCTTGCCGCCTTAATTGGCCTCTTGGGCAGCCGTTCAATTCCTACTTGGAAGCGGGAAAACAAAGTCCTTTGCTGCCAAAAGAAGACCGACCCTCCAGGATAAAAATGGTTTATTAATAGAAGACCGGCCCTCCGGGATAAAAATGGTTTACTAAAAGAAGATTGGCCCTCCGGGATAAAAATGGTTTACTAAAAAACCTTTGGGCACCCGTCCTTTTCCTAATCGGAAGGGGGAAAATTGTGGAACATTTGATTCTGAATGATCCTAATTAGCGCATAAGACATCTTCATATAGGGTTCTCACACCCTACTCAGGTACGCAATAAACTATTATTGTTTTTATTTATTGCAGGTTTAGGCTGAGAAATCCGAGAAACCATCTCTAGCTTCAAACTCGGAAGCAATTACAAACCCGGAGACCACTACAACCAACGAGCAACACGATAAAGCAACATGGAACCCGGAAGCATTCACAAGCTGGGTTTTCCCGGCATTCATATCCTTTTTCACAACACTAAACATTATTTGATAGGCACGGGGGCTTTACTTTTACCCCGGCATTCCGACTATGCGCAATGCCAGGCTGGGGGACTTATGTTGTGGACCACTTAGGTGGTTCCCACTTTCTATCCCCACTACATGGAGCATCTCATTCCATCACTCTCCCATAACTTCCATCCACTACCAATAACTACCCACTAAGCATTGCATCATGCCATTAAGTCACCTGCAAACTACCCACTAGGGGCACAATCTCCTAGTGCATTCATTTATATATAACCCCTTGTAGCTAAGAAAGGGGAGAATCTCATAACTCACCTACATACTTGTGCCCAGAGCACATCCTATCCACCGCAGGTGACTCACACACACACTCCTTGTTCATTCCATCGGACTTTGGCCTAAGGTGCAGGACTTCTAATTGCCTGTCATCTTTACCATAAGCTCCGTAGATACAAATACTAGCTATATTGCTAGACCATTAATGTTCACTCCAGAACACATATCATACTATACAAATTTTATGAGAATAAAATTTGTATTTTGATAAAATATCTTTAACCGCCTCTTAATATTATTATTATTATTTTAAAGTCTAAAACCCACAAACCACACCGCATCAAGTTCCTTTTATTTAAACCCTCTGATCCTGTTCATCACGCTAAGTACAAAATTGCCGTGA
Source organism: Gastrolobium bilobum (assembly GCF_033153095.1). Taxonomy (NCBI): domain Eukaryota; kingdom Viridiplantae; phylum Streptophyta; class Magnoliopsida; order Fabales; family Fabaceae; genus Gastrolobium; species Gastrolobium bilobum. Next base: position 130,169 of record NW_026897401.1, on the reverse strand, counting down.
ATTGCATTCATTCATTTATTCAGACGAAAATAATGTTCCCCATTGAAAGCGCTCCCTTCTCTGTTGTGTACTTCGACGGCGTTAGGGAGATCAACGTCGGCACCATCGTGGTGGATCACTCTCTGAATTTCAAGAAGCTTCTCTCCTTCTTGAGCCAGATAATTGGGATCTCGGCGCACCAATTTACCGTCTATCTCGCCACCTTAGGCACCGACCGGAAAATTCCCATCACCAGCAAGGTCAACCTCGCCACAGTGGCCTGCCAAAGCGGCGAGTGCTACTTCTTCGTCAAGCGGTCCAAGCGATACAAGAAGACTCCGACTCCGGCGAACGGCAAGAACTCGAATATGGACAAGAAGACCCAGCCGGAGAATGTCATGCTCCTGCGCCGGGACGCCGCCAACGGAGGCGTCAAAGAACCGCCGCAAGAACTTTCTGGCTTCAGTCCTCCGATTCTGGATCGCGTCGAGTACGAGAACGGGGTGAACGTGGGCATCAACGGTGGTACCGTAGCGTCGAACGGCGGAGGAGGCGGCGGCGCGGTGTGCAAAGAGTGTATGAGGGCGAAGGTGACGGGGATTGATGGCGGTTTTCATCCGTGCGTGAATGACGAGGTAATAGTAGGGTTCAGGTCGTCGGCGGGACCGGTTTCTCGGCCGGCGAAGAATTCCGGCAAGGAGCGCCCCTGATTTGTGTAGCTGTTTTTTTTCATCTCTCGATGAAGGAGAAAAATTGTACAGTAATAGCCTGCGGTCAGGTATACAGTAAGCACGGAAAGGTATACCATTAATTTATTCATCGGTTACGGTACTGATTTTGCCCCCAATTAGAGTAGTTTTGATTTGAAATTTTGGTAATTAGAGAGAAAGAGAAGCGAAAAGTTGTTATGTGACTTTGACTTTTTGGGTTGCTTTCCATTTGCTTGTTGTGTAACGCAAGATAGAGAATGCAACGTGAAAATTGAGGGGATGGATTGGTTTGTTATAGACTTGTTAGTGTGTAGGCCCTCTTGGGTTTCTACGTGAATGATGAATGAGATGTTAAAGTGCTTGCTCATCAGGTCAATGCTTCCTCTTCTTTTGGCATGTGCAGGTTCTTGAGGAGTCTTGAGTCCATCTATACTTGACTTGATTATTATGTTATTATGGAAATTTCCTATTTTGATCTTGTTTGTGATGAGTCAAAGTTTGTATGAATTGAATGAGACCCATAATAAATTTTAACTAGATACCTTGCCAGAATAGAGGTAAGTTTCGATTCGTTTTCGTAACGAATTAAATATATATAATAAAATATAATAAATATAAAATTAAAAGCATTTTAACTAATAATTTAAATTATAAGTTATAATTTACATTGTTTAGGTTCGAATCTTATTAGTGTTATTTTTTAAGCATTTTGTCAAAAAATTTACAAAACCGATATTTTTTTAAAATTGATATCGGGAGATTAATATCTAAACTGGACAGATTGGGATTCGGTTTACGGTCGACCTGGAAATTGAGTGGATCAAGTTGGTTTTTATAACACTGGTCTCCCTTTCCATTGCGTCTTTCCCTCTTCTAATTATTTATTTTTATAAGAAAATTGTTATAGTGGACAGATAATTATTCATCATACTTTGTATTCATAAATTAATTTTTAAATCAATAAACTGCAGATAACAGTAGTGCCCTGAATGATCACATGACATTATTTTAGACTGAAACACAACTTTTTGCGTAGCAAGTTTAATTCTGAGGACTACATAAGCACACAACAGTACTCCCTGAAGCTCAAAGTTCAATTTCCATTACCTTCAATGCCTTTGCACTGCAAATGTGCATACGTATCATGTATGTGTTATTTTAGAGGTATACGGGAGTGTTTGGCAAGGGAGTTTTGATTTATTGCCAAGTATATATGGAATTTAAAGAAAGCGGTTTTAATTTGCATGAGAAAGTAATATTCTGTGTAAAACTGAGAGCAAATCATCATTTGAGAATATTATTGAGAAGGTGGTATTTTAATTTATATGGGAAAGTTGCATTTGCTTTTTTTTTTCAATTCTTTTTTCCAGCTTTATAAAGTTTAAAAAAAAGTATTATCTAGATAAGGGTTATTTTTGTAATTTTATCTCATTTTTTCAATAATATTTTATTTTCAATTAAATATAGACTCAAAAAATTTAAATCAATTTATTAGATAATATTTAATCTATCCAACAATTTTTTTTAACTTTTCCAAAAAAAATTCACTGTACTATTATTTTTTAGATTTGTATTTGTCATTTAACATGACACACTAAATTTTTCTACACAGATAATATTTTGTGGGACTCACTTTTTGAAAAAGAAAAAGAAAATGGTGACACACAAAACGAATCTCTGTAACATTACACAATCACTTTTCTTACAACATAACTCTTATAAAACCTATTATTTTTTCGACATTTACCGTTTTCTTGATAATTTTTTTTTTCCTCTATCAAATTCTGCCGTATGAAATTAGGAAAAAAGAAAAGAAAAAAGGTAACATGTTCCAATACGAGGCAACTGAAGATTACGTCACCTGTGGATTGAATGAACCTCTGTCATTTTTTCTTGTCGGTTACAACTAGGGGTGTAAATGGGCTGGGCTGGGCTTTGGCCATCCTGGCCCAAGCCTACGTCAAAAAAAATTCAGCCTATCTGGCCTACTGGCCTATTAAAGGCTTTATTTGTAGGCCAAGCTCGGCCCATTTTCAAAAATAAGAAAGCCCGACATGGCCTACAGGCCTTGTAGGCCTCCCACTATATATACTAAGCAAAAAAAATAATTGTATAGAGCAAAGAAAGCTCCATTCATGCATGCACTAATACTTCTCATAAGAAAAAAATGACAAACAAGAAAGAGTCAACATACTACCTCAGCTCTAGAATGTATATCATAGAAGAATAGAGTCAAAGAAATGGAAAAAATATGAAAAATACAATTACTGGATGCTGAAATAAAGTCTACAAGAGAATGTCATTCATTTAAAAATCTTTAAATCACCATCAAGATAAGGGAAAGAAGAGTATTATTGAAAGATTTTCATCAGCAACATCATAATCCAGCAAGGTACCCATTGCTCTATGGCATTAAGCTGCAACAGTATGTAAAATTTGGAGACATTAGACAAGTTTTCCTTTCATAGAATAAAATAGCACAAAAAGTAAGAGATATTAGTATTTGGTACTTTGTGTCTTTGCCACATAAAATAAATATTATTTTATTATTTTATTTTAATAAATTAAATAGGCCAGCCTACAAGGCGGTAGGCCGGGCTTGACAAAATTGGCCTATGGCCTATTTATTAAAAAATCTTTTTTATAAGCCTAAGCCTACTCTATTTTTCTGAAAGGCCGGGCCTGGACTGGGCTCAATGTAGATCGGGCCGTAGGCTGGGCTGGGCCAGCCTGGCTCATTTACACCCCTAATTACAACAGTGAGTGTTTTGGGGGATCGAACCCAGCAACCTGCACCTGCAACAGATCTTTTGCTTAACGGCAGTGATCATATGATTTGTCCATTTACCGATAAACTGAAAAGCCGGTCTCACTATTTATTCTCTCTTCCCTTCAGTTTTTCTCACACATTTTCTTGGCTGTTCAATCCTCTATTTCTTGTGGGAGGAAATTCTCTTAAGTATAAAAGTAATCATGTAGTCATATTATTTGATTATAATTATTTATTCAAAATTATACATTTTTTATCTCTTATCTCATCATCAATAAGTGGTTGTGATCAAATAACATGACCACATAATTACTTTTTTACATGAGAGAATCCACTATCATTCCTCGTTAATATCCAGCGCTTTATTTCATTGCTTTTCAGTTACAGCAGTTATTACTGTAATGTATTAGTCACCAGGGGTGTCAAGATTAATATACATGAATTCAGTTGATTTATTACTATGATTAAAATCTTGGGATTTGTAATTTGAAGTAAATAATTAATGATTTTCATTTATTTAAAATTTATAAATAATTCTGAGTTCTCTTAACAAATTTTGTTAATATTTGAATAAAAAGTTAATATTTTTATACAAGTTTTATAAATCTTTTAATAATTGTTATTATTTAATAGGAGTTTTCAATACAAATAACTATAACTAATATTTTAAAAAATTTAATATTAAATTTTTTAATTTAAACTTTGAAACTAGTTAAAAAAATAAGCTAAAAATATTAAATTTAGTATTTTAATTGAAGACAATTACCAAAATAATATTTTAAGAAAATTTAAAAAGGTTTTAAAAAAATTATATAATAGACATGAATTTATATATAAATAAGAAATCTACTAACCAAAAACTTTATTATATTCATTTAAGAAAAACAAGTTTTAATTTAAAATAAGGGTATAATATTTCTCCAGTCAAAGGAGATAAATTATCTCCAGTGAGCACAAAACGACATCGTTTTGAGACAGAAATCAATATATTTTTGTAATTATAATTTATTGCATGATTATATTAGTCTTTATCATTATAATTTTTAATTTTATAACTCAAAATGACATCATTTTGGTTCACCGGAGATAACTTTATCTCCAGTGATTGGAGAAATACTTTTTCCAAAAACTATTTAATGTATTAAAACCTAATACAAATTAGTTATTTTTATTTAAGTAAATAAAAATACAATGAAAGAATTTAATACTCTTTCAGTAATTTTCTTAAAAGACTTCTAATAAAAAAATTTAACTGAAATAATATCTATCTTATTTTGATTGGAAAAAAGTTCGCATGTCCACTCGATCATAATTTATATTAGATTATGAGTCTTTTGAATGAACTTTTAAAAAAATGACTTTTTATATCTTACTTATTTTAGAATTATTTTTTACAAAAGTTAAAGCTATTTAATTTTTTTAAAAATATTTGACTTCTGACTTCTTCTTTATTTAGAAGCTAAAATCTTTAGCTTTTAAAAAAGCAGATTTTGATTTTTTTGTGACTTTTGCTTTTGTTTTAAAATAGATATCCAAACGAACTTTAGAGTGAGAAGTTTTTTTTTCTAAAATAAGAAGCTTTTGGAGGGAAAAAAACTCATCCAAGCAGGCCCTATATGGTGTTCTTGTACCTCTTTCTTCTCTTTGGTTCTTTCTTACATTCCCAGATAATTTGTTTTAGTTTTTCACTACAAACCAATGCTTCAATAACATCTCTCATATTTTATGTTGAATTCACAATACCTCTTTAAGGATGCAGAATCTTGAGGTGTTCAATGCGAGTGTTTTCATCGAACTTTCTTTGAATTCTGAAATCTTTCTTTCCTTCTGTTGTTCCTGCTTTAATCCTGGTATCAACGTGGGAACTTTTGTGGCTTTCCAAATTAATGTATTTCTCATATCATCCTCTTAATTCCTCTATAGTCCTTGGTTTTTATTTTGCCAAGTTGGAATGGGCCTTATTGCAAGCCATCAATGATTAATATAAAGAAACATTTGGATCCAAGTCTCTTAATATCAGAACTTCATCAAAGAATCAATTCATGTAATCCAGCGAAGATTCGCAAGATCCTTGCTTTATCGCTTTCAATGCATGAGTATATTTGTATTGTGTGTTTCTTATTGTGAATATCACCAAAAATTGGTTGTACACATCTTCCCAATCATGAATGGAGTTTGGCGGAGGGAAATAAAACCACCTTAAGGCTACTTCTTTTAAAGTAGTTGGAAATAACCTGCAACTGATAGTATCTAGTTCTTGCGCTATCATAGTTGTTTGGAATTGCTTCAAATGTTCCTGTGAGTCTCCCTTTTCACTGTATTTTTAGTGGAAATTTTGACATCTTTTGGCATCGGATATCCATTATCTCTAGGTTAAAAGTATGAGCAACCCTTGAGATGGTTTTTTAAAGGGTATGTATGAGATGCAAATTTTGATCTCCTACGTGGAAAGAATTATCACAGTAGGATGGAGGTAGATATTGATTTTCTGGCTCTTTCTTTCTTATAGCGATTAGTCTTTTTGATTGGGCTTTCTCTTTATTATGAAGAGAATGTTGGTTACCGTCTATCAGAGTGTTCAATCAAATGTGATTGACATTATTTAGCTACTTGTTGCTAGAGTTTTTTGGAGTTACAATAATTCAAGTTCTTGGTTTTCAAGTTTGAGGTTTTGCTTTTTGAGGGTGTCAAGAATTTGAAGGTTGATGGCCATAATATGTTGGTATGGGGTTTGGTTATCATTGGAGGTGAGGTTGGGGTGGTGGATGTTCTTCTGGCATTTTCAAGGGGGTTTTGGGATTGTTTTTGGGATTTTGATAGCTTATGGTATCAACCATGTTTTTATTTTGGAGTGAGAATAGAAATTTATGATTTCCCACAGACGACGTCAATGATCAGTTCAAGAGAAATTAGGTCTGACCAAACACAGTTGAGCCTTGTCTGAGTGGATTGTTGTAGCGAGATCTACTGCTTAGTAATCCAGTATGATCAGCGGGATTAAGATTTTGATGTTGTTAGAATGTGTTTGCTTAGGATATGTGGGATACATGCAACGCACTCTGACGCCCAAGTCAGTATGTATTTGAATGATGAACTTAAATAAATTGGAAGAAGAGGATCATACCTGGGCTGCGAGCCTCCATTTTATGGTAGCTGGATGACTTACTTGTTGTCTTGCTATGCCACCTTATCAAGTAAAAAGTATTATATTATATACCAATTAGTTTCGTAGTCTCGTTTTTCAAAAGAAAGGGCCTAGCAGGGGTTTTTGGATGAAATTTGGAATCAACACCTATATCAACAGCTAGGGTTTCACTCGTTGTTGTACGATAGAGGTCTTTGACGTTGTGGTTTACGTACAAACTGTGACTGTAGTATAGCTATTGAAAAGTATTAGGAAGAAAAAGTTAATTTACCCTTCCAACTTAGAGTCATGTGTCTTATGTATTTTGATCTTGAAACTCTAAAATTAATGTGATTCCAAAATTTTTGTATGTGTGAGTTTTTTCATTTCTATTTGATTTCCTAAATTATGCAGTGCAATTTTCTACATTTATGAGTTGTTTTACTTACATGTTTCTTGCCGAATTGATTCCTCACAATTCCCCACAATTGATTTTCAAGGGTGTGAAAAGAAATAAAAAAAAACTAAATTGAATTATGAACAAAATTGAATTAGATTTAAAAGAACTATTTTAAAAAATTAATTCATGAATCGAATTTATTTTTTTCTTCTTCTCTTTTTTCCTTTTTTTTCTCTTTATTTCTCTTCTTTTATTTATCTATTTATTTAGTGCCTTCTTTTTTTATTACTTTATTTCTTTAGTTTTTTATTTTTACTTTATTTTTTTCTCTTACTTATCTTTTTTTATTTTTAATTATTTTTTTCAAATTTAAATATCTTTTATATTTTTAATTTTTTTCTCTTTTCATACTTTTTATTAGAGTTTGAAACTGGTTCAAAAGCCAGTTCTAGAGATGTAAAAAGAACTGAATTGCAATGCACTTAAAGAAATTAATTTTTGAAAATCAATTTATGAGTTGAATTCGTTTTTGAAAAACCAATCATTTCATAAATTGAATTGGTTTTTCTTCTTCTCTTCGTTTCTTTTATTTCTAGTTCTCTCCTCTTATATATATTTTTAATTTAGTATCTTCTTTTCTCTTCATTTCTTTAGTTTTTATTTCTATTTTTTCTTATTTGTCTTTATTTTTATTTTATTTTATATTTATTTTTAGGATTCAGTGGATGTCCTTTAAAAGGACACAGGCTTGTGTCATTTCAGTGACTTACACAGAGTCTTCCCGGTAAGACTGTGTGTAAATTTGAAAAGTTTTTTTTTTTTTTTTTCATTTTACACGTCAGCGATAAGACTAAGGAGAGAGAAAAAAAGAGTAATTTTTCATATTTACACAAAGTTAAGACTTTGTTTAAGTCACTGAAAAGACACAAACTTCTGTCATTTAAAAGAATACTTCTTTTTTCCCTTATTTTTAATTGTTTATTGATTTAAAAAAATCTAATATCATTAATCTTTTTCCTTTTTTCCCTCAATCTTTTAATATTTTCCATTTTGGTTTAGAACTGGTTAACCAGTTTAGAACTAGTTTATAACCACGCTTTTGAACTGGTTCATAATCACTTTTGAACTCGTTTATAACGTTGGGACGGGGTCCCTCAATTAATTGGCGCGGAAGCAGCTTAGTCTTACTAATCGACACAACGTTATAAAACGGTTCAGTATTAATTGGCACACAATCAGTCAGTTGAAGTCTTTTAAGCTTATTGCTCAGCGGATCAGTATTATCGGTTGGCAACACTATAAAACGGCCATCAATTCAAATGTATCGGCCGCCTAACACAAAACGAACAACCATTACCAATCAATTTCAAACGCAGAAGAAAATAAGAAATGTACAAGATGATAGATGGAGAGCAAAATAAAACAAATTTTAACGTTGAAACCCCCTAAGGTAGAGGAGTAAAAATCACGGAATACTAGTTTAAAAAATCTCCCACTATGAAATAGTAGGATCACAAAGAGATCAAACTTCCCTAGTAATACTAGGGTACACTCAAACTTAACCATCAATGGTGGTTACAAAGATCTTATCTAAAGAGGTCTCTCACTCAAACTTCTCTTAAGAGGATTCTCACACTCAAAATATGCTTAGTTAAGCTCTCAAAATGACTCACTCATTTACAAATATTTTCTCGAGCTTATATATAGGTGAGGGGGAACTTTACACCTTCTTCTAAAGTCTTGGGATAATATTTATTCAAGTGATTGAGCAGACATTGAGCCATGCAACCATAAATGAAGCACATGCTTAGCCACCAAGCATTAAATGGAAGAAAAATAAACCAATTTGGATCTTTGAATTGAATTGTTTTTTTCAATTCAGTTTAGTTCAAAAGACGAAAAATTGATCCTAGAGGAATTGTGTACACCCCTATTGGTAGAGGTGTTTTGGTGTGAGAAATTTTTTATCATTTATATTAATTATAATTTAATTAGGACAAAAAGATAAAAATTGGAAGTTTGATTGAGACGAATGTTGGGTAAAAGATAAAAGTAAAACTGATCCTTGCCTACATGTTCAGTGACTATTTGTCTTTCTTCTATTTTTACTAGAAAACACATATGGTGATTTGATTAAAATGGAATCACTTTGAAACTGACGTCTTACTCGGAGAGTATAAGTTTTGCCTTACCTTTTTATTAAGCTCTCAAAACCTATAATTGTTTGCTAATTATTGATACTTTCTTTTCATTACAAATGTATATAAGGAATCATCTTAACTTAGTATGTTGCTAATTAATAGTATAATTGGTAGCTGTGTGGATGGAGGGTCACTTTTCTTATCAGTGACACGGACAAAGTCAAATTTTTGTGTTCAGACCTTCTATACCAATCGCGATTCTTTCCATGCCCATGGTTGCATCACGTGCTCACCAAGGCCAAGACATAAGCTAAACGCGAAGTATGCATAATATTGGCTTTGTCTCATTGCAAGAATAAGGAACAAACGAGGTTATGTGTTTGCGTGTATATTGTTAGGAAAAAATAATTCTCATGTGGTTGCAAAAAATTTTCATGTCATTCTCAGTTTGTTTTCCATGCTAAGTGTTTTTTTTAATGTGGGACCAACATAAACTATGTGTCTGTTGGAGGGGTTACTTTTCAATTACAATATGAGAAATATAAATTTCTATATTGTTAAAGCCATATAATAATAATAAATATTTTTTGTACGGATTAAAGATTTTGAGTGGCAGCTTTAGAATACAACATATGCCCCTACGCTTCAAAGATTGATGGATCCTTGGTTGGAGCTTTAATTTTGTGTTCCCAGTGCACATCCCAATCAGTGGGCTGGAAGAGAGAGAAGGAGAGAAGAAAATGAGGAGAGAGAAAAATATTTTTTTTTCTCCAAGTGTCACTCTTTTAGTGGAAAGACCACCATGGGCTAGGACCACTTTAAAATTTTACCCTTTGTTGATCTTTCTCTTACATTGTACATAGTACCATAAAGATATGTGTTGGCTTGCCTCAAAACTAGTCTACCTTGATACTTTCCCTTTGGGATTTCTGGAATTTGTTGACATATTATAGGATTTAAGACAGATTTTTAGATATGTTGTAAAAGATAACGCTCTCATAGGTTAATACCCTTATCCATAGTTGCATACCTTGTGTTTTTTTTTATGTAGGGATATGCAAAATAGCCAAAAAAACTGAACCGAACCATAAATTGAACTGAACTGCACTTAAAATAACTGATTTTTAAAAATCAGTTCATGAACTGAAACGATTTTTAAAGAATCAGTTCATGAACCGCACTTATTTTTAAAACCATTTCAAGAACCGAACCATTTTTGAACCGAACCGAACTATTTCCCACTGAACTGAACCATTTTTGAACCGAACTGAAATGGTTTTGAACTGAATCGAACTTTTTTCGAACCAAATTATTTAAACCAATTCGGTTCAATTTTTAAAAAAAATCAGTTTAATTTGATCTATACACACCCTTACTTTTATGGATAAATGTATATTATACTGAACATTGTTATTTCTCTCAGAAATCTTCACCAAAAAGTGGTACATACCCTTATACAATTTTATTTTATTTTTGGTACATTATCGATATCCAATTTAGATAGTGAAAAATGCTAAACAACAATTGATTCCCCTATCTTTTTTTTTAATATCTTTGAGCTATTCCCGTATTTTCAAAGCTAACCCACCTGCCGCATTGTTTACTTTTGTTCTTGAATTCCACTCTGATACGTAGTAAATATTGGGAGTATAGGTTATAATTATTTATTGTAATTATTATTATTTTTTTCTTTACTAAATAGATTATAATAAGTCAAATAATAAGGAATAAGATTGATTTATCTGATTGTTTCCTTAAAACTAACCTTTTAATTATGAAAGTAATTATTCTTATTAAATTATTTACTGTAATGGATGCACATAATTATTCAAGAAATAAATTCAACTTGTCATATTTCGGCTTACTACATCAGCATTTTTATTGAAAAATTTCTTTGAGCAGCCTTTCCTCACTTTATTTTTTGGAAATTATTATTTAATATTATATCTTAATACATATTTCTCTTTTTTTGTGGCTATTTGACCCCTTTTCCCTTTAATTAATTGAAAATTACCAGTATACCCTCGTTTCGAAACATATCATCCATCTGTCCTTATTTGACCGTTGATCCACTTATGTACTCGAGTATATGGAAAAATACTCAAGTATATTGCGTAAAAAAATATATACCCGAGTATTTTTCATATTTTGGGAAATCATTTGAATTATTTACTCGAGTATCACCATTGATACTCGAGCATCCGTAGCGGACTAGGTTTTTAAAAAAACCTTCTCCTCTCTTATTTTTCCCCCCAGCTAATACCCGAGTAAAGCTTTTTAAAAGAGAAATCCTAGCCCATCTTCCCTTCAATTTCATCCACTTTTCCTTCAAATTTCACCGGTTATTTCACCCTTTCCAGTGTCACGAACAAAATCCCTCTCTTTTTGGGTCATTCCATCCACGATTTTGGGTGTTTTGAAGGTGTTACCTGCATATTTTGGAGCACGCTTTGGTACCTAATATTTCTCCAAATGGGTTCTTCTCTTGGTTTGATATCTCCTTATCATTTATAGCTTTTTCCATTCAGTTTGGCCTTTTCTTTTAGTTGATTTTCAAATTCATTTTGTGTACTGTTCTTCATGCATTTTTTTGAGTTTCTTAGGTTAATTTCTGTAGTGAGTTGACTAATTGGTCAATCTTTTAAATGGCTTCCTTAACCTTCTTTGAAATTCTCCTACCTTCTGCCATATCTTTCTGAGTCTATCATGTCTCCTGACAAAATATTCAACAAGTCTAGAGTCGTCATCTTGACCAATGTTGTTATCGGCATATTGCGTGCACCTCTGAGAATCTTATTCACACACTCGAATAAGTTTGTCGTCATGTGACCAAACCTCTATCCCTTCTCATCATAAGACTTGCACCATTGCTACTTCAAGATCCGATCAAGCCATGCTGCAACTTTCGAGGGGTTATTGTCGATAAATTATTGAAATCTCATGTCAAAGAGAATCTTCGAACTCGTGTGCCTTGCAAAATAGAACATTTCAATACATTATCATATTACTATATAAAGAATCAAAATTTACAAATATTTCATATTAATGAAATTTTATACCTAGTTTCATCAATGTTTTCTTCAATTCGACATTCTTGAACCTAGTATTAAAGTTGCTTCCGATGTAACATAAGCAGAATACATGATAGCCAACCAGCATGATCTCTAGCCGTCCTTTTGATGCTTGGGTGATGATCAAATATTAGAAAAATACCCAACCTTTGTGTCATATGAAAATGTAAAAGGTTAAGAAACCATGACCAATCTACCAACTTCTCACCTAGAGGAACGGTAACAAAGGCAAATTGTAGAATATATTCATCTCCATCCTATGACGTTGCAATCAAAAGGGTTCCTTTGTATTCCCATATAGATGAGTACCATCAATTTGAAGTATCAGCTTACAGAATTTAAAGGCCTCAATGCACTGGCGAAAAGACCAAAAAACTATATGAAAGATGACCTTATCACTGACAAGCCAATGATGGATAAAATGTTGATCGGTATCAAGCTGGAAGACAGAACCCACCGTACACTGCATCATGTATGTCAGCCAATTGGGTAAGAATGCATATGATCTGTCCAGGTGACTAAATAACTTCACAATGCTCTTCATTTTTGCCTTCCAAGCTTTCCTGTAGGATATTTTGTAGCCATACAACTGTTGTATCCTCTCTTGAATCAGAACTGGCTTCACAGTTGGATCTTCCTTTAATATACATATCAAAACAAAGCAATAAATATTTTTCACTAAATTAATAACATAAACAAATGATATTTAAATGCAAATCATAAAAACTATACCCATAATGGTTGCACATATAACCTTTGAATCAAGCTGTCTATGATCCCGGGCAAGAGCCTGGTTCAGGTAGGTGTGATCCTTACCCCACTTGCGGATCACCCATTTGTTTCTATTCTTGGGCATGATTGCCCTTACATAATAGGGACAACTGTCACCATGGTTTCAGCACTTCATCACAAATCTATTCTCATCGCTTTTTTCAACTATGGTTGTACGATGCTATTTCATACAAAATAATTTCACGACATGTAGCATTTCATATTTGGAACCGAACTTCTGTTGCACATATAAAGATCCCTTAATCTTCAACCATCGTGCAAGTCATTGTCACCATACAACATCTTCATCTCGTCATTAGGGTACGCCCAATTAATGAAGGAATAATGCTGGCTTTCATTCCAAAATGGCTCAATCTTTGACCCTGCATCTAAAGCATGATTTTTTTGTTAGAAACAATAGCAGCACAAATATAAAATGTTCAATAAAAATTGAAATGTACTAACTTACCACTACTAACTGGATCAACATAAAGTGGTGACATACTCAAAGAACTTAGGGTTACTGTATTCATGTTAGCGTCAAAATCACCCTCCACGTCAGTATCTGACAAATCACCTTATGGAATAACACTTTCAAGTTCTCCATCCCTTTTGCTGACCATATCCTCCTCTCCCTCCCTCCCTCAATATTATTCGACTTAACACCTCTGCAGGTGCAGATAAAATGACAATTGTGTCTTCTTGACCAAAATATTATGGATTGTTTGTATGCGTGGGTAAAGATGAACACCGACCAGAATCAACTTCAACATATGTCTCAATAAATTTTTGTACTTTTCGGTAATCAAATGCATCTGTGACAAACTCTACATCTTCATCGTCATTGATATCGTTACCAATGTATCATATTGTATCCTTATCAACTAGAGTCTCTAACCTGATTATCAAGCAATGAATACATTGGCTACCTTCTAGCCCCAATTTTTGGTGAATTCCCCCCTTGAGTCCATTGTATGTAGTGCCCGTTTGATTTTCATCATTTTCATTTTTCCTTCAAATCGGACACCAGACCTTCAAATTGCCTCCCATTGTGGTAGATAACTGCAGGATAAATGTTTGAACTTGAGCTCATCTTTCAACACGAAATTGGGTCTAGGGTTTGGCTTGGATTCAGATTTTTGAATTTTTTTTTGAATATGTAAGTGTAATGACAATGATTTCACAAGATACAATCTATGGAAACTGTGGGATGGAATACAAGCTTAATGGCTTGGACTAGAGATGAGAAACGAGGGAAATTTTTAGGGTAAAAAACAGGTAAGTGACAAATGAAGCCGAAACCCGCTAATTTAAGGGTTTCGGGCCGACACATACTCAAGTATCTAGGATGAATACTCGAGTAAATATTGTGATACTCGAGTATTAGGATCCATACTCAGGTAAATAATTCTAGAAATGATGAACATCTTCAACTATGACAATATACTCGAGTGTATATGTTATATACTCGAGTATATTTTTTGGTCAACGGTCAAACATGGATAGATTGGTGTTATGTTTAAGGAAATGATCAAATTTTATAAATAGTTTAAAAACAGGGGCAAAATGATAATTTTTAATTAATTAAAGGGCAAGTGGATCAAATAACCCATTTTCTGATACATCTATTTAATGTAGATTTCTATTTGGACTTTCCTTTTATTTTGGCTGAAATTTAAATTTAAATATAAACTTATAAGAGATAGGATATTTTTACTATCATTTTTTTTTGTAATTATCACTCTACTACTACTCTTATTATGGATTCAAAAATTGTTTTTCTTTTCTCTCTCTTCATTTAATTTTTTTTTTAATCCAATAATAATCAGAATGGTAGAAGAAAAAATTATGGGAAAAATGTGTATCATTTTAAAAGATATAAAGTTGTGTCATTTTAAGAGAGAGAAAGAGATACATAAAGGACGAGAAAAAGTTACAAAAAAAAAAATAAAGGTGGGTTCCATCTCTTTATAAGAATAAAAGAATATAAATTGTGTCATTTAAAAAGATAAACACTTTTCTCAAAAATTATTAGTAGGAATATCCTACCTCAACTTATAAATCTCAACTCATAAATGTTTGACACAAACTTTATCCCAACACATGTAAAAAAAGAAGAAAAAGAAAAATGAGAAAGCAGCATGGGAACCAGATGGGCCCCCAAAGCACGTGGGGGCCACAGCCCCTGTTGCTTCAACCGATTCTTTTAACCGTCTTGCGAGGGGCACGGAAACAAAGTGGGAACACAGCAACTGACGCATTTCGAAGCAAAAAAAAAAGAAAAAAAATCACCACCGATTTTTGGATCAAATCGGCATCTAGTGCGTTTTTTTGGTTTTCCGAGTGACCAAACAGAGAAGAGAAAGTGAGAGAAAAATA
This sequence comes from Gastrolobium bilobum, assembly GCF_033153095.1. NCBI lineage: Eukaryota > Viridiplantae > Streptophyta > Magnoliopsida > Fabales > Fabaceae > Gastrolobium > Gastrolobium bilobum. The sequence continues at coordinate 114,824 of NW_026897401.1, read as the reverse complement.
GGTCCCAATGGGGATTCCGCAAGCCATGGATTCTCTCAGGGAAAGAGCAGCGTTCGTGAAGGACTCGCTCCATAAGAGCCAGACCATCACCGATAACATGGTCTCCATTCTCGGTTCCTTCGATCACCGCCTCTCCGCCCTCGAGACCGCCATGCGTCCCACTCAGGTAAGCACGCTCGCTCGCTTCTCTCTTCATTTCCCGCCACAAATGGCAGAAGGACTGAGCCGTTTGCATCACACGCTTCCGATTCCTTCGTAAGAAGCCAATACAAGAAAATTCATCTATGCTTTTATATTTTGTAGCTTGGCATTGCAATCACGAGGTGCATTGATCAAACATTGCTCTTCACTGTTATCGTTGATCTCTTCACTCTCTCTCTCTCTTTTGGTTTAAATTTACGGAGCAATTGTGATTCAGCTGTTGATTTGACTTGGATTAAGTGTTAGTTAGGGTTTTAATTTTCTTTTCTTTTGTTTCGCTATATGGTAGATAAAAACGCATTCGATTCGAAGTGCGCATGACAATATTGACAAGACTCTAAAGGCAGCAGAGGTGATTTTGGCGCAATTCGACCAGACCCGCAAGGTAGGTACCTAATTTGCTTTATTTACAATTCATTAGCATGTTCCTGTAGTAGGTAGATAAGTTTCTAATTCTGAATTTGGTGTGCCAATGTGATAAAGAAATAGTAGCTAGTGGTTTAGCTTTAGCCGATTGTTAATATGTGGCTATCAGTGCATTGTTATGGAAACGTCAAATTTTCGCCTATGTTTATGTTGTTGAACGTGAAAATATAAGCTTGTAGGCCTTTCATGTTTATGAATCAATTAATTATTTCTATTTTATCTATTCTGCTTGTCTAATGTCATTGGACTTCGCGGACATTAGACAATGAATCATGTTGTAGTAAAGTATGAAAATGGTCTACTAAGGTTCAATTTAACTGTGAGCTGAAAAAAGAAAAGTTTTATCATTTAATGTAGGTTATACTTATCTCATTTTGCATGAGAGAAACAACTTTCCTATACACACAAAAGAGGGGTGGGTCCCACCTTTTTTTTTCTCTCTACTCTTACCTATGAGTCCCACTTATAGTTTTGTTTCTACAACATGAGATAACAATTTTTCTACAACATAAAAAAATTATTTCATGTTAAAATGATTAGATATGATTGGATTACTTCTTATCTGTAAATATTCTGTTTGGATTAGGTCTGGGACTTTCACTTAAGCCCATTAGGGTATCTATATATTGTAACTCTCTGAATTAGATCAATACACAACATATTATTTTATATTCAAGTTGGTACCAGAGCTCTTTTGTTCTGGAGACCCTCGCTTCCGCTTAAAACCTTGTTTTCGCTTTAAAACATATGCCCACTGCTTAGGAGTCCTCTTTTCTTTGTCGTGCGTCCTTCCGGCAAGCCATCAAGGGCTGTAAACCCCTTCTGAGTCATTCCCGAACGCGTCAGCACCTCTGCCAGCCACCAGAACCACCGTCCGTCACTGTTCAGGCCGTCGGAGAAGTTTTCCGGCGAGTTTTCAGCCCGGACCATACGCGATCAGAACCCTCTCCTCCCGGCGACCAAGTCTGTGGAAGTCCGGCCACCATCGGAGCTCTCACGCGCCGCCCATCTCCTCTGCGCGTGGTGCTCACGCGCCACCTTCTGCCGGCGCGTGTGCACTATTCCGGCAGCTTTTTTCGGTCGGTCTTGGACAGAGAAGCTCGCCTTCTTCTCCTCTTTCCAGATCTGTGGTTGGTTCTTTGTGGGTCTGACTTTTTGTGCGCACCTCTTCTTGATCGGTGATCAGGTTCGATCCTATTTCCTCGGTTTATATTTTTTGGAATTTAATATAATGGCAGCAACTTCTCCTGTCCATTCGGAGGTCAGTTCTCCACCTCCTCTTGTCAAAAGTTCTCCCAATATCATCTCCACCAATGTTGGGTCCATCACCTCTTCAAAGTTGAAAGGTTCTGTTAATTACAAGAACTGGGCCACCTCTGTTCGAGTTTGGTTCTTTGGACAGGGACATGGGAACCATCTCACGACTAAGTCTACTGATGTTCCTAAGGAGGAAAAATCTGATTGGGAAAAGATTGACAACCAGCTTCTGAGTATCCTTTGGCAGTCTATTGATCCAGTCATCTTGGACATCTTCTATTCTTTTCAAACTTGCACTGAAGTGTGGGAGGAAGCAAAATACCTCTACACTAATGATGTTCAGCAGCTCTATTTCATCATCTCTCAGTTTATGGAACTGAGCAAATCATCTGACATTCAGATGGAGACATATGTTGGCAAGAGTCGATCTTTGATGCAGGCATATTTGGATATGTTGCCTTACCCTACTGATGCTTCGGCATATCGGAAACAGATGGAACGTCTCTTTATGGTTGCCACACTGTCTGGTCTCCTCGAAGAATATGATAATGTCCGAGATACTATCTTGACTAGTGGGGATCCTGATTTATCAATGACGTATCAGCATCTTCTGAATCTTAATAAGAAATATGCTCCTGCATCGTCTGCTGTTGTTGATTCCACTGCTCTAGTTTCCCGTACTGACTTTCGCGGGAACATTGGAGGTGGACGTGGTCGTGGTAGAGGCCAGGGAGGACGTGGTCAGCGACCTCGTTGTCATTATTGTCAGCAACTTGGTCATTATGAGGAACGTTGCTACACAAAGTATCCTCACCTGCGACCTTCTTATGCTACTAATATGCTCAATTGGACACTGCTTCAAATGGTACAGTCTCTCTCTCCTCTGAAGACTATGCAGCATTCCAGACCCTTCTCAGGAAGGCCTCTCCTCAGTCTCAGGCCTCTGCTTCAGAAACTGGTAATCTCGTTGCTTGTGTTTCTCATTCTGCACCACTTGGTCCTTGGATATTTGACTCAGGTGCTACTGACCACCTCTGTGGTAATAAGGAACTTTTTTCATCCCTTACATATTCTGATAATTTACCCTCTTTTACTGTTGCTGATGGCACTAAGGCCCCTGTTTATGGGATTGGACAAATCTGTCCAACCTCCTCATTGACCTTGACATCTGTCTATTACATTCCTAACATCCCTTATAATTTAATATCTGTTAGTAAATTGATCAATTCTCTTAACTGTATTGTCACCTTCTCAAACCATTCTGATTTTGTGCAGGACCCGGGTACGAGGAAGACGATTGGAGTGGGCCGTGAGTCACGGGGTCTGTTCTACCTGGTTGTGCCGAGTCCTTCAGTTGCTTGTTCTCTCACAGAATCTCCACAACTCATCCACAGTCGTCTCGGGCATCCTAGTCTTTCAAAATTACAGAAGATGGTTCCTCTTTTATCCGGTTTTCAGACTTTAGATTGTCAGTCATGTCAGCAAGGAAAGCACATACGCTCCTCCTTTGCTAATCGAGTCAATAAACGAGTTGATGCTCCTTTTTCAATTATTCATTCAGATATTTGGGGTCCCAGTCGTAGTGTGTCTGTTTTAGGTTTTCGGTATTTTGTTACCTTTATTGATGATTTTTCCCGTTGTACTTGGATTTCTTTAATGAAAAACCATTCTGAGTTATTTTCTATTTATCAAAAATTCTCTGCTGAAATTCATACTCAATTTGGTGCTCACAATATAAACGCATCAGCTTGAGGGGGAGTGTTAGAATGATTAGATATGATTGGATTACTTCCTATCTGTAAATATTCTATTTGGATTAGGTCTGGGCCTTTCACTTAAGCCCATTAGGGTCTCTATACACAACATATTATTTTATATTCAAGTAGCCCTCACCTAACACCTAAGGTTTTAGGTTGAAGCGGTTCTTATCAAGTGGTATCAGAGCCTCGTGTCCCGGGTTCAAACCTCGCCGCCCCCAACTTTCTCTTATGGAATTTCTTAGCACAGGTAGGCTAGGCCTGTTGCATCATCCACTCTTCAAGCCCAATGGGCTCTCGTGTGAGGGGGCGTGTTGAGATATATAAAACTATTAATGTAGCCTCACCCAACAGCTTAAGCTTTTGGGTTGAATTGGTTCTTTACATGATATCAGAGCTTGAGTGATTACAAGGTCACAAGTTCGATCCTCACCGCCCCCAGTTTAAAGTGGAATTAAAACAAAAAGCACAAAAAAGTAAAACCAAAGATTGGGCTTGTACAATATCCACACTTCAAGTCCAAAGGGCTCTTGTGTGAGAGAGTGTGTTAGAGATTAATATAAATCATTAAAAAGGGCCCTCACCTAACACCTTAAGGTTTTAGGTTGAAGTGGTTCTATACATGGTATCAGAGCCTCGTGTCCCGGGTTCGAACCTCGCTGCCCTCCACTTTCTCTTGTGGAATTTCTTAGCACAGGTAGGCTGGGCCTATTGCATCATCCACTCTTCAAGCTCAATGGACTCTCGTGTGAGGGGGCGTGTCAAGATATATAGTCTCACATTGGTTGTATAAGCAACTAATGTGGAGTTTATAAGGCCTTGGGCACTCCCACCCTTTGAGCTAGCTTTTGGGGTGGTGTATCCCAAGGTTCTTTACATTTCCCTTTAATGTAACTAATGACTGTATCCAATGAAAAATTTGGTACCCATTTTTTTCCATTCTTGCTCCCCTGCCACCTTCCGTAACCTCTTATTATCCTACATTTCGTTTTTTGGTATAAAGTTCAGGGTTGAACTTCCAACTACTGATTTTACAATGTTGGTCTTCTTTAAATTGCATCTATAACTGAAATCCTTTGCACTTTTGGGCAATTGATAAGTATAATATTATGATAATTTTTCCATTTAACTTACTTTTTATGATTTTCATTCAAATTTAACCATTAGGCGGAGGCTAAAATACTGCGAGGGCCACATGAGGATCTAGAAAGCTATTTAGAAGCAATTGACCAGCTGAGAGCTAATGTTCGTTTCTTCAGCAGCAAAAAAAGTTTCAAAAGTAGTGAAGGTATCATCAACCATGCCAACAGCTTGCTTGCGAAAGCTATCTCAAAGCTGGAAGACGAGTTCAGACATCTTTTGACAAATTACAGGTTGGTCTTCTCAAATTTGAATTTCTGCTTTTATTTTCAGTAAACCTGTGTTTGTGTATGCATTATATTTACTCTTAATTTATATTTGGATTTTTAGCCCTTCTTAGCACTAACTTGTGGATTCTAATGTACCTGTTTCAACTAGATCACCACTAGAGAGTAATTTAAACCACTTTGGATGGTTTTGGATACCTAACAACTTTTACCTTAGTTTTCTCATATACATAATAGAAGTTTTAGTAATTTTTTAAAGGAAAAAATATTTATCCTTTTAAATGACACAACTTATATTCTTTCACTCTCACAAAGAGATGGGATCCACACTTTATTTTTTTTTGTCAACTCTCTCACTTCCTTTTTCTATCTCTTTCTCTCTCTTAAAATGACATAACTTTACCTCCTTTAAAATGACACACACTTTACCCTTTTTTTAAATCTTATTCATGGAGAAATGGGTTTTGTTTTAATTTTTATATTGATGAACTCGACTATTCCCCCTTTCAAATTACTCCCTTCATCCGAGACACTTGATTGACCTCACCTGTTATTTTTGTTTATCTCTTTCCTCATGTTCTTTTCTATAAGGATTACTGAATTATTTATGATATTTTGTATTCTTTAAAGAACTAAATAACAAAGGAATGACGTATTACAGAAGAAAGACAAGGTTAAGAAGACTAAAAATGTATGGAGTTTCATTAAATGATTTTGTTTGAATAATTTACTACTACTGTTGGATTCTTGGTGATTTAATTTGGCAGGGGAGCCTTGAAGGTAATGCACATTATATTTCTCTCCTAAAGGCAAACAACAGGATCACTTTTCACATGCAATTTAAGACAAACTTACCTAATTCCACTTTGCAGTTTGGTATATAGTTTTTACTTGTTGAACTTTTTCAAGAACAGGAAAAGCCTCTTGCATATTTGTTTTACATTCATAAAAAAACTGCAATTTCTTCATATGAGTCTTGTTCCTTATGCATATCTCATTTTAGATACTCGAAAGTTTTCTGGTATTTGTCATTGGGCTCTAAAACCTAAAACGTCTGTCATGATACATGATAAAAAATTTAACAAATCGACTTTTGATTCCAGCAAGCCGGTGGAACCTGACCGCCTCTTTGATTGCCTACCAAACTCTCTAAGGCCGTCGGCTTCTGGGCAGCAAAGTGAGGGTGGTGGCAAAAACCATTCTGAAAAAAAAAGTATGGAAACTGTCACTTTCACACTTCCAACCCTCATTCCACCCAGAGTTTTACCTTTGCTACATGATTTAGCACAACAAATGGTTCAAGCTGGCCATCAACAACAGCTCTTTCGAATCTACAGGTACGGATGTTTCTTTCTTTCCGTATAATCTGATGACCAAGTTGTTGCATGTATTTTATGTCCGAAGCTAGAATTATATGTGATCAAGCATGGAACGAGTTCGCACATGTTTTTTTTTTTAATAAAATTTAGATGCAATTATGATAATTATATGTTCCGAATTTGTAGAGACACCCGTGCTGCCGTCTTGGAACAAAGTCTTAGGAAGTTAGGTGTAGAGAGGCTGAGTAAAGATGATGTTCAGAAAATGCAGTGGGAGGTTTTGGAGGCTAAGATTGGGAACTGGATTCATTACATGAGGATTGCCGTAAGGATGAATATGTAATCCCTTTTTTATCTGTTATATTTTTGGCTCCATGCATCTTTCTAATTTTACTTGAACAGGTCAAATTGTTGTTTTCTGGGGAAAAGAAAATCTGCGATCAAATATTTGACAGTGTTGATTCTTTGAAAACTCAATGTTTTGCTGAAGTCACTGCTAGCAGCGTGGCTATGCTTCTTAGTTTTGGGGAGGCTATTGCCAAAAGCAAGAGGTCACCTGAAAAATTATTTGTTCTTCTAGACATGTATGAGATAATGAGAGAACTTCAATCAGAGGTATTGTTAAGTTTAGATTTCAGGACTGACTTTTACCAGACTTAAGCACATTATTTATTTCCGTATAAAATGACTCTTATTGTAAGGGGATGATATAATATTGAGGCTCTCCAAGTTGTCTTTTTATTTTTCGGACACTCGTAAGTTATCAATTTGAATTTGTGATTGCTCAGTTCAAGTTGAAGAAGATTTGTTATTTGAAGGATAACATGTCATTCCAGTGAAACCAAAAGTTATGAAACCATCCTTAAGAGGCGAGAAAAGAGTTGAGCGAAAAAAAGCAAGTAGAAACACTGCACAGTATATGAAAAGGAAGTAAAAAGTTGCTAAAATAACTCTAGTTTTGATGTAGGTTTGTGCTGGCATTTGTTGATAAGAAATGTAATTGATTTTCAGTATCTGCTCTGAATTGGTAGGATCATTGTAGGTCTGATCTTGATTCTTTTTGACATTTACATAAGTCTAACTTAAAACTTAGATTGCAATTCTGTTCTTTGTATGTTATTCCTGTACTATTTTTTTTGTTTTTACCTTCTTTTTTTGTTTTGGGCGGGGGTGGTTCGTGATGCAGATTGAGACACTTTTTGAAAGTAAAGCTTGCACTGAAATGCGGGAAGCTGCAATGAGTTTGACAAAGCGACTAGCTCAGACAGCCCAAGAAACCTTTGCTGACTTTGAGGAAGCAGTTGAAAAAGATGCAACAAAAACTGCTGTGCAAGATGGAACTGTCCACCCTCTGACTAGCTATGTGATCAACTACGTGAAGTTTCTCTATGAGTGAGTGATGCTGATATGTTGATTTGTGGCTTGCCTGCTGCTTTTTGTTATATTGTGTCTGTCTGTGTGTGGGTTTACCCTTTTCCAAAACATTTATTTGGAGCACAAAAAGAAAAAAAAAATTATGGAAATAATTCCGTTTTGTTGATGTTTCCTATGAGGTTATAACTTCTGAAAGTTGACCCAAATAGCATTCACACTCTGTTACTCTGAATTTTTACTACATTGGACTTTAGTGCCTTTGCAAATTTTACCATCTCACTGTGGGTGCTGAATGCGGGCAGTTATCAAGCAACTCTTAAACAACTTTTTCAAGAGTTTGATCCCGGCGAACCAGAAGCTCAGTTAGCATCTGTTACGACAAGGATTATGCAGGCACTCCAGAATAACCTAGATGGAAAGTCAAAACAATATAAAGACCCAGCGTTAACCCAGCTGTTTCTGATGAACAATATCCATTACATAGTGAGATCTGTGAGAAGGTTGGTTATTAATTTTTCCCTAATCCCCTGATAAAAATATTGTAAGATGGATATTTTATCTGGATTCAATGCCATTTTGCATATTGTACTTACAGGTCAGAGGCAAAGGACATGTTGGGGGATGACTGGGTGCAAATACACAGAAGAATTGTGCAGCAGCATGCAAATCAGTACAAAAGGATCTCTTGGGCAAAGGTTAATTTCTTTACATTCAATTCCTTGTGCTATAGAATCTCTGTGCTATTTTTTTAATACTCTTGATAATCTATTATGTTAAGATGAGTTACGGATATGAGCACCTGGTTCATACCTAGATACATTTCCAGCCTAACTACACCTTTCCTTTAAAGAGGTTGAGTTCAAACTCCTTCCCTCGTAAGTCTGGGAAGGTACCTAATGAGTAATGACATATTCACTGCTCCTTAATTTGAAATGTTATCTTCCCACCATTTATTTTACTTAGGTTGATTCATTTGTGAAACCAATTCATAAATACAGTCAATTCTGGATTTATTAATTTATTAAAAAAAATTAAAAAAAATAAAATAAAATTGTTACTTGTCGTTTGAGGGTAAAGGAAGAAGGTTGGGTCAGGCTTACCAAGCCGGTTTAATAGAGAGCTATTTATATGAGATGATGTTGCTGTTACATTTTGTTTTGGTATCGGAGAAGAGTAATCGAAATGTCAGGTTTTTTTTTTTTTTTCACCTTTCTGTTGCAAGTCATTATTCCTCTTTTCATTATCAGGTGTATATTCTTTCATTTCTTTTATAGGATAAGCCCTGGCTCAACGTTTTTGAGGTTTATAATAACAACGAATTTGTAGGCTTCCCTTGATGTCTCATACGACACTGTTCTCACATAAAACAAGCTGCTTGTTTTATGTAAATATGTACTAACTTCAGTATTGCAGTCGTTATGCCGTAGATGGGCGTTGATGATGTTAATCCAAATCATTTTTTAATTTCACCCTGAATTTGTGTGACGAGGATTTTATTAATATAGTTAGTGTTGTATGATCCTGCAGATTTTGCAGTGCCTCACTGTCCAAGGAGCTAATTCATCCGGTGGAGCGGACAGCAACAGTGGAGTTTCAAGAGCAATGATTAAAGATAGGTTCAAGACCTTTAACGTTCAAATTGAGGAGCTTCATCAGAGACAATCTCAATGGACTGTTCCTGATAGTGAGTTGCGTGAATCTCTTAGACTGGCTGTTGCTGAAGTCCTGTTGCCTGCCTATAGATCTTTCCTTAAACGTTTTGGGTATGTTTCGGTTAGGGTGTTTATTTATTTATTTAATTTTCTGTTTTCTAATTATCTCATTCAAAGTTTATCCTTCTCATGGTGATGAACATGTATTTAATCTTTCAGGCCCATGATTGAGAATGGCAAAAATCCTCAGAAGTACATCAGATACTCTCCCGAGAATCTTGAGCAAATGCTGGGTGAGTTTTTCGAGAGCAAGACATGGGGTGAACAGAAGCGGTGAATAGAATTGCATAGATTGCTTTCCTTTGTGTTTTGGAAACTTAGGTACTCATTAAAGATTGGTCTATAATGTAGGCGTATAGTCCTTTTATTCAAATTGATTTCTTTCCCTCTCCTTTAGTAACAAAATGCTTCTTGCCAGGCACCCAATTGGAAAATTGGCAATGAAGAGTTTATGCGTGATTTATTTATTTATTTCTCCTAATTGAATAGGGCTTTTAATCTCAGGCCCTCTCACGGGTTAAATATACCGAGCAAGAAAGATAAATATTTAAATCAGTTGGTAATTTAAAGACAGTATGTGGGACTAAATGTTTTCTTTTTCTTTTTATATTTTTTGTATTTTAAAATTTAAATGTATATTAAAAATATAAAAAGATAATGAAAAAAATCTTTAATGCGTATAAAATTAAAACAAAGCAAACTCAATGTACTCAACCTAAGTGTTAAATACATATTTACCCCAAACTAGCTCAATAAAATTTAAGCTTTATGTATTGGAAATTATGGGTGTGCATGACAACCTTTCCGAAATCATTTTTTTTTTTAATTTCTGTTCGCGGGAACAGAAATGGATAGAAAACTCGTTTGGTAAAATCGGTTTATTTTTTTGTTCCCGAGATAAACCAGTTTAATTTTTGTGCTAGGGAACAGAAAAAAGAATTAGAAATTTTCAGCTTTCTTGTTCCCAGGCACAAAATGAGAAATACTTATCTCTCTCAATTACTCTCCACCTCTATCATCATCACCACCACCACCACCGTCATCATCCCGACTCGACTACTGCCACCATCGTAGCCGCCGCCGTCACCAGCCCCCACCACCACGACGCCACCGCAAACGCCACCATCACCACCACACCACCTCCACCCATTACTACCACTATGTCACCGTCACCACCACCACCACCACAACCATCACCAATACCGCCATCAGCCATCACCATCATCAACGCAATCACTGTCGTCATCGCCGTCACCGCCACCATCGCCATCACCACGCCACTGCCACAACCATCATCGCCACCACTACCACCACCACGATGCCACCGCTACCATCACCGCCACTGTCACCAACCACCGCTACCATTGCCGCAGCCACTTGTGTCATTGCCACCGTCGCCGCCGCGACCAACCACCACCATCGCCACCATTACACCACCCCCACCACGACCATCACCACGCCATTGCCACCACTACCACCACCGCTACCATCACCACCACCACCACCACCACCACCATGATGCCATCACAACCACCACCACCATGCCACCGCTACCATTGTCGCAACCATTGCCGTCACCTCCACCACCACCATCCCCAGCACTACCGTCGCCGCTGCCACCATTACTACTACCATCGCCGCAGCCACTGTCATCATAACCACTACCACTATCATCACCACGTCATTGCCACCACCACTACTGTACCGTCGTTGTCGCCACCACCACCACGACCACACCATATGGGAAGGAAAGTGATGATCCGAAATTTGTTTATATTTAATAGGAATTATTTTTTATTATTTTATTTGTTTTGTTATCAAACTCAATTCTCATTTTCGAAATAAAAATAGAACATATTATCGAACACATTTTTTTCTCAGAAACTGTTTCAAGGCACAAAAATAGAAAAAAATTGTTTCTTTTCAGAAACAGTGCTAGGAAATAAAATGATTGTCATGCACACCCTATATGGTTTCGCCTTTCTGCTGCTTCTTCTTTTCAATCTTATTTTATGTTCTCTCTTTTTGGTGTAATTATTTTATGCTTTTAAAACCCAAACAAGTAACGTTTGTAGGATGTTATATATATATTTGTCCGTTTGGACTTTTGTATTTAGTTAGTCTACCTAGTATTATATATTAATAAAAAAAGGGGTATGGCAATGAGTTAGCGAGTGAGTTAAACGGGTTAGCCTTTTAAGTTAAAAAAAGTTTTTGTTTCTAATAAAGAAAAAGGTTATTATAGATTAGATTAATCATTTTTGAAAAAATAATCAAATAATACAATTTATTTTCTTTTAATATAATAAAATTCGATCGATTTAATTCAAAATGTAATTCAACTGAAACTAGGGGGGTTTTGACCAACAAAATGCAAATTTTAAAAAAATTCACCTGTTTAGCTCGTTGACCAAATGTTTTATCGGATTAATGCAGGAAGACGCGTTTCAGGTGGTTACGCGTTTAGTCGCGCACCTGACACATGCGTGTTTCTGACAAATCTGAACACATCTGTACCAGGTACGTGTCTAAATGTACCGGGTGCGCGTTTCTGACTGTGACGCGACATGCGTGCCTGAATATGACAATCTTTCGTCAGACTTGTCAGAACCGCGCACTTGGTACAGACGTGTTTGGTCAACAAACTAAACATGTGAATTTTTTTAACATTTACATTTTTTTAGTCAAAAACCCGAAACTAGGTATTATTACTTCCACTATTCTTAGTGGCTCACTGATAAAATATTCACCATTTTAAAGTGGAAGTACATTATTATTATTATTTTGTATACAGAAGTACATTATTGAATAGGTTTGTTTGTAACTTTTTATATATAATTAAATATGTTTTTTAAAAATTTATGAATTGTTTTTTTCAAAACGCATCCTCAGATGAATGAATATTATTTAAAATTCTGACTCAATTCTTTCTTATATTATTTTAGCATTACTCATTTAGTCATTTTTTATCACTTTATCCTGACAGTAAATTTCATCTTAAACCCACAATTCGGGGGTGACTAAACTAATAGCTAAAGGATAAACATCATTGTCAACTTACTACATTTGGCTTCGGTTACTTAACCAACATCTCTAATCTCTTTTTACATTTACGAAAAAATCAAACATGCGGTCATCACGCCTTTCTGTCAATCTAATTTTGTTTCTTTCCTTGGTTTCATCACACAAGAACCCTTTCCCATTGTTTTCTTCTTGGTTTATAGATTTCATATATCCCTCAAAGAAAACCAACATTACATTCATCAAATTTGCTTCTCTCTCCTCTTTGAGAATACCATCATTCTCATTGGGAGAGAGAGAAAGAGAGAAAAAAAAACCAAGAAAATCATCATGGCTTCTTCTTCCAACCAAGGAGAAGCTTCCCAAACAGAACCACCGCATTTGGCCGCCAATTCCTCAGACAAGCACGCCGGCCCAACACCGCCGCAACCGCCGCCGCCGCCAAAGCCAACGCCAACCACCACAACTTATCCCACCCATCCGCCACCCGGCTCAGCATACCCGCCGGAGGGTTACCCTTCCGTTCCCGGCGGCCAGAACCACCACGCATACCATCAAGCATACGCTTTATACCCAAACGGATACCCTCCCGGATACCATTATCCCCCCACCGCCCCCTACTACGGTCCACCACCACCATATCCCGCCGCCTCCGTCGGCGGCACCAGCGCCGGCGTCAGATTCTACCGGAGCTTCATATTGTGTTGTTGTATATTACTAACATTCCTTTTTCTTGCAAGCCTTGTCTTGGCTTTAGTGCTACGTCCACAACTACCTATTTACAAGGTTTTGTCCATGTCTGTCACGAACTTCACCGTCACCCCAACCTTAACCGGCGAATGGAACACCAAGATGTACATAGAGAATCCCAACGATAAGCTCAGGGCTTTTTTTTCTGACTTAAGGGTTGACGTTGTTTACAAAGATGGTGTAGTGGCGGTGAATTATGCACCAGGTTTTACGTTGGATAAGAAAGAGGTTACAGAAATTGGCGTAACAGGTTCTTCTAGCCATGCAAATGAAGCTTTGATGGATAAAACGACGATGGTTGACTTGGTCAAAGACCGAACCACTGGCTCTGTCACCTTCAGTTTGAGGTTGACTTCCATAAACGCGTTCAAGTCTGGTTCGTTTTCGACGAGGAGCACTCAGATAGTGGCCCTTTGTGATGGGTTGAAGCTTGTGTTTCAGAATAACAATTCCACTGGGGTTTTGAATAATGGGGGAAACCCCATAGAATGCGAGCTTTATGTTTGAACACTCTGCGTGTTGTTAACCTTTGTGTTCTGTTTTGATTAATTTGGAGGAGGAAAAAAGAGAGGAGGTTATTTATGTAGAATTGTATTCGATTCTATTTTTCTTTGTTTTGGGATCAAGGATGTAGAGAAGAAGAACAAGCCTAGTAGATATATGTTTAGTTTTAGCATGATTATATTTAGTTTTATTTCTTGCCCAAAGAGTCTCATAAATTATGAAGAAATGAATGTATAGGATGAATGATAGTTACTTCTTTATCATTGAAATTAGAACAAGTTAAATTGATTTGTAGATGTGTATGGAGGGTTGGCTTGCAAAATCAAGACTTGTGTTTGATTGCACGTGAATTAGTTATTAGTACATATGTAATCTTTGTCTTGACTTTACATATAGACGAGTGTTTCCTTAAGCTTTTTTTTTTAATTGTGAACCGCCTATACTTTACAATTGAGCCCTTGATTTGGCGTTGAGGTTCTCTAGAGTGGGAGGCAAAGAACAAGAAGAATTTTCTACCATAGAGAATCGTGAATGTTTGGCCTGATAAAATCGTATTCAATGTAGAATCTGTACGCCATGGGATTTATGGAAGAGACTATCGCAAGGGATGACAAATCATTGTGTACTAAGAGACTCGAGATCAAAGATGTGGTATTTGTGCATAGCAATGACAAATCATTGTGTACTAAAAGACTCGAGATCAAAGATGTTGTGGTATTTGTGCATAGCAACAACTAAAAGAGAATATGAATTAGAAAATGTGTACCTAAAATCTTTACTCTCTATTTATAAAGAATTTGAGTGAGTATCAAAATATTGGGGATAAAATAATGCATAATATTGCTTTTAGAAGCCGTGGGATCCATTGGATGGGTCCACAACACTTCGTATATTATCCATCTCAACAACTAAGCATGAGAAGAGACTAGCAAGTAATTCAATTTTTTTTTTTTAGTAAATACTAACTAGTGTTCAAAGACCCAATTTTTTTCTTTTATAGAGAACGCACCCTGATCTAGATCCATATTCTTAGTTGGGATCTATTTCAAGTTAAGGACCTACACTGTTAAATGGAACAACTCGAGATGGGTTTCACAAAAATCAGATGTTGTTGTTGTAAGTTTCTAATACTTAAATGGATGAGTCATGCTGCTTTGAGAGCCAGTATCTTGCTTGATGCAGAGCATTGACCCCACCTCTATGCCTCCACCAGGAGTGGATCTTTTTATATGAAAAAGTGGTCATGTTATTTGATCACAACCACTTATTTAAAAATTATATTTCTTTCTTTCTTTTTTCATCATCAATGACTGATTGTTATCAAATAACATGATCACTTTTTCACATGAGAGAATTCACTCTTAACTCCACCTCAATCACCCATCAAGGCGCGCCACCATGCAGATAATTATGATAAAGCTTGTAATATTATTGTCAGGAAAGTTGATAGATATTTTATTTTATTTTATTTCATACACTTTGTGTAAATTTATTGTTATTTCATACATTGTTTTTCATTTCTACTGCATTAAATTATTATGAAGATTATTGTAATTGATAATCGTTTGATAATTAATGTAACGACAATTTAAGATCTCCAGGGAAGAATAGGTAGACGAGGAGAAGAAAGGGAACGTGAGGAGAGAAAGAATAAGGAGAGAGAAAGGTGAATCAACTTCTGCTTCTTATTACCCTAAATCAAAGTCATCATATAGTGCCTTATTCCTATTGGGCCACCAATTCAAATACAGACTACAGTAATTCATTAAAAAAAATATAAAATGATATAGTAAGGCTGATAGTTACTAGAACCTCATATCCTTAACTAGTCTCATAGTCTTTTAAATAGGTGGGCTGCTTGCGGGCCCGTTTAGCCTTCTCCTCTGAAGCTTGAATTGGGCTTATCTCCAAACATGAATCTGTTACATTCCCCTGTTCTTCAAAATTATCCTCGTCATCGAGGATGTGAGCTGCTTGCGGTCCAATAGGATGCGAGGGATGGTGAGGCAATCCAATGATATTGTGGGAACAGTTGGGGAAGTCACTTAAAGTGGTGATGGGATGTATCTGGCAAGGCTGTGGTTGGGACACGCAAAAGTTGTCTTGGGAAAAAGGATTAGGCAGAGGGGCATTTATTGGGGGGTTGGTAGCCGAAGGGGTGTTAAGAGAGTTGGGTTTAATCAGACTTTGGTCTTCAGTTTGGATGTGTCTCTGTATAGTCTGTGGTTCTAGAGAGGAAGTAGGATTCTGAAGTGTGACGAAATCCCTCACCATACCCGAAACTTCCTTCAAGCCTCTTGAGTCATTGTTCCAAGTGTGCTGGGTTAGCTTGAATGCCTTCTGTAAAAATCCAGTCCTCATCTTCCCATGTGTTGTCTGCCGGTGGTAACCCCTGCCACTGAACGAGGACTTGGTTGACCCTTGTTCCTTTCCGCCATATTTCCCGTTTACCTACAACTGTTGCTGGGGTATGGGCCAATGGCATATCCCGTGAGGACTCAGGCAAGTCATGGATCTGATACTGCCGGTCAGATTTGAAGGGTCTCAAAAGCGAGACATGGAAAACAGGGTGGATCCGAGCCAAAGGTAGTATCTTTAGACGGTAAGCCTCCGGACCCAGACGTTCAGCTACCTCAAATGGTCCATAAAAACGTAAGGCGAGTTTTTGGGAGGATCGGTGGTGCACGGATAGCTGACGATAAGGCTGGAGTCGGAGTAAGACTTGTTCCCCAACGGTAAAAATTATGTCTTTTCTCTTCTTATCGGCTTGATTTTTCATATGCGTTTGGGCCCTGAGCAAATTTTCTTTGAATGTTGCGAGGATGGATGCTCGTGAAGACAAAACATCATCTACCGCCTCGTTGGAAGAAGAGCCCAAAGTGTAGGATAAGAGGTTTGGTGGTGGTCGGCCAAACATTATCTCATATGGAGTCATGCTCGACGAACTATTAAAACCTGTATTGTGGTGATACTCTGCCCAAGCTAGATATCGTGACCAAGAAGAGGGATGGTCAAAGGTAAATGCTCTTAAAAATTATTCCACATATCTATTCACTCTTTCAGTTTGACCATCCGATTGAGGATGATAGGCTGAACTGAAACGCAATGTGGTTCCTTGCAGGATGAAGAGTGTAGTCCAGAATTTACTGAGAAATAGAGGATCACGATCCAAGATAATAGACCGTGGCAGACCATGTATTTTCCCCACTGTGTCCCAAAACACCTGAGCTATTTTTGTAGCTGTGTATCGGAGGGGCAAAGCTGCAAAGTGTGCTCCTTTGGAAAACCTATCCACAATGACCAAAATTGCTGTAAAGCCATGTGAGGGTGGTAGGTGAGTAATAAAATCCATACTCAAATCAGTCCAAGTCTCTTCTGGTGGTTTTATGGGTGTTAACAAACCGTATGGAAAATGGTTGGGAGGTTTGAATTTTTGACAGATTTCACAGTTGGCCACATACTCAAGTATTGTTTTTCTCATTCCTTTCCAGGTGAAATTTTGGGCAATCCTCTGCAGAGTACCAGTGAGGCCAGAATGACCCCCTTGCACCAAAGTATGAAGACCATGTAATAAATGAGGGATAATGGACGATGTAGCTGGCAAGACAATTCTATTGCGGAAGAACAACAACCCCTCTTTATTTTTCCACTGATCCCATTTTGCTGGCTCTGTTTGTAATTCTGTTAATATTGTAGCACAATATGGGTCTTGTTGTAATTCTTGTAGGAGTAGGGATTTGTAATCACTAATTGGACCACTAAAAGCAGCTAGATGGGGTGTGGTTGAATCAGAAACCCCTTCTGGATGTCTGGATAAAGCATCGGCCACAATGTTGGCTTTACCTGATTTGTATGCAATAGAGTAATCAAAGCCCAGTAGCTTTGACAGGAACGATTGTTGTTCCGGGGTTTGGATAACCTGGTTCATAAGGTTATGCAAGCTTTTGTGATCTGTGCGAATGGTGAATGGTACTCCCAACAGGTACTGTCTCCATTTGGCCACTGCAGATGTGATTGCAAACATCTCACGTATGTATGTGGATTTGGTGCGCATAGAGGGTGCCAATTTCCTACTATAGAATGCAATTGGGTGATTGTTTTGTAACAAAATTGCACCAACTCTAATTCCTGAAGCGTCAGTCTCCACAATAAAGGGTTCCATAAAATTGGGCAATGCTAATATTGACGTGTCTGTCATAGAAGCCTTGAGCTTAACAAAGGCATCTGATGCAGCTGATGACCAGCGAAACCCATCTTTTGTTAGGAGGTCTGTTAACGGTGCTGCAATGGAAGCATAATATCGGATAAACCGACGATAATACCTAAAGAGGCCTAAGAAGGCTCTAACTTGAGTTGCAGATTGGGGAATAGGCCACTTCTGAATCGATTGTGTTTTGCTGGGATCAAGTGCTACGCTTTCACCAGAAATAATGTGTCCTAAAAATTGAATTGACGGTTGGGCAAACAGACATTTGGACAACTTTGCGAACAAAGAATTCTCCCTTAAAATTAGTAAGACCCGTTGTAGATGGTTAATGTGCTCCTAGAGACAAGAACTATAAACCAAAATATCATAAAAAAAATTACTACAAATATACGTAGAAATTCAGAGAAGACCTGATTCATGGTAGCCTGAAAAGTCGATGGTGCATTTGACAATCTAAAGGGCATGACCAAAAATTCGTAGTGGCCGTGATGTGTGCGAAATGTTGTTTTATGTATGTCTGTAGGATGCATCTTAATTTGGTGATATCCTGAGCGTAGATCCAGCTTTGAGAAAATGGTTGCACCGTGTAATTCATCCATCAATTCATCAATTGTGGAATTGGAAATTTATCACTCACAGTTACAACATTTAGGGCACGATAATCAACACAGAAGCGCCAAGTCTCATCTTTTTTTTGACCAATAGAACCGGGGAACTAAAAGCTGAGTGACTAGGTCGGATTAACCCATTGTGCAACATCTCGGAAACCAATTTTTCTATTTCATTTTTCTGGAAGTGAGGATATCTGTATGGTCTAACTTGGACAGGCTTTGCATCAGGGATTAATTGAATATTGTGATTGTTGGGCCAATCAGGGGGTAAGGAAGATGGAGTTGCAAAGACATCCCTATATTGGTCCAATAAGTGCTGAACTTCTGGATTCTGATCCACACTTGTAGGTGGTTATAAGGTCGTTGTCTTAGGTTTAGTCACAGCAGATAAGCACATGAGACATGAATCCAGGGACTTTTGTGTTAACAATTTTTGCAATTGTGGAGAAGTAATTAAACTGGCAGCAATGCGTTGGTCACCATGAAGGCTGGCATGTTTCCCTTGTTGCGTAAAGCCCATTGTCATGTTGTGGTAATATGTCGAAATAGGTCCTAATGTAGCCAACCATTGAACATCTAACACAATATCAGCTCCTTGTAATTCCAAAACAAACAAATCCAATGGAAATTTATGACATTGAATATCTAAAGGAACAGATTGGCACATAGCTGAACAGGTTAAGGAATCACCATTCCCTACTTGTACCTTAAATTATGGAATAGCTAACAGAGTTAAATGCAAATGAGTAGCTACTCACGGTGTAATGAAATTATGTGTGCTCCCTCCATCAATTTAAATTTGGATGGATTGGCCAAAGATAGAACCAGTTAAATGGAATGATTTCGAAGAATAAGTACCAAATAAGGCATTGAAACTTATCTCCAGGGCATCATTGTGTTCTTCCAATTGTAGTTCAGGTTCCATGGGATCAGGGACTATGGGATCTGGGGGCTCATCCTCTTCTGGTCCTTCCAAAAACAATAGGGAAGCACGTGCTTTGCATTTATGTCCATAAACGAATTTTTCATCACAATTGAAACAGAGATTTTTTTTCTCTCCTTACTTGTATCTCAGCTTGAGATAAACGGCGAATAGGAATAGTGGGTATTGGTTTAGGTTGAATGGTGGATGTGAGACCCAATGGATTAGTGGTTTTGGGTGGTGACAAAAACTGGTGTTGGGAAGTGGGAGTAGTGGTTGTGGGCTGTCGAGTAAGCCAAGGCCGCATGGGTTTTTCTTCAGATTGCTGGTCTTCAAAAACTTTGGCTAAGGCTAATGCTTCATGCCAATCAGTAGGGCATTGAGTGAGCACTGAACGACGGATGCGAGGTTTGAGTCCTGAAATAAAAAGACCACGTTTCATAGTGGTTGATAAACCAGGAACCTTACTGGCAGCAACTTCAAATGTAGATTGGTAATCAATAACCAAACCCTGTTGTTGTAACTTAGCTAGGGCACCAATGGGTTCATCAAATTCAGAAGGGCCAAACCGTCTGTGTAACGCTGTGATAAATGAAGCCCAAGTTGGGAGTAAACCCTCATCACTAAGACCCCTAAACTAGCAAGCCGCGAGGTCCTCCAAATGGAATGACACAATTAGTAATCGTTCTTCATCACCAATTTGATAATACTGACAATATTTGTCTACAGCAAAAAGCCAAGAGGTTGGGTCACCAGAAGAAAATCTGGGAAAAATGAGTTTAAATGGACGTTGTTTGCCCAGATCTGAGCTGCTAGCGTTATACTTTGAATCCGGTCCAGAACCAAGTATACCAGAATGAGAGTAACCACCAGAGTTTTGCCCATCAAGTATACGTTGTAATGCTAGCTTGATTTGAGTCTGAGACTCCTGTAACTGAGCGTTGGACTCTTGTAGGTCCAAATGTTGTTGTCCACGTACTAATTCAGCTGAACGTAATTGCTGTTCTAGTATGTCTAAGCGGTGGGTTTGTTGTTCCAATGTCTCCAGTCGTTGAGTTACATCCCGCATCCGAGTGTTTTCAGCCATGGTATGGGAGGTTGAGTAAGCAACGAGAGCACCAAATGTAACGACAATTTAAGATCTCCAGGGAAGAATAGGTAGACGAGGAGAAGAAAGGGAACGTGAGGAGAGAGAGAATAAGAAGAGAGAAAGGTGAATCAACTTCTGCTTCCTATTACCCTAAATCAAAGTCATCATATAGTGCCATATTCCTATTGGGCCACCAATTCAAATACAGACTACAGTAATTCATTAAAAACAATATAAAATGACCTAGTAGGGCTGATAGTTACTAGAACCCCATATCCTTAACTAGTCTCATAGTCTTTTAAATAGGTGGGCTGCTTGCGGGCCCGTTTAGCCTTCTCCTCTGAAGCTTGAATTGGGCTTATCTCCAAACATGAATCCATTACAATTAATTTCATTTAACATTTATGTAGTGTAGAAATTTATATTATTTAACTTATATAGTATCAATTCATAAAACTAATCTATATCAGTACAGAACTATTTATAAATTTTCAATAATTTTTTTAATTAATATGATGCAATTAAAGGCACACAATAATGGAAAATTAAAAATATTTGTACAATTTTTTAAAATAATTATTACAAAAATTAAAAATATATATTTTTATATATATTCTCTTCATAAACTAACTAGTCATTATAAAAATATTTATAATTTCTCTTGAGAAAAATTATTATAAATACTAATGTACAAGTCCTATATATTAACGAGCAGGCCAAAAAACTAATTTACTATTCAATTGAAAAGATTACACTTTTACTTCCGACTCAAATAATTGAACTCTAATGTAAAAAATTGAAAGTAAAAATAAAATAAAAATAGTAATGCCTTAATTACACGCTCAAATTCCTTTGAATAATTCCCTTCAAATATCAATCCCAATTCGGGGAAGTTTTTACCATCTCATGTTAATTGGATGTGGTTGCATTAGATTGCCACACGCGTCTCTTTTTAATTGGATATCCAATCACTCTTTGAATTAATTTTTAGCCATTGTTAAGCCACTAGCAGGGGTGTAAACATTGTTATGAAAACCGGACCAGACTGGCCGGGTCGACGCGGAACACAGTGAATCGGTTATCTGACTGATCCGGTTATCATATTGCATCGGTCAACTTGGTATGACCCGGTGCGACCCGGCCGATTTTGGTGAAAAATCAATGACCCGACCGATTAACCGGTGATCTGGCCCGAGATTTAAAAAAAAAAGATATTTTCAAAAAAAAAAGTTTGAATAAAAAATATCATAATTGACATATTTGAGTGATCTGTTACTTATTGACTTACATAAGTTATGTACCTACAATCTTAATATTATCTTAATTATGCACTATGCAGAAAATTTTGATTTGATAATTAGAGATGTCGTTTACTGAACCTGAAACACCAACAAGCATTATGTGTTTGTTTGATCCTTTATTGGGCAATAATGTATAATTTATTAATTTTTATATTAAAATGTTTAGAATTTATATTATTTTTTTAGCTATTTGAGTATATTTATAATTTTTTAATATAAATTATAGATTTATATATAATCACCGGATCATGTGGTTGAACCAGTGACCCAGTATCTCGACTGGATCATTGACTGGGCCAGTTTTAATCACATTGGGTGTAAATGAGCTGAATCAAGTCAAGCTTTAGTTTAAACGAGTCAAGCTTATGAAATTTTTTTGAGCTTTGCTTGGCTTATTAACTTGGTACGAGCTAAATTATAGCTTAGTTTGTTTATAAGAAATTAAAGGCTTGACTTGACTCATTTATAATTATAATTTTTTTTTCAAACTCATATACATCCAAAGATTGAGACTATAAATGCATCAAATTTTGTATTCCTTCGTCAGAAAAAATAATAATCATAGAACCTACTCAGTCCACATATATTTTAAAATAAGTACCGCAATTTCTTCTTAAACATTAATCCAGCTCATGAAATCGAGAATGTTTGAGAAGAATATTTTAAGAAAAGTATGTAATATATATAGACTAACCTTTACAAAATAGGGTTAATGAATTAGTGATATAAAAATATATTATTTATTATAATAATATATCGGGCCAACTTGCGGACTTTTAAGCTAAGCCTCATTAAATTAGGCTTGGGCTTGTTTGCTAAACAATTTTTTTTAAAACTTGAGCCCGTTCTATTTATTAAATAAGTCAGGCCAAGCCAAATTTAAAATAAGCCAAACCTTTGACTCTTGAGAAGTGGCTCGACTTATTTACACCTCTAGTATGGAGCCCTCAACATCAATTTTTTTCCACTAACTTAGTCCTCCAATTTTTAATTTTAATGAAGAAGTATATTCTACAATAATGAAAATTTACTAGTTTATTATCTTCGGATTAAGTCCTTATAAATGTAAAAAAAATTTCTTTGAATATGAATGTTCCCATCTTAAACAAAATTTTCTCTCGTTGTAGAAAATATATATACAAAGAAAGACAATCCTGTTCGAGACAAGAACATTCATTTTCACATAAATTTTTTTCATCCCCAAGAAAAAAAAGCGTAAATACATTTTTTGGTCCTCAACAAATTTCACGATACCCACTTTAGTCCATAGTAGGGGTGTAAATGGGTCAGGCTAAGTCAGGCTTTGGCCTTCCTGGCCTAAGCCTACATAAAGAAATATTCAGCCTATCTGGCCTATTGACCTACTAAAGGCTTTATTTATAGGTCAAGCCCGACTTATTTTTAAAAAATGATCTATTAATCTCATGTTGCATAAGATAATTATCTGATGCAACAGAGACAAAATAGTGGGGTCCACTACTTTTTCAAAAAAAGAAAAAAAATAGTGGACTCCACTATTTTGTCTCTGTTGCATGAGATAATTATCTCATGCAAGATAAGATAATTATTTTCCTTTTAAAAATTAGAGAGCCTTATATGGCCTACAGGCCTTGTAGGCCTCCCTAGTGATATATTTTTAAATATTTTTAAAAATATTTTTAACAATTTTTAAAATATTCGCTTGACATTACAAGTTATTAACGTGTTCATAAGTTGCTGCATTTCTTTACACGAGATATAAATTTCACTAATGAGCATTAAAAATTTTACAATGGTAAAACAAATAACTATAAAAATATAGGGTTGGTACTGATTGCCACCTAAAATAAATATTTTATTTTATTTTATTTTAAAAATTTAAATAGGCCAGCCTACAAGGCTTTAGGCCAGACTTGACAAAATTGGCTTATGGCCTACTTGTTAAAAGCCTTTCTTATAAGCCTAAGTCTACTCTACTTTTTAATGTAGGCCGAGTTGTAGGCTAGGCCAGGCTAACTTGGCCCATTTACATCCCTAGTCTCTAGCAAATAAAAAGGCCCATCGTGGTCCCTAAGAAATTCAAAATGGACCCATTTTAGTTCTTGTAGGGACTAATATGGATCTTTTTTGAATTTGTGAAGGACCACGATTTTAACTAAATGAGTCCATTTTGAATTTCTTAGAGACCACGATGAGCTTTTTTATTTACTAGGGACTAAAACGGGCGCAGTTTGTCGAAGACCAAAAAAGATATTTACTCGAAAAAAAGAAAAAAGAAAAACTAGGGAAAGAGTCATCTTTAGTTCCATCAATCTAATGTCGTGTCTTTTCTTGGTTTCATCCCCAAGAAGCTTTATCGTTGTTTTCTTCTTCTATGATAGATTATATTTATATCCTCAAGAAACCAACACATTCATAACATTGCCTCTCTCGTCCTCTGTCTCCTAACATACCATCATTATCATAGGAAGAGAGGAAAAAACTAGGGAAATCATCATGGTTTCGTCGAACCAAAGACAACCGCCGCCATTTGCCGCCAAGTCCTCAGACAAATATGCCAACCCAACCTCAACACAGCCGCTGCCGCCGCCTCTCACCACCACTTATCCAACCCATCCGCCACCCGGATCAGTATACACGCAAGGTTACCCCTTATACACAAACGGATACCCTTATCCCCCCACCGCACCCCCCAACTACGGCACCCAAATCCGCCGCATACGACCCTTCTCATTGTATTGTGGTATATTAGCGGCGGTGTGCTTTTTCCTTGCGATCTTTATCATTGCTGTGGCGTTACGTCCAAAACTACCCGTTTACAAGGTTGTGTCCATGTCCGTCGCGAACTTCACCGTCACTCCAGCCTTGTCCGGCGAGTGGGACACCAACATATCCATCGAGAATCGCAACCACATGGTTAGGGTTTTTATCTCCGACTAGAGGGTGGACGTTATGTACAAAGAAGGTGTTGTGGCGGTGAATTATTCACCTGATTTTGCGCTGAACAAGAAAGATATAAGAGAAATGGACGTGAAAGCTTCGTCTAGTGATGCAAATGAAGCTTTGTTGGAAAAGACAACGATCGATGACATGGTTAAGGAGTTAGCCACTGGTTCCGTCACCTTCGCTTTGAGGGTGTCTTCCTTAAACGCTTTCAAGTTTGGTTTGTTTTCGATGAAGAGTTCAGAGGTAGTGGCAATTTGTTATGGGTTGAAGCTTGTGTTTCAGAATAACAATTCCACTGGGACGTTGAACAATGGGGGTAACCCCATCGAATGCCAGCAGCCAGCTTTATGATCGAGACTTGTAGATATATATAAAACTAATTTTGTATGTTAATTCTGTTACAAATTTTTATAATAATTGTGGGCTTTAATCAATTAATTGTAGTTTTTTTTATTTTAATAAAAATGGGCTAAGTCATGATCCATATAGGGGTGCAATATAAAGTCCAATTAACTAGTGATCTTTTTGATTTTGGCTTAGATATCTACAAGCTGATTAGTGTGGGTAACAGTGTAGGCCTAACCCATAGGCCCATGATGGAAAGGAGACTAGTTTGGCTAGGTTCCTCTGTATTCATAATTCATAACGTGTTAGAAAACTGTTACTCCACAGCTCGCCCCATTGACGGTTGTGATCAATGTGAATTGCATAGGAAAATTTTTCATTGCAGGAGTATTAGAGGAAACAAGAAGCCTTCAATAAATCAAGAGGAAATCAAGAATCATGTTTTCAACGAGTAAGTCTAAATCTTTTGATGTTCTAATTTCATTTTGAAATTTCTTACATTTGGTATCAGAGCCTCTATTATATGATTTAGAATCCAATTATTTAATTTATACATGATTATAATATTTTGGGTGTTCCTTTTTTTTTAATGTATATGTGATTCTTTAATTAAAAAAAAAATGAAAAACCCGATTGAAGATGGGTGAGTTGAGAATGAATCCAATCATAAATAAAAGGACAAAATATTGCATAGATGCTGAAACTCTACCTTGAAAATTCAGCGTATAGTTATAACACCTACAATGTAATTGTTGCAATTTGTTGATTGGCCTTCAATATTGTTCTTATAAATTTCAAGGCTAAACATATATAAGGTTTGGAACACGTTATGGAATACTGCAATTTGGTTGTTTGATTTGATGGTTAAATAAACTTGCTCTCGGTTTTCGAAGTATTAAAGGCCATCGTGATTTTTTTTATTTTTTTTGTAGAAATAACCAACACACATAAAACAAATAATGGTCTCTGTATTTTAAAATTCGAATATTGATAACAACCCAATAACATACTTTCTTTGGTAGTGGATATTTGAGTTTGTGGATATTTGTTGCTATCCATTCATAACAGCATTGAATTTCAAATTGTTATGGATAACTTTTTCCTTTTCATATGGTAGTAATATTATTATGTGTATGATGATACTAGACGTTCTCCCATCTTGATTTTGAATAATATATTATAATATATATTTAGAGATGACAAAAAATAAAAAACATTTGTTTTAAATGCATTTAATTATTGAGAAAAATATTTATCCTTCTAAATGACACAACTTATATCTTTTCACTCTCACAAAGAGGTGGGATTCACACCTTTATTTTTTTGCCAACTCTCTCTCCTCCTTTATCTATCTCTTTCTCTCTTTTAAAATGACACAACTTTACATCCTTTAAAATTTTAAAGACACACTTTTCCCTTAATTATTTTGCTTTCAATGGATTCAGCGACTAATGCTCAGCCGTTTTATTTGCTGAAGGTACAATTTTTTATAATGTTAATAATATGAAGTTTTTCTATTTAGCTTAATAGGCTGAACTATTAAGTTAGTATAAATTAATAAATTATTATGTTGAGTGATTCAATAGTAAAGATGACTTATGTGCTGATTACCAAAAAAATAAAGACTTATGTTCTAGGAAAATACTGGCCGTTCTTTATTTTAATTTTTTATGTTTTTTTTTAGTGGGAGCAAGTTTGTCATTGTTGTTTTATATATACTTCGATAAATACTACTTCGGCGTTATTTATGGATGCAACTTATTTCATTGATGGTTGATTTGCTACTTGGGAAAAAGACCCATTTGGATCCCTTTAGTGCAGCTCATCTGTGGGCTATGACGCGTGGGGCACTTGTGAGCCCAATATTAACCTAATTTTCATCAAATATTACTTGTGTGGTGCTATATTTTATTATTTTCTTTAAATATATCTTGAAGAAAAATATGATGATAAATTAATTTGTTATATTTTGCATCAAGTGATGATGTGATTTGGATGCAATTATGATAATAGTGTTGATTGCTCACAGCTTCTAATGCTTGCTTTAATATTTTTGTTTATTGAAGTACATGCTTCCGCTTGAATTATTTGAGTGCAAAATTTTGTTGGAAATGCTATTATCTTTGATTCATTATCCGTAGAGATATTGCATTTTCTTGTGGATTGGGTTATGGTGGTTTTGGGCAAGAGAAAATTAATTTCAGTGTAAGTTTTCATGAATTAGTATGGGTAATTGCCACCAAAGTGGGATTACTTATATTGGTTTGTGAAAAATTCTTTGTAAAATTTGAGAAATAATTTTGGTTATTTCATGCAATTTCCTGCCCAAAGGGGGAAATAGTGTGTTATAACTGTGAATTTGTTTGGGTTGAAGTTAATAGAGGTGCATTGATCTAGGAGATCTGTCTGCCCAAAGGGGACAAATCTCTGAAGTCAGTGTATGCTCACTGAAAAACTTTTCTTTGAGATTATAGATGAAGTTATTGGAGGCTCATTGGTCTAGGGATTTATCTGCCCAAAGGGAATAGATTTTCAAACCCAATGTTGTGCTCATTGATTAATTCATCTGAGGTTCTGACCTTAGTTTAGACCTTGGTTTGTTCATTCTGCCCAAAGGAGAATGTACTATTATGTTGGCCTTGTTATGACAACATGTTGTGTTCAATGATTAACTCATCCTAAGCAACTTCTTCTTGAGATTGTAGATGAAGTTATTGGAGACTCATTGGTTTAGGAATCTATCTGCCCAAAGGGGATAGATTTTCAAACCCAGTGTTGTGCTCATTGATTAACTCATATGAAGTTATAGCCTTGCTTTAACCTTGGTTAGTGCATTATGCCCAAAGGGGAATGTACTATTATGTTGGCCTCATTATAATATCTGGATTAAATTGAATGTGTATATTGTCCTTTAGTTTATTCTAATGCATACTTATTTTGCCTTAATAATGAATTTCTATTTTAGTTCCTTTAAATAGATTTGAAAACATGTTTGATTCATTTTGAAATTAATATTTTGAAATATTTATTTTAATTTTTTATATACATAAATGTTTATTTGGAATTATTTGCTCTCATTCATATTTAATTTTATGAGCTCTTATTCATGTTTAATTCTGTAATAAATATTTATGTTCCTTTTTCAAAATTTTAATTAATGAAAAATTGTTACATATTATCGTGATTATAATGTTAGTATTTACTCTCCTAATTTTAGCGTAGATTTTATGTGCTTTGTCAATTAATTTTGATTAGTGAGCTAAGGTATATAATTGCTGATATTGGGGATTGAAATTTGGGACACAAATTGTAGTTTAGTAAATGCAATATGAATTTGGAAAACATATGCTATTAGGTTTTTCATATTATTTAAGTATGATTATTCATAATGTTATTTGTGAATTGTCAGTATTTTTTGTTAATAAAAATTATTGCTTGCAATTATCTGCCCAAAGCAAGTTATTGTATGCATCAATTTTGAAATTTGCATTGAGTTAAAATTTCAAATAATGAGGAATAAGTATGTCCTATGTACTCTGTCCAAAGGAGAGTTTATAATATGCTAATTATTTTGTTAAAATTATTTCATTGCCCATAATTAATATAATTGCATTTTTGTAACAAATATACTCATGATATAAACGATAACAATGCCATAATAGAATTGTTGATTGGATTGGATTGAATTGTGATTAATGGAGATGAGATCTAGATTTTTATTTTATTTTTTTTATGTATTTTGATCTTGATAGGACATTGTGTGTTAGCCCATAATTAATGCAGAGAACATACTAGAACATGTTTTTAGTGGGAGAGATATAATTGGTTTTGTCTAATCTTGAAGTTATTGTGAGGTTAGTGGGAGGAAATTCTCTTTACTTGTATTGTATGTGGATGACTTAATTGTTAAGCATGTTAACTGACTCTCTAAGCAAAGGACTTCGTCCCATGATATTTGAAATGCATGTGAAGAAAATGGGTATTGTGAGTCACTTTGATGGGCTTGGTTAGTGGGAGTTTGAGTTCTTTGTTATTTACTTATCTTGTTGAATTGTTTATTATAGACATAATTGATATTTGGTTGATATACAAATCTCTTATGGAGCAATTGATAATGCATTGAATTTTGTCACTGTATATATTGCATATTTGTGTTTGTGGTTATCAATTGTGAAATATTGGAACTCAGTGTCGTTGAGACCACTATGCCAGTGGTTAACACTATATTGGAGTTTGAGACATGATAATAAAATTTTGGAACTCAGTGTCGTCAGGACCACCATGCCTGTGGTTGACACTATATTGGACTTTGAGGCGTGATTTTGGAACTTAGTGTCGTTGGAACCATCATCATGTCTACGGTTGACACTATATGGGAGTTTGAGACATAATGGTCTTGTTAGGACTACAGGGCCCGTAGTCGACACCGTATTTGATTATATGATGGTTTTTTGATAGACCATGAAATTTCTATGGGTTTAAGGCATTTGAGAGAAATTTGAGGACAGACAGAGAAAATAGCATTTTGGCTATTGTTGGATCACATTGACATGCTATTTTCTTGCTACACTTCAGACTAATGACAAGTCGACGGATTCAAGTAACATTTGTTACCATGGAATGTCTTATATCGGTAAGGGTATAATCACCGTCTGATTCAATGTTATTTGATTTTAGTTCGATGGAGTCATATTCAGATATCGCACCTTGGATCATGTGTTTTCTTAATATGTGGCCACATTATAAGAATTAGTCCTTAGTCCGAGAGTCATTTTCAAATAACTTGTTTTTCTTTTCTCTTTTAAATTAAAATTTTACAATTGATTTTGCCCAAGTGGGAGAATGTTAGAAATTCTTATAATAATTATGGGCTTCAATCAATTGTAGTTTTTCTTATTTTAATAAAAACGGGCTAAGTCATGATCCATAGGGGTGCAGTATAAAGCCCAATTAATTAGTGATCCTTTTGATTTGGGCTTGGATATCTGTAAATTGATTAGTGTGGGTAACAGTGTAGGCCTAACCCATAGGCTCATGATGGGAAGGGGACTAGGGTTAATAAGTTTGGCTAGGTCCCCTCTGTATTCATAACGTGTTAGAAAATCGTTACTCCACAACTCGCCCCATCGACAGTTGTGATCAGGGAGTGGTGTGAATTGTAGAGGAAGATCCTGATCTTTCCATTGTAGGAGCATTAGAGGAAACAAGAAGTCTTTCAAGAAATCAAGAATCATGTCTTCAGAAAGTAAGCCTAAATCTTTTGGTGTTCTAATTTCATATAATCTCATTTTGAAATTTCTTACAACTTCCCTTTTTTTTTTTGGTTACATATGTTACTTCACTTTGATCTTTCTTTCGTATCACTTTCCTTTATCTCGTTCTAGCATGTTAATATTTAGTTTGGTTTCTGGCCAAAAGAGTCTCATGAACTATGTAGAAATTAATGTACCATATGATGTATGGGCACCAAGTACCGAAAAGTAATATATAGAATGAATAATATATCGGCACTTATTTATCATTGAAATTAGAACAATTTAATTTAATTTGTAATATTGAGGGTTGGCTTGCTTAATTGACGTTATGCTCTTGCAAAGTTAAGAGTAAGACTTGTATTTGCTTTCAGAGAAACGTAGTAGTTGATATAATGTATTATTAATTGTAGTAGATGTTTCTTGGTCTTAACTATACATGAAAGTGAGTTTTTAGTTAATCTAAAAAATTAATTTGTAAGGGGGCGCAGCGCAACAACTTACACCAATGTAAAAGAATAAAAAAAATTTACACCAGCTCATATCAGTTAATTTTGCTTGAATGTACCACCCAAAAAAAAAAAAAATTCATTTGTACCTAATTACTCACATAATTAATAAATTAGAATCATTAAATATAAATAAGAAACCCCCAAGGGTAGCTCAGTTGGCAGCTGAGCTCCCAAGGGATTGCTTGGTGCAGGGATCAAACCCTGCCTCAAGCAGTTTCTTGGAAAATCTTTGGGGGCCAGAGGATAAGCCAAAAATCTTCGGTTGGGGATTAGTTTCGTCCTTTCTCCGGTTGCGAAGCTTAGTGCACCCACTGTTACAATGAGGGGCTAGCCCAAACGGGCCGTACCCCGAGGGCATGGTGCCCGGAGACGGTTGAATGGGGATACCTCCTGGCAATGTACCAAATATATATATATATATATATATATATATATATATATATATATATATATATATATATATATATATATATATATATATATAAGATGTTGTACTAAGTTTAGTTAACACTTACATCAATGTAATATGCTCCGTCTAATTTGCAAATCCCTATAATTTTTTTAGATAAAATTCAAATAAATTCCTCTAATTCAAAAATTACCTGGGACTAAGGCTGCCTTTAAGTTTGAGACTTAAGTATGGGTTTGTGGGAAATATTTATGGTACTATTGTTGTCATGTTTGTATAAAAAAGAGAGAATTTTTTTTTTTATTCAAGTGTCACTTGTTGAATAACAGATATACCTATTACAGATGTACAAAAGATGATCTCGGGTTTGTGACAGAGACAGAGATTATGAATTTTTTTCTTGGATATATTATTCCAATCGATTTATCGCTTCACAGCTAGTCCAATTCATAATTGGTCCTGGGATTAAGGCTTTAAATTCCTTCCAAAAATGATACTGGGGAGGATCAAACACATGCTCTTATTCTCACCTGCTCAGTTCTCTGACGCCAACTGAGCTATCATCATTTGGTGGAGATTATGATTTAGGGCTTCTTATTCCCCATTCCTGCCATTTCACTCCTACAAGGAGGGAAATGCGGGATTTAAGGAGATAATCTTTTTCTTTCCTACACCTACATATTTGTACACTCGATGACCCGAGACATGTAAATAAATAATGTATTTTATTTGGAAAGGGTTACGTTTATAGTTTTTTTGTTTACAACTCTTGTGAGAAATTTTATTTCTATGATAATATCAGATCGATACATATATGATATATAAAACACCACACACAATAATAATTCGAGAATAAAGAATAAGTAATACCTGATTGGACCATCTTATCTACTGAACGAAGAATCTTGATTTTACGGCTAGAATCTTCCTCTCTATGACCTATTCCAAAATGGCAGCCTTCTTGCAATGGGAGCATGACGGCTCATGGGACTTAATCCCAATATAAATAGGTTAGAGAGGGGACCTAGCCAAATACCTTAAAAAGAGTTTGTGTCCACTAGATCCACCAATCACGAAAAATCAGGGTCTCAGTAAAACCTATACTGCTGCCCAACTAGCCCAATACCAACAGATGCAAAAAGTCCAACTCAACATAATCACAACTGGCTTATCGAATATAATACAATTGAAATATTCATTGACCCGATTAATTTTATAACACAAAACTAATTAATTAATATTGCCCACATGAAGGAAGATTTCTAACAACTCTTACAGCCTTAACTATATAATTCAGAGAGTACAAATACTTTAGAGTATATTCCCTGAAGTATATAGATGAGATTGTAAGAGTTGAAAATAAAAAAAAAATGTAAATGTAACATGCCTCATTTTATATAATATAAATTAAATATAATATTTATAAATATATATATATATATTATATCTCATTAAATATTTATACAACCACTTTAGATACGGTTAAACATATAAGCAACTTTTTTGTTGGTGGCGTAAACTTTTTTCCTTCTCATTTAATTGATTTGTTGGCTGAAGATTTGGAAAGTTTGCGTACACAGGGCTTACAAATTTGGGCATATCAGGTGAATATGTCTGTTTGGATTGGGTTAGGACTTAGGAGAGAAGGCTGACCGCATCATATTGGGCCGATTCCTAGTCTTGACTGTGCCGGAGATCAAGATATGCAAAATGTGGGTCAGGCAATGCCATTAGCTCGCATCACATGAAGGAAATGAGACGTGGCTTAATGTACTCAACTAAGTTTCTATACAAGTTCTTGATGAACTACTTTCTCTTTTTTCTTTTTTTCAAAAAAATAAATTTTGCTATCAAGTACCCTTAAAATAAATCTTTCCATTGTTGATTGTTGGGTTTTGTTTAACAAGAACATTTTTGTGAAGAAATTAAAAATAGGAAGTATTAAATAAAAAAGTAAAACTTTTTGAATATCAAATGTTTTACTTTTTATTTTTGATTATTTAATCAGTGATTTTAGGTTATTAGTTAGCAATTTTTTTCTAAAAATATATATATTTTAAAAAAGTACTTTTTGTATGTCAACTATATTATGTCAAGAATAAAACATGGTTAACTTTAGTACCCAAAAAAATTATGGTAAGGGTTTTATTTGTTCCTTCTAATATCTCAATTTTATTAAGGGTTTCTCTTTTCTCATGTCACATGAGATATCATCTCTTATGTTATAGACACAATAAGTGGTGGGACCCACCACTTATTAAAAAAGAAGAAAAAACAAAAAAGATAGCACGAATTTTGATGTCTCACAATATGAGAAAACTATCTTCTATTACATGAGAAAATGATTCCCCTTTTATTAAATAGAAGTGTAATTTTGACTAAAACAACTACAGATTTAAGGACCTGACCAATAATACACACATTGAATAGAAGAAGCTTATTGAATGGCCCTTTATGGCTTCCTTTTTAGTTATATGTTTTGTTACATCATACACAACCATCTCACACTGACCAAAACAACACAGAAGTAGTTCGAAATTAATTACTTTTCTGTTATATGAAAGACAGTTAGTTGAGTTAGTTGTTAGGCTGTCATGTTCTGTTTTACTTTTACGTTAATGTGATAAACGTCGCTTCAATCCAAAATTTTAAGGTATTAGATGAGGTTAATTAATTATTTTATATTTTTCCAACACATTCCATCACGTAAGAGTCATTTGGGCTTGAAGCGTAGATATAACACTAACCTATTATTGGTCTGTCTCGTGTTGCACAAGCCTATTTTTTTGTCTGCCTTGTGTTTTTCTTTGTTGAGATATATAGTCCCACATTGATCGGATAAGTAACTAATATGGCCTTTATAAGGCCATGGGCACTCCCACCCCTTGAGCTAGCTTTTGGGGTGGTGACCTCAAGGTTCTTTACATGATATCAGAGTCTCACCGTCCCCCACTTTAAAAAGTGGAATTAAAATAAAATAAAAAAAGCACAAAAAGGTAAACCAAAAATGGGCCTGTGCAATTTCCATGCTTCTAGCCTAAAGGGCTCTTGCGTGAGGGGACGTGTTGAGATATATAGTCCCACATTGATTGGATGGGTAACTAATATGGCCTTTATAAGGCCATGGGCACTCCCACCCCTTGAGCTAGCTTTTGGGTGGTGACCTCAAGTTATTTACATTCTTAATTCCACTTGAAAGTAGAGGTGGTGATAATCGAACTCATTATCTCGTAGTTATTGAAATTCTGATACCAGAACTATTTCAACTCAAAATCTTAAGGTGTTAGTTGCAGAACTTTTTAATTTATTATCTAAGATGATGTATAGTTGTATACTCTCCGCTATATATATAGGTAAACACAATTCGTTGTATCACTTCTTGATCAGAAATAAGAATTGTCTATCTCGAAAAAATAATAATAATAAGAATTCTCATTTGTAAGATGTTTTGTGTTTGCAATTAAGTACAAGCTTGTTGATGACGGGATGCAGTAAGGCTTGATAATATATTTAGTGTTGATGTTGTGTTAGGCCTAAGGCCTGTTTGTTCTTCTCTGCTTTATTGAGAGAGAGATAGAGAGTATATTGGGATATTGTTTATCAAATTCAAATTAAACCCATATACAAACCTATTCAGTGCATTAAACGAAGCATAACAAAATTAACCGGATATAAAAATATGAAGATCTGTGACGAAATTAAAAATAAAAAAGAAAAGAAAGAATACAATGCCACGTTGATATAAGGAACACGTCAAGAACGGACATGTGCCTACATATTCAGAAATGAGCCATGTTATATATTTATGATCTTAAAATATATATATATATATATATATATATATATATATATATATATATATATATATATATATATATATTACTGATATTTAATAATTGTGTTTTATTTGTATCTGTGCTCAATCATTTAAGGGTTTTATAATTCTCATTCAATATGAGAATTATAATTTTCCTACACACCATTCGATTTCCGTACTGACATGGGTCCTACATATGATTTTTTCTAACAAATGGGTCCCACATGCTTTTTTTTTTTTTTTTTTTTGATAACAGGTCCCACATGCTTTTTATCTCTACAACATGAGAATTGAATTCTCATTCAACATGAGAAAATCAAACCCCATCATTTAAAGCTACAAAAACTTATGACTAAATCATTTCTCTTTGAGAAATTACATTGGATTGATCATTTATCCTTCGAAAGAAAGTTAAACCCTCGTGAGTTCATATTTCTTAGGTATGAGATTTTTTATGTGGATAACAAGGGCTTTGTTGGGAGGAGAATTTTTGAGAAAAGTAAAAGTTATAGAAAGATATGGAGGAAGAAAACATTTTTATTGCTACACAACTCTTTTTTATCTTTTTTGACTTTTTGGCTTGATACAAAATGATGGAGATGACCCCTATTTATACTAGTGGCACATCCACAAAATAATGGCTCCAAGTAATTCTAGAGTTTTTTATACTAACCTAGTACAAATATTAATTGTGGTAGGTGCAACTACCCTCTAGAACTTTCATGGAATTGACTAGAATAGAAATTTCTAGATCTTGGGCTAAACTAATTCCTAAAGTATAATTCTAGATGTTGGGCTAAATGTATACTAAGCCAAATAGACTAAAAACTAAATCAAGTTTATTTATTCAACACCCCCTTAAACTTGATTTTGTAACTCCAAGCAATTTTCTCATCTTGACAAAGTCTTCATTCTTGAGTGGCTTGGTGAAGATATCTGCTGCTTGTTCTTGAGACTTGACATATTTTATATGCACCTCATTTCTTGCAATGCATTCCCTTATAAAATGATAGTGTGTGTCAATGTGCTTACTTCTATCATGGAAGACTGGATTATTTGCTAATGCAATGAAACATTTGTTGTCAACATAAATATTGGTTGGCTCCTCTTGTTGCATATTCAACTCCTTTAGCAAGTTCCTTAGCCAAATATCATGGCAAACACATGATGTAGTTGCGACATATTCGGCTTCACAAGTAGACAGGATGACAATAGGTTGTTTCTTTGACATCCATGTGAAAGCAGTATCTCCCATGAAGAACACAAATCCAGTGGTGCTTTTCCTATCATCCATGTCTCCAGCGCAATCGCTATCACTATATCCAACAATTTTATATTCATTAGAGGATGAGTAAAACAAGCCAAAGTCGATAGTACTTTTAATGTAGCGGAGGATTCTCTTTGCAGCCTTCAAGTGCGTGGTAGTTGGAGGCTCCATGTAGCGACTAACGAATCCAACAGCAAAGAGGATGTCAGGTGTAACACTCCGTTTATACCTGGTTTGTTATCATATCATCGTATTAAGCGCTGCTTAATTAAAATGCAGAATTAACTTTTTCTTTTCAATTATGACGTCATTAGTATTAACCAAGTTGATTACTTAATCATTTTCCAAAATATTGCCTATATGTAAATTGCAAATAAATATCTAACTGAAATACCTCATATATAAATGTGTTTCTAGTCACGGAGCTACAACACGTAGATCAGACAATATCCTGATAGATTATACAACTCAAGTCTAGCTAAACAAATGATAATCAAGTCAACGTGGCATTGACAATCCCTATGCTCACCAAATAAGGCAACATAGTCTCAGCTCAATAAATAATATCATGACAATAAAACATAAATCAGCATCCAAGCAGATCAACATAATCAGGCATACAACAGTCAACTAAGCTCCGGCATCTTGCCGCCCGAGGTATCAACCCCCGAGGTACCTGAAAAAAGTGCCCCAAACGTGGGGTGAGATCTCTAAAAAGAAATCTTAGTAAGACAAGGGGTCCTCAAGGACTCTTCCACCCCAAGCTCACTTACAAGTATAAAAATAAGTTCGAAAACAGTATTTACCATGCATGTTCATGTTAAGGCATTTAAATCATGACAATATATTTCTTGCTCAACGAGCCATACAACTCATTTAATCATGTGATGTATGCAAATGCGGTTCGACTGGCCAGGGAATAGGATAGGGTTTATGCACGTCTGCGACCTATCTAAACATAAGGGTCGGAGCCTTATGCCTTACACACCAGAGTCGCAGTCTGATTATGTAAGTAATC
Organism: Gastrolobium bilobum; assembly: GCF_033153095.1. NCBI lineage: Eukaryota > Viridiplantae > Streptophyta > Magnoliopsida > Fabales > Fabaceae > Gastrolobium > Gastrolobium bilobum. Next base: position 77,460 of record NW_026897401.1, on the reverse strand, counting down.
AACATCACTTTCATACATTACATCAACAGTTAAATTAACATATCTCAGGCATATATCAATGCATTTTTCATCTTTTATAAAAGCATACATGCATATAAACCACCCTCCCATGAAGGTCGGTGGAACAAGCAATAGATCAATCCGAGGACACGAAAGCTTACCTCGCAAGCTAACTATCCAATTCAAGAGTCCAACCAAGTCCAAGGTCCACAAACAGCACTCTCACAGTCTGTTTATACCAACAATCATATCAATATTCATATTCTAATAGTTCAAGACATAACGACAATGTTATCCTTTTACGTTTCATGCTATTAGGCTTCTCACAAAGCAATAAGCCCTTAATCCAATTGATTCTGACTTAGATTATTTATTACATAAGTTCTACTAACCGATCTAGGGTCCACAAACCCCTAATAAAGTTCTGTATGAACTTAAAGGTTACTGTCTCGAAATTCCCAAAATATCCAGATATTTGTCGGGTATATATCTGGATATCCAAAACCCCATATCCGGATATCATATCCGGATATTTCGCGACATAATGCAATTTCTGCATTTTACGAGATATCTCTTCAAAGGTTCTGTTTTGAAGACTTTTAAACGTTAAAGCATGCATCTTTAAGCACATTTAGGTCAGTGATCATGCTAACTAGTTAATCCTACCATTTTACATGCCAAGACTTCACTTTTATCAAAGGAAAACTCAGACAAGTGATGGTGCTTACCAACCAAGCTTAAAACAGAGGTAAGGGTGCTCTTGGAGATCTCTATGATGCTCCACAAGTCTGACTTCAAAGGTGCATGAAAATGGCACACAAAGAATGGTCCTTTCTCACTAAAAATGGCTTCTTGAAGCTCAAAATGCCACCACAAAAGCTCCTACAACTCCCACCAAGAAGTCAACCCTAAGGACCTCACCAAACAAAGACCATACTCAGAAGAATGGCTGCCTCTCACGCTCACAAGGTTGCTCACACCAAGTTATGATGATTAGATGAAGAAACTTGGACCAAAGGTGGTCACTTTGGGGTTTCAAGGAGAAGAAGGCTATGAAATGGTGAAGGAGAGGTTCAGCAGCCAAAGATCAGAAATCTCACGTAGAAGACACTAAGAATTAACCTAGGTCTTTGTGCCAATGGTTATTTATAGGCGTTTAAGTTTTAAACACACAATATTAGAATTAAATGCTACGCTTAGCATTTTAATCCTAAATTTTGATTTTGGACCTAGCCATTTTTCTAAGATTTTTCATATTTTTATTTGATTTTCCGCAACACTTTGCCGGTATGCGCTTTTACGTAGTCGGTATCAGTCCTGACGTCAATTCTCATTATTTCGACCTCAAACTTGTTATGCTAGTCCTAGATATTATTCTAGTGATATATACATATTTTTCGTAATTTTCTAGGATACTTCATCGATACGCATTTATACCGTGAGGCAGAACTAGTATCTGCACTTTTCGTCAGAAAAGCGACTTTCAGCGTTATGAAACACTTAGTATAATTAATTAAGCCGTCTCATAATTTTTAGGGTCAATTATGGAATTATATCATTAATAATATAATTAATTAATTGAATTTCTAAATTAGCGGTGCAGGTTCTTACATCATGTCTGGTGCATGTCAAGTAGCGTAAACTTCCAACTAAGCTTTTGAAGAAAGTAGGATCAACATATCCTCCTTCACCATACTTGGAAAACTTAACTCCACATTCCATTGGGGTGTTGATAGGCTTGCAATCGTCCATCTTGAATTTCTTCAGTATCTCCCTTGCGTAACCTTCTTGAGTGATGAAAAAACCTTCTTTTTTCTGCTTGATTTCAATGCCGAGATAGTATGCCATTTGTCCAATGTCAGTCATCTCAAACTCTTTCTTCATCACTTTCTTAAACTCTTCAAACATCCTTGGATTGTTTCCGGTGAAGACTAGATCATCCACATACAAGCACACGATCAAAATATCTCCATTTTTGAGCTTGGCATAAAGTGCATGCTCGTGAGGGCATTTGATGAAACCATTCTCTTGGAAGTACTTGTCTATTCGACTATTCCAAGCTCTTGGTGCTTGTTTTAGCCCATAAAGTGCCTTCTTCAGCTTTAATATCTTATTTTCATGTCCTTTGACTTCGTATCCTGCTAGTTGCTCGATGTACACTTCTTCTTCAAGTACTCCATTCAAAAATGCTGACTTTACATCCATTTGGTGTATGCTCCACTTGTTTTGAGCTGCTAAAGAAATAATTAGTCTAATAGTTTCTAAGCGAGCAACAGGAGCAAATACCTCATCATAATCGATTCCTGCTCGTTGACTATAGCCTTTTGCCACCAATCGCGCCTTGTATCTTTCAACTTCTCCCTTGGCATTCCTTTTAGCTTTGTAGACCCACTTCACACCAATCGCCTTGTGCCCTTTTGGAAGTGAGGCTAGCTCCCATGTTTTATTCTTCTCAATCGCATTGTTTCTTCATCCATAGCATTTCTCCATTTCTTGCTTTGAACAGCTTCTTGAAAACACACTGGGTCACAATCAGCAAAGAGGCAAAATAGAGTGAGATTATCTTAATTCTCCGTTACCTCATAAATTTATTGCAGGCTCTTGAAGTGTGGTACTCGTTCACTTGAACTTCTAGATGACGATGGTTGGTTTTAAGGACTTGAAGCTGGTGAAGTTGGTGGAGTAGTTTCCTCTGATTCTATCCTTTGTTGCACATTCTCTTCTTCCTCCATAAAATAGGGAAGAAAGTTGTAGTCTTCATCACATAGACCCCAATTTCATTCTTCTTCTTCGTTGAACTCCACATCTCGACTAATGATGGTCTTCCCATTGTTCGGATTATAAAGTTTATAGCCTTTAGTGTTAGAATCATACCCAATGAAGATGAGATTCTCACTTTTTTCATCAAGCTTGGACCTCTTCTCATCTTGAATATGTGCATAGGCTATGCTTCCAAACACCCTTAGCTGGGAGATCCCAGGCTTTCTTCCACTCCAAGCTTCTTGTGGCGTCTTTTCCCATACACTTCTTGTTGGTGAACTATTTAAAAGGTAGACAGAAGTTGCCACGGCTTCAGCCCAAAACTCTTTTGGCATCTTCTTACTTTTGAGCATACTCCTTGCCATGTTGAGAATGGTTCTATTCTTCCTTTCAGCTACTCCATTTTGATGTGGGCTTCTAGCAACGGTTAAAGGTCGTCAGATTCCATTATGACCACAAAATTCTTGGAATTCTTTGGAGGTGAAATCTCCTCCTCTATCGGATCTCATGGCTTTGATTTCACATCCACTTTCTTTCTCCACACTAGCCTTGAACTTCATGAAAACTCCAAACACTTCTGATTTTTGCTTTAGGAAATACACCCATGTCTTCCTTGAGAAATCATCTATGAAGAGAAGAAAGTAATTACTCTTACCGAATGAGCTTGGCTTCAATGGTCCACAAACATCTGTATTTATGAGCTTGAGCGGCTTGTTGGCTCTTGACAAAGACTACTTTGGAAAGCTCTTTCGACATTGCTTCCCAAGTAAACATCCTTCACATAGCTGGTCAGGTCGAGTATGGAAGGCAATCCTCTCACCATCTCCTTCTTGTATAGCAACTCAAGACCACCAAAGTTGAGGTGTCCGAATCGTAGATGCCACAGCCAAGATGCATCCTTGTAGCAGGCTTTGAGACACTTTGCAATGTCGTGTTGAATGTTCAACATAAACATTCTATTTCTCGACATAGGAACCTTAGCAATCAAGTTATTTTGATTATTTCTTAAAGAAAGTATTATTTTTTAAGTGAACATCATACTCTTTCTCTAAGAGTTGCCCCAGACTCAAAATATTAATCTTTATGTTGGGTGCATAGTACACATTAGAAATGAATTCATGCCTCCTGTCTTTTAATCGGATAAGAATCTTACCTTTTCCTTTCGCCGGTGTCATTGATTCATCTCCAAAAAAGACATTTCCATTCACCAATTCGTCAAGTTCCACGAACATGTTTCTTTTTCCCCACATGTGATTGCTTGCCCCCGATTCTAGATACCATGTATTCTCTTGTTCTCCTACATTGTCATTGCGTACCATCAACAGAGTGCCATCTTCTTGACTCCTTTCCTCCACATAGTTCGCCTTCTCAATCTATCTTGTAGGAGTTCTATATTCTTAAGCATAATGGCTGAACCTTTGACAACTGTAGCATTTGATTTGAGACTTGTCACGTCTTGGTTGCAAGCCACCTCTTCCACGACTTCTTGTTGAGTTGTCTCTTCGATCTTCATTGGCATAGTTGTTGTTGAAGCCTACTCTTCCACGTCCATGACCTCTTCCTTGACCACGATATCCTCCTCGTCCTCTTGTGTTGCCAAAGCCTTCTTCCTTTTCTTTGAAGTTGAGTTATGTCTTGAGTAATTGTTCACCAATCCCTTGCTTCTTCTTTTGCTTCTCCTCATATGCTTGTAAACAACCCAAGAGTTGCTCTATTGTCATAACTTTCAAATCTTTTGTTTCTTCTATGACAATGAGAATATGATCGAATTTTGAATCTAAAGATCGCAAAATTTTCTCCATAATTTTTACATCATCTATCTTTTCACCATTTTTTTTAATTGATTAGTCACCGTCAAGACTCTAGAAAAATAATCGGAGATACTTTCGGCATCTTTCATGTGTAAAGTTTCAAACTCACTTCTTAGAGTTTGGAGACGTACCTTCTTGACTGGCTCAGCACCCTTGCAAGAGGTTTGTAGCTTCTCCCATGCTTCCTTTGCGGTGGTTGCCTCTGAAATCTTCTCAAAAGCATCTTCATCTAATCCCTGATAAATGAGATAGAGAGCTTTCTTGTCTCTCTTTCTTGAATCCTTTAAGCTATCCCTTTGAGCTTGGGATATAGAGAAACTCCTTCTTGTTGCTCATTGTAGCCTTTCTCTACCCACTTCCCACACATCTTGTGATCCAAGGAGGGCCTTCATCTTGATGCTCCAATTATCATAGTTGCTCTTGGTGAGCATAGGAACTTGGAAAGGAACCATGTTGCTACTTGCCATTTCTCTAGAAAGGATCTTAAGGCTCTTGATACCACTTTGTTGGGAGGAGGATTTTTGAGAAAAGTAAAGGTTATAGAAATATATGGAGGAAGAGAACACTTTTATTGCTACACAACTCTTTTTTTCTTTTTTGGCTTTTTGGCTTGATACAAAATGATGAAGATGACCTCCTATTTATACTAGTGGCACCTCCGCTAAACAATGGCTCCAAATAATTCTAGAGTTTTCTATACTAGCCTAGTACAAATATTAATTGTGGTAGGTGCAACTGCCTTTATTAATAATGGTAGGTGCAACTACCCTCTAGAACTTTCATGAAATTGACTAGAATAGAAATTTCTAGATCTTGGACTAAACTAACTCCTAAAGTATAATTCTAGATATTGAACTAAATGTATACTAAGTCCAACGGGCCAAAAACTAAATCAAATTTATTTATTCAATAGGCTTAACGTACGCCCAAACAAAGAAAAGCACTAGCCAGCTAGCACAAGAAAACCTCATGGCTGAAATATATTAGCAAAGAATTAAAGAAATAGAAATAAACGAAACTTTATTCGAAAATTTTGAAGTTACCTTGATTGGTTCGGTATCGTATAAACGTTTATTGGAAATTTCTTTGATCTCAAATCTCAAATTAGTTATTATACTGGTTTGGACAATCTCACGTGGAATTAATGAAAAGACTAATGTTGGGACACCCTATGGTCATCGTGCTATATATTGTTAGGTTTGGCTGGTAAAGTTGTACTCCTGCTAGGCGCTAGTGTTTGTTGCGTTTGATGTCTTCAAAAATGTTTATTGGAGAAGTCGGCATTGCATCACATCAATATGATTATCCTTTAATGTAACGTTGAAGCCTTTAATTTATCAACCACTTACATGAAATCAGTGAAACTAAAAAGCACATAGAAAAGCAGGGAGAAATGGATTATGACAAGAATACGCAAAAGTATCATATTTAAATGCCTTAGAGTTATGTTTGTTGCTTATGCTATTGTCTAATTAAAAATCATTGGCGTTTGGACCATTTCAAAAGATGCGAATTGAAAAAAACCACGAGCTATTTTCTTTCATTATCCTTTCTACTCGTTACTTTCCACCTTTTAGTTTGGAGTTTTCTGCGGTTCGAGAATTTCCCATCACCCACCCCTTCAACTTGAATGCTATATATGTAGCCGCTTAATGCTGTTCTTTTTTGCTTTTCCATTTTTGTCTTTATACACATCACATCATGTACCGGTACTTGTAATGTATATTCGAATACATGTTCACTGCTTACATGATGAGTAGATTAATAGTAATAAAAGTCTAAGCACAAGTCAACGTATATAAAATAATACGTTTTGTTATTAAATTATTTAGTTTATCATTAAATAAAACATTTGATTATTTACTTTCTTTAAAATCTTATCTTTTCTAAATTTTTTTCATCATTTATATATTAGTTTTATGATTTTCATATTATAGAAGATAAAAATTATCTTCTACACACATAAAAGAATATAATACCCATATATTTTTTTTTATAATATGAGAAATATTAAATATTTTATATATTTAATGAAATTTTTTTAAATCTTAGAATAAAATATTACAGGAATAATACTTCTTATAATTGAATAATTTTTTTTATATTTTTATATGATATGTATCCATACTGTACTGATGTTGTCGTACGCAACTTAGCTAACAATTATTGAAAAGCTAGAATCTTTCGGTCAAAATAAATAAATACAACACAGAAACCTTCTCATCCGTCCATAACATCGCCATTTTGCTTTTTGATCCTATCATGTACTCAACTGGTTAGGTGAATTTTAGTATTTTACAGTTTAATATACAAATAAGGTTAATCCGTGGCCGAATTTATACAAAAAGCAAAAGTGGGTGAGTTGGTGAAGTTAAGGAATTTGAGAGGTTCGAAGAAGAACTTGTGGGGACCTTTTTACGTACGTTCAAACTAAGGCCAAATAAAGAAGACAAAACCTAAGGATAAGAATAACATATCATCCTGAATTTCAGTGCAAGTGCATGAACCCACACCTTCTAGAGTAGGATTTATCAGCTACTTCCAGTTTTGGGTGTTCACTCTACATTTGTACGTCTCTAGCTGGCACGGCTTGGCACACCACGTCGCCACGTGCACTATAAAATTTTTGCTGATAGTTTATTTTCATTTTTAAAATAAATAATTTATAAATAAATTTTAACATGTTTAACAAACTAATTTTTAAAAAAATATTTAATTTTATTTTTATAAATTAAAATGATTGTTGCTTGTTTTTTAAAAAGACTTGAATCTAATTTTTTTTTTCGTGATTCCTTACCAAAACTTTGTCAAAATTAAAAAAAAGACTTCAATCTTTCGTAAAGAAAAATAGCTAATTATATAAACAAATGATGAAGAAAGTAGTCTAATAATTATAGTCAACTGGAGTTGACTTATTTAGTTAATCTTTTATTTATGATGATTATATGATTTAAATTTAAATTAAGAAACCTTCCGTGAATAGGAAAATTAGTTATTTATCTAAAGGGTTTTAATTTGTCCTTTAACATGATCAGAAAAACTTTCCTACACACACAACATTTTGTGAGACCCACATTTTTTAAAGCAAAAAATAAAATAAAAAACTATAGCACGCAAAACGAATCTCTATAACATTACACAATCACTTTTTCTATAACATAACTCTTATAAAACCCTTATCTAAATATTAGAATGGGAAAGGCTTCCCTTACAATAAGTTTTTTTTTTTTTTTTCCAAAAAATAAATAAATTAATAATATATAATCATCGGTGTTTAAACCAAATACGATTTTTGACACTTTCTCCGGTGTCCGTGTTAAGTTAGGGACCATGGACAATGATCCTTGCACGACACCGAGCCCTTTCATTTTGTACCCATCACTAAAAGCAAAGAGTGCCAGCAAACATGTTTGCTTCTTGTCATCTAACATGGCCGATCGAGTTTACGGCACACTGTACAGTAGCAAAAGCACCCAAGTGCACCCAATATTTTAAATTAAATTTATAAATTTCACAAACAAGAAATATAAGTTGCCCAAAATCGAGCCTTAATTAGCCGAAAATAAAAAGGAATCACATTGACAAAGCTAAAGAGCCCGAAATGCACGATTAATGCATAACATGCAATAAACCTACGCCGAATTGCCCATGAAAATTTCGAAGACGTGTGCTGCAATACTAAAAACAACGATATTTCCCATATCAAAATGTTATACCAATCCATGCGTCCATCATGAAAGAAACATATACAACGACAACAATAGAAAATTGTTTGCCTAAGTGAATTGGTAATTCTTATTTATAGGTTATCACTTATCAAAGACAAAAGAAAATCTACAATTAATGCATTGCGATTGCGAAATAGATCAAAAACGTCCGATCAACTTCAACGTGTTATAGCCACAGAATTTTCTCTTGTTGGACTTCCTTGTACTGTCGGTGGTCAATTTTTTATTTGAAAAAATAACGACATTTTAAGCCGAATGGTAAGAGAATTCAGACTAGGTAGGTCCCAGTTGGATGGCCCGTAGAAGGACTTTCTTAATTATGTTTCGTTGTTTGCCTTCATGCCCTTGTCAATGTTCCACACATGGAGATCTAACTAGGGAACCTAACCTATATATGAAGAACATCAGGAAAAATAAATCTAAGTTAACTATGACATGTTGAATTGAATAATATGTGCACCGTTGCCATGGTCGTCATCGCATGAGTATATACTTTTAGGGTTTAGTGTCTCTTATATGGTAGGAGATAATTTTATCTATTACACACATATAAAAGTAAAATGTAGGGTTCATATTTTTTCTTTCTCTCTCTTTTTCTCACATGGGCCTTACACACTTTTAAGTATGTGTAAGAGATAAATTTATATCCTATAACATTATAAATATTAAACCCATACTTTTCACATTTTTTTAAACACCAAATCCACATCTTTCAAAGTTTGGGCTGCTAAGTGAAGTGCAGGGCAACGAGTAAATAGTTAAATCCGTTCAAAAAGCGATGAAGTTGACTAACAGAAAGAGGTCGTTGTTTATATAGGCGTGCAGACTTTCAATGTTCAACTAATAAATTGAACTTGTTAGAGGGGTAACAGAGTAAATGTATCACTTAGAGGGTGAAATAGATCAATGCAATAATGATTAGAGATACAACAGTTTGAACTACAGTTCAAGTCTGTCACAATTGAAGGCTTAGACAAGTTGGCGATTGGCCTCGATTATAGCTTGTAAGTGATGATTTCCGTAGAGTTAAGGAATACATGAGAATATTTATAATATGGAGAAAATTTCTTTGGTGTGAGAAGTGTTCTGTCATAATCGTTTTTCAATCCTGTAAACCCCAATTAAGTGTGAGACTGCGACTCATCACGTATAACAACTGTTATCACAGAAAATTGAAAGAAGAAAGAGAGAAGAAAGAATGAAGAAGGAGAAGAAAATGCTCTGTATTTTCATTATTGATTCAAGTGCAGTGTGACCAATATTTATATGATACATAGATAACTGTTGTATCAAGAACTGGAAAATAACGAACATAACTAACAACCAACATAACTGTCATATCAGATAAGTTGGTATAACTAGTATGATAATACCCTCCCCTCAAGTTGGAAGGTTGATGTCAAGCAATCCCAACTTGCTAATGAGAATATGAAACTGCGATGGCTGTAAAGCTTTTGTGAAAGTGTCTGCCAATTGATGCTTTGTAGAAATCGGAAGGAGATGAATGAGGCCAGCTTGAATCTTTTCTCTAGTAACATGACAATCTAATTCTATATGTTTACTTCGCTCATGGAAAGTGGGATTATGAGCTAGGTATATAGCCGCTTGATTATCACAGAAAACAGAAGCCGGTTGAGGAAGGGAAATGTGAAGGTCATGAAGGATGTACTGGAGCCACTGAAGTTCACAAGTAAGATGTGCAATAGCCCGATATTCTGCTTCTGATGAGGATCTGGAAACGGTAGTTTGCTTCTTCGATTTCCATGAGATTAGAGATGATCCTAGGAATATGCAGAAGCCAGAAATGGACCTCCTAGTGTCAGGGCAAGATGCCCAATCTGAATCTGTAAAAACAGATATGTGAGACTCATTTTTGGCAGGGAAAAACAGACCTTTTGATGGAGATCCTTTTATGTATCGAAGAACATGACAGGCAGCATTGTAGTGAGTGTCCATAGGATTAGAGACATATTGGCTGAGTTGTTGAATGGCATGAGAGATATCAGGACGTGTAGTAGTGAGGTATAACAACCTCCCAATGAGTCTTCGATATTCTGGAACATCATGGTATGGAGTGCCTTGATCCTTTTGAAGTTTGTGAGCTGGATCTAAAGGAGTTGAGGCAGGTTTAGCAGCTAGGAATCCTGAATCAGATAATAATTCCAAAGCATATTTTCTTTGATTAATAACCATTCCACGTTTGGATCTAGCAATTTCCAAACCAAGAAAAAACTTTAAAGAACCTAGATCCTTGATGCTGAACTGTTGATGGAGAGATGACTTAACCAAAGAAATTTCAGTTTGGTCATTCCCAGTTAGAACAATGTCATCCACATAAACAAGTAGGGCAGTGAATGAGTTCTCTTTGTGTTTAACAAAGAGTGAGTAGTCAGCTAAGGACTGAGTATAACCTAAAGCAAGTAATGCAGATGTAAGTTTAGCATTCCATTTCCTACTAGCCTGCTTTAAACCGTATAAAGATTTATGTAACTTGCATACTTGAGATGAAGAGGAAGCATAAAGGCCTGGAGGTATCACCATGTATACTTCTTCATTTAAGTCACCATGAAGAAATGCATTGTTTATATCTAGTTGTTCAATAAACCAGTTTCGGGCAGTGGCAATTGCAAGCAAGGTTCTTACTGTTGTAAGCTTAACAACAGGTGAAAAAGTGTCTAGATAGTCAATGCCTTCCAATTGAGTAAAACCTTTAGCCACTAGCCTGGCTTTGTATCGATCTATGGTTCCATCAGCTTTGTGCTTTATTTTGTATACCCATTTGCAACCAATGGGTTGTTTATTGGCTGGCAAGTCAACAAGAGTCCATGTTTTGTTCCTTTCTAAAGCTTGAATTTCTTCCTTCATTGCTTGTTGCCAGAATGGATTAGATGCAGATTGTTTGTATGTGTGTGGTTCAGAATGAGATGAGATATTATAACAAAAGGAGGTATGAGAGGGAGAGCAATGGTCATAAGATAAAAATGAAGTCAAAGGATAAAGAGTTGGATGAGTACCTGAGGATGCATTGATTGCAGCATGTGCAGTAGGGAGGTTATAGTGAAAATCAGTGAGATATTTTGGTATATTCTTTGTTCTGGTTGATCTCCTTGAAATGTTTTGAGTTGGGGAATCACTGTTTGTATTGGATGGGTGATGGATCACTGTCTGAGGTAAGGATAAGGTTGGCTGGGTTGAATTTGGTGTAGAATCATCATATGTAGGTACATTTTGATTAGATGAATCTGTTATATGTGAAGAATTTTGCTGGTCTAATTTGGCAAATGGAAAATTTGACTCATAAAAAATAACATTTCTAGAGACAAAGGTGTTATGAGTTGAAAGATCATAAAGAAGGTAACCTTTTGTTCCAGCTTTATATCCTAGGAATATAGCTTTTCTGGCTCGATGATCAAACTTTGTGCGACCAGTAGAAAGAGTAGTAGCATAACATAGGCAGCCAAAGATTTTAAGGTGATTTAGGAGAGGAAGTGTATTGTGTAGCAGTTCATAAGGACTCTTGTTTTTGAGATTGCAAGATGGTAATCTGTTTATAATGTGTACTGCATGAGTGATGCAGTAACTCCAAATTTTTTTGGGAATTTTTGATTGGAAAAGGAGGGATCTAGCTACATTCAGAATGTGTTGATGTTTTCTTTCAACAACACCATTCTGTTGTGGAGATTCTACACATGTTGTTTGGTGTATAATCCCTTTTGAATTAAAGAATGTTGACATTAAAAATTCAGGTCCATTGTCACTTCGAATGGTTTTTATGGTGGTTTGAAATTGATTTTCAATGAGTTTTATGAAGCTCTTAAGGTGATCACGTGTTTCAGATTTGGTTTTCATGAGAATGACCCAACAGAATCTAGAATAGTCATCAATTAAAGTTAAAAAATATCGATGACCAGAAATGGAATGTATCCCATAGGGTCCCCAAATGTCAGCATGAACCAAATCAAATATATGAGAAGATAGAGAAGAACTAGAAGTGAAAGGCAACTTTCTTTGTTTAGCAAAATGGCATGTATCACAAGGAATGACAGTATTATTGCTGATAAAGGGAAATTTTGTACATATGGACTGCATAATGGATTGAGAGCAGTGACCAAGTCTAAAATGCCATAAGGACTGACTATTTACATTTTTCACAACATTACATTGACTGTTTTCTGTGGAATTTTGTTTTCTAGGAGATTCTTGATTAAGCACATATAGACCACCCACTTGTTTAGCTGAACCAATCATCCTCTGGTTGATGTTCTGCACAATATAACAGGAAGGCTCATTAAAGATGATGGAACATTTCAAATCACGTATAAGTTTAGTGATTGATATAAGGTTGACACGAAAAGAAGCTACATACAGAACATCATTTAATATGAGTGAGTCAGAAATATGAATTATGCCAGAATGAAGTGCTTGGATTTGAGAACCATTTGGAAGGTTTATGACTATTGGTTTGATTGATTTAATAGATGTGAACATACTAGAGTTATAAGAAATGTGGTCAGTGGCACCAGTATCCAATATCCATTGAGTATTTGGATTACCTGTTTAAACAGAGTTCAAAGTGTGATTGGTGTTGAACATAGTGGTGTGCACAGCATTGGAAGCATGATTTGAACTAACTTTTGTTTGCTGCAGCAAGTCTAAAATACTGTTATATTGCTCTTTAGAGAAGGTACAATCTTGTTCATGGTGTTTCTGAGACTGTTCTTCAAAGAATTCATCAAGATTTGCATCAGTTTCCACTTGTGAAACAGCATTCGCTTTATGAGAGAATGTATAACCAGGTGGGTAGCCATGTTTCTTGTAACACGTCTCTATAGTGTGGTTAGTTCTACCACAGTAGGTACAGATTCTATTTATGCTTCCACGTCCTCTTCCAGCAAATTGTCCACCTCTTCCAGTGAAGGTGCGACCTCTTCCTCTTGTAAATTGTCCACCTCCTCGTGTGTATTGTTGAGTGGTGACATTTAACAGAACCTTGGGCTCTTTTTCAATTTCATTTTCAACACTATCTTCATTCAATTGACGTTCTTGCTGGATGACTAGTGAAAAGACTGAATTCATACCTGGTAAAGGTTGCATGAGCATTATCTGGGACCTTGCTTGTGAGTATCTCTCATTGAGTCCTCTCAAGAAACGAATTATATGATCTCTTTCTTTAGTAGCTTTTATCTGTACTAAAGCTCCACAAGAACAGTTGAGTGAAGGTTCAAGACTATCAAGTTCGTCCCATAGGATCTTTAACTGAGTGAAATATTCTGAAATTGACCTTGTTCCTTGTTGCATTCGAAAAATATCTTCTTGGAGATCAGCAATACGAAAAGTATCTGATTGGGAAAATCTCTCACGCAAATCTTTCCAGACTTGTGAAGCCTGCTCCATAGAAAGAACAGATTGTGCTATGTTTTCTGTGAACGCCCAAATAGGCCTTATAACAAATCTAGATTATAAACAAAAGAAAATAAAAGTCCTCCTTTTTAATTATTGTGAAATAGAGACTACTTTTTTTTGCTACAATAAAATAGAGACTACTTATGAGCTGTGAGCTCGTACGTGTTGCTGGCGTAAGAGGGTGAGTAAGTCTATATACGATGATAAATTAAAGGCTTGCTTACTTGTAAGTTGTAGCTGGCTGATACATCAATCGCAAACAGAGTGAGTTGGATCCTATGTTCGAATTAATGTACAATGATCCATTGGTTATGAATAAGAAGTGAGTTAATAAAGAAAAAGAGAAAAGGAAAGATTAAGAGGTGTGTGGGTTTAACAAGTCCCACATTGGATAATTAGTAGGAAGTGAGAGAGTATATAAGCTCCCACCTCACTTTCTTAATTTGACCCTTGGGTCACTACATATTTTATGTAGAGGGAGGAGCTAGGTGGGCTTTAGTCCACCACACGCGCACGCCACCGCCGTCCGGCTCGGATCGGTTCAGTTCATATGTGTGTAATAAAAATAATCACCGGTTGTACCTGTTCGTCGGAACGGTCACCGTTCGCCGCCGTCAGACACAGTGGTCCGCCGACAATAGATGTGTTCGTTTGAGCCATTGATTAATGCTATTAAACAATTACTTAAAAGTAAGTTTGATATGAAAGATATGGGGATAGCAGACCTTATCCTAGGTATTAAAATCCATAGAACATCTACAGGGTGAGACAAGTGTCCACCAACCTTTGACATCTGTTAGGGGATATGGGGATAGCAGACCTTATCCTAGGTATTAAAATCCATAGAACATCTACAGGGTGAGACAAGTGTCCACCAACCTTTGGCCTCTGTGAGGGGACAATCATGGGTAGTAATAATCAAAAGGGTGAGACAAGTGTCCATCAACCTTTGGCCTCTGTGAGGGGACAGTCATGGGTAGTAATAATCAAAAGGGTGAGACAAGTGTCCATCAACCTTTGGCCTCTGTGAGGGCACAAATTGTCTTAAGATTGTTATGTAGACGACATGTTGATCATGAGTAGTAATAATCAAATGGGGGCAAATTGTCTTAAGATTGTTATGTAGACGACATGTTGGCATCTGTGAGGGGGCAAATTGTCTTAAAATTGTTATGTAGACGACATGTTGATCATGGGTAGTAATAATCAAATGATTAATGCTACTAAACAATTACTTAAAAGTAAGTTTGATATGAAAGATATGGGGATAGCAGACTTTATCCTAGGTATTAAAATCCATAGAACATCTACAGGGTGAGACAAGTGTCCATCAACCTTTGGCATCTGTGAGGGGACAATCATGGGTGGTAATAATCAAAAGGGTGAGACAAGTGTCCATCAACCTTTGGCCTCTGTGAGGGGACAAATTGTCTTAAGATTGTTATGTAGACGACATGTTGGCATCTGTGAGGGGGCAAATTGTCTTAAAATTGTTATGTAGACGACATGTTGATCATGGTTAGTAATAATCAAATGATTAATGCTACTAAACAATTACTTAAAAGTAAGTTTGATATGAAAGATATGGGGATAGCAGACCTTATCCTAGGTATTAAAATCCATAGAACATCTACAGGGTGAGACAAGTGTCCATCAACCTTTGACATCTGTGAGGGGGCAAATTGTCTTAAGATTGTTATGTAGACGACATGTTGATCATGGGTAGTAATAATCAAATGATTAATGCTACTAAACAATTACTTAAAAGTAAGTTTGATATGAAGATATGGGGATAACAGACCTTATCCTAGGTATTAAATTCCATAGAACATCTACAGGGCTGGCTTTATCACAGGCTCACTATATAGCTTTTATAGCACAAAAGCTATATGCTCATGTGTTGGGAAACCTGATGTATGTTATGAACTGCACCAGACCTGATATTGCTTATGCAGTAAGTCTGTTAAGTCGCTTTACCAGTAATCCAAACGAAAATCATTGGAAAGCTATGGTAAGAGTTTTGGGATACCTGAAGTATACTCAAAATTTTGCTTTGCATTACGAGAAATACCCCGCAGTTATAGAAGGGTATTGTGATACAAATTGGATCACCGGCTCTATCGGCACTAGATCCACAAGTGGATATGTGTTCACCCTTGGTGGAGGTGTTGTGTCTTGGAAATCGTCCAAACAAACCTGCATTGCAAGGTCAACCATGGAAGCAGAATTTATTGCTTTAGACAAGGCTGGTGAAGAAGCCGAATGGCTTCGTAATTTTATTGAGGATGTTCCTAATTGGCCAAGACCGGTCCCAGCCGTATGCATACATTGTGAAAGCCAAGCAGCTATTGGAAGGGCCAAGAATGTCATGTATAACGGTAAGTCTAGACATATATGTCGAAGACATGATACCGTTAGACAACTACTCTCGAATGGAATCATTTCAATTGACTATGTTAAGTCTAAGGAGAACATAGCGGATCCGTTAACCAAATGGATTCCTAGAGAGCTGGTTGAAAATTTGTCGAAAGGAATGGGTTTAAGGCCTATCAATTGTTGAGCATTGCGATAACTCTACCTAGAAGAATGGAGATCCCATGAACTAGGTTCAAAGAGACAACTAAGTGATGGTCGACTGTTTAAACACTGTGGAGTTTTTCAAACTCATACTCATTCCTAAGACAAGGCAGTGTATTTATGAGGATAAGCACTTAGGCTTTTAATGATTTCTTAATCTGTTGTGTTCAGATGATGTATAGTGAGGTACATCACAAGAAATCACCTATGTGAGTGTGAAGTGAGGGCCGCTTCTATGAGAATTTTTTCAAAGGCCGATTCTCTAAAACACTCGCAGAACCAGGCAGGTGTCCCACGGCCAAAATGGGCGCAACAAAGGACCAACAATGCTAGAGAAGCAATTGTGTGACTCCTATTTTCTAGGTATACACTAAAGGTTGACGGTTCAAGTCGACCTAGACCACCGATTGACCGAGTATATCCGATAGGTTTTCACTAGAGAAGGTTCAAAGGTAACTCCACCTATCTCGATGCAGTTGTTTCTCGTTGAGGAATTTACACTTTGCATTTATACTCTTATGCATTTTGTCACGATGATTTGACTTCTTATCCATGTGGGGGATTGTTGGAATTAATGAAAGAATTAATGTACAATGATCCATTGGTTATGAATAAGAAATGGGTTAATAAAGAAAAGAGAAAAAGAAAGATGAAGAGGTGTGTGGGTTTAACAAGTCCCACATTGGACAATTAGTAGGAAGTGGGAGAGTATATAAGCTCCCACCTCTTTCTCCTAGTTTGACCCTTGGGTCACTATATATTTTATGTAGGGGGAGGAGCTAGGTGGGCTTTAGTCCACCATACACACACGCGCGCACCGCTGCCGCCGTCCGGCCGGTTCGGTTCGATTCATATGTGTGTAATAAAAATAATTTTTTATTAAATAATTTTTTTAAAATTTTGTCAAAAAAAGTATCCGTTGCTTCCCTCCAACCCAAACGTTTCTACCCACCGGTTTTTTGAGCAATGTTGAACCGAACCGGTTCTTCCTCTTCGTGAACCAATCACCGGTTGTGTCTGCTCGTTGAACCGGTCACCGGTTGTACCTGTTCGTCGGAACGGTCACCGGTCGCACCCGTTCACCGCCGTCAGACACGGCGGTTCGCAGCCGGCGACTGTTCATCGTGAATAGACACTAACATTTTTAGAAATTAATCCAGTTTTTTGTGCACTGAAACTCTGCCGGAATTTTTCTCCTTCCGATTTTGTATACTGCCTTTCATCCTCCGGTGTACTTTCCTCTGGCAATAGTTGTGTTCGTTTGGGCTGTTGATTGGTAGTGCCACCATTCTTCAGACGAAATCCGTTCTATCCTGGGAGACAAGTGTCCATCAACCTTTGGCATCTGTGAGGGGGCAAATTGTCTTAAGATTGTTATTGTTTATACATGGGTTCAAATCTAGTAGTGATGTAATATCACCCACTGTCTTCAATAACATCCTATTCGGTTGTAGCTTTAGTGGGTGTAAAAAATAAAGAGTCTTGATTCGATTTTCATATATCATTTTTTAAAGGGTTTAAATATTTTCATTTCTAATCTATTTCGTACGCTTGATTAGTCCCATAGCAAATTCAAAGAGCCAAAACTTATGAAATACAGAAGGAAACCAACTCTTCTCAAACACATAATTAGAATTGGGAAACTAACAAAAAAAAAAAAAGTGACAGTAGTTGGAATGTCAATTATTATAGCAATATAAGAGACTGATAAAGATATATACGTAATGTCACTAAGGTACTACTACTTTTTTTGGATCAATATCTTTGTATAAATAGGATTCGCGTGGGAGTTTTGTTTCATTTGGAAAAAGAGAACAGAGAAAGAAAACAAAGGAAACTGTCTCCGGTGGTCTTTCTTTTTTGCTATCTAATCAAAATTGTAACCAATACCAATATGAAAGTCTTGATTCAGTATCTTAATTGTAATTCTTGACATTTTGGAAAGAGGTAATTTTTTTCTTGCTTTTATAATCATAAAAATTTGTTCCTTGTTATATAAAACAAAGTTATCTATGTTTTTGCTGAAAACGATATTGTGAACGTTAGTTTAATTTTGTTTCATCCCAGCAAAATAACAAATCATATTTTTTTTCATTTTCGTTATTTTTCCTTCTTGTAATTAATTTTGTTAATTAGTTTGAGATGGTATTTGTAGGCAACGGTGGTCAAATGAGAAATAAAGACTTCATGAAACATGTTCCTATTTTGCAAGAGCCAATAGAATGTGCTACTCAAGTTTAATTATTGCAAATTGTTTGATGGTGGGGATTTTTTGTGTGGTTCTGAATTGTGAAATGCGAAATTATTTATATTTGTCCCAACGGTCACGTTTCAACTTTGAATGGCTGGAGATGATGACTAATTAGTTTGCGTGTATTAGATATCCTTTTCTAGCTCATGCTTTTTGTCATGTTTTCTACTTAAGCGACGAAGATTGTTGCATTTCTCCCCATTATAAGATGGAAAGGTATTTAATTATGCATGCTGTCCAAAATTTCCCACTATCTTCTATGATTGTTGCATTTTGTTTATCGAGTAAGGATATTCTAACTACCAAAAATTCTTACTACTAACTTACTATATATCACATCACCATTAGATCAAAGAGAGAGAATGTTAAATAGTTTCTGAAGAGAGAGAAAATGTTAATCTAATGGTGATTAGATAAGTAGTAAGTTGGTAGTGAAAAATTTTGGTAGTGAGAATATCCCTCCTTTTATTTACCATACCAAAAAACGGTAGTTAATTTGTAATTGATAAAAGGGTAATTTACTTCTCATGTTGCTGCAAAACAAATCTTCACATGTCATCCATTATAATTTTGTATTTTGAGAAGTACATAGTTATATTAAAGTTTTTTTTTTAATACATAAAAGTTCAAGTGAGGTTAGACACCGGTATCCTATTAGGGTCAGGGAAGACCCCCCAACCTCTTTGAGGATTTATAAGAGGGATTACATATCACATTTGAACTCACGCCCTTGTGGGGTGGGGACCAAACCCTTAGGTAACTGTGGCCACCTTGGTTGGCTAACGTGAAAAGAATTTTTTTTTAATATTATAACTATGTATTTCTCAAAATACATAATTATAATGGGTGATGTGAGAAGATTTTTTTTTGCAGCAACATGGAAAAAAGAGACCCTAGAATAAATTACCATAATTAAAAGAAAATATCCATTTATTCAGTCATTTCGAGTTTTCGACATTTCACATGGCAACGAGTAAACTCGATTAAAAGATAAGATTCTTAAACACTTTCACTTTCCATTTTTATAAATAACATGCCATTTTTCTCATAATAATGTTTTTTTTTTGTAAATAATAATAATGTTTTATTAGCGAGTAAGAATTTTTTTTCCCCACTTGTATTAAATAGGATACTAAAATTAAAAAAAAAAAATTGCCTTTTAATTTTTTTTCTTAAATTTAAGCACTTTTGATTGCTCAATTTTAACGCAAATACACAAGGGGAGCACTTTTTGGGGTACTACTTTGCAACCCAAATTTATTAAGGTTTCCCTGCTGCCTTAATTTGTTCATATTTGGGCTTATAACTTCTCCTATTGTACAAAAGAAGTTAATCTTCCAACAGCGAAAAGAATTTGTGGGTCCCACAAATTTAAAAAAATGAAGAAGATGGCATAGAAAATGAATTGAGAGTAACATAAAAAAAGATTTCTTATAATAGGAAAAATCAAATATATAGGATTTATCGTTTCTCAAGTTGTTTGAGATAATTTTATCTTTGACTACTAAATCATAGCCGTACAAAGATGGACCAATGATAATAAAGGAAGAGAGAGAAAAAAGAAATCATAACTATTCAAAGGTGAATCAATCAATATAAGAAAATAAATAAATAAAATAGCATAATTTTTGGGTGAACAGAGATAAATATATCTCAAGCTGCATGAGAAATATTTTTTTCATATATATATATATATATAAGGTAATATTTTCCTCATTTTACATGAGATAAAGATTACTTCTTATAGAGAGAATAAATGAAGAGAGAGAGAAAATAATGAAGTGAGAGAAAAAGTTTACAATGAAACCCACGTCTAAATGTGTGTGTAGGAATGCTTTGCTCTCTCATGTAAAAGGAGAAACATCAACTTATATATATAAATATATTTATTTATGGATTACATAATTAATTCGATTTGAGTCAGGTAATATTATATGAATAACAAAACTCTTTTTATCAAGTTCTAATATTAAGCTCATAGAAATTCGAATTCAAGACTATTAATTAAGTTAGAACAAACTCTTATTAATTAATCCACATATTTGATGGTTCATTATTTTATTTTCTGTCACCCAAAATCCATGAAACCAGAGAAATTCCTGTTTGGCCCCACAGATTACATAATAAAGAGGGTTAAATTCCTGTAAATTGAAATTGGTTTTTTTTCTTGCAGAGTTGTGAGTCGTTGATTCTTTACCCTCTTTTATCACGCTCGGCTTTAGTTTGGGCCTTAGTGCTGCCAAGTATATTCTAGAACCCCATTTTATCATAAACAAATAGAAACCCCAAATAGGTCGGTGTTGGTGAGCTGAAAGCTTTTGTCTTGGTAAGTGGGGCCGTGTATGCCCCAAACGCGTTGCTTGGAGGTTCTCTTCCCAATCGCACATCTAATAGTGAGGGATAAACTTTCCGGAACACTTCCATTTTACTTTCAGGAAGGAAATATTGTTTAACATATCTATACCATAATTGTGTCCATGAAATTTTTTGTGTTTTCTGGTAGTATAAAATAATTGTTTTGAAAGGCTAATATAATATATTTGGAGAGGAACTATTTAATTTTTTTTAATAAATTTTGATCCAACTTTAGATGAAAAATTCTAATTACAAAAAAAAAACTCATACTTTTTCATTTGTTTGAATAACAAAATTGAAATCTACATATGTAAAAATTAAGATAGACCCAATTATAATTAAATAATTTAAATTATATAAATATGAAGTAACGTGCATATTAATTTATGCATTTCATATTGTTTCCTATTCATGAAGGTTCATCGTTTCAAAAGCTCACATTCTTGCCTTTTTGTCTCTTTGTAAGTTTGATTTAGCAAAGAGTAAAGCACCCCTTTATTGACTTGTCGAGCATAAACATTAATGAAACCATGTCCTTGTTGAAAATTGAAATGGACGAGTGACGGGTGGGATGTCAATGTTTGCAAGTAGGCGTAGAGTACAAACCTTCATGTACGTACGGTATAGTATAGCCAGTTATTCAAGTAACGTCAATAGCTGTCTAGTTACTCGATATCTGATTGAAAAATTATTCAATAATATTTAATTATCATTTTCATTATACAGTTCTTACATTTTTTATAATGAAATAAAAAAACACATTTTGATATGTTTTTTCTATTTTACATATTTATGCAGAAAGTGTAAAATAAAATATAGATTATGATGATGTATAACTATCTAAGTCTAGAATTATATCACTAACACATGCTCAGTAAAGTAAGTAGCTGATAGAATTTGAATTCGATTCTTACTAAATAAATTTTTGAAGATAGACTTTAATTGTGATTAAGTTACGATTCAGGATTAGTTTTATAGTTTGTTTAAAAAGTTAAAACTTATGAAAATACTCAGGACTGACTCATTTCACAGAAGTAATTAGGATTAATGTATCAAAAAAAATTATACCAGTAATGAAAAGTAAATTCATGACCGTTGGGATTGTGATAAAGGAGATAAAGAAAGGGGATAGAATGCAAGGCAAGAACCATGTTTTTTTTTTTTTGGTAATATAGAACCATGCTTTAATTTATACTTGTTGTCACATGTCCGATTCATTTATAAACATATTTTTGATTTTCTTGGAAAGTAATTGGAAAAAAAAAAGTGGGATATAAACTATTCACTAGTTTGGTCTCACACCACGTGATGACAACACCCAAAAATAAACTACAGAGATAGTAACTACTTTTCTTTTTCATTTACGTTCATAATTTTTCGGAGAAGTGTCATTAATGCGATCTATGTCATATACATAAAAGTGGGTGCGCCGTAGATGTGTGGCATACAGTACGATCGTAGTAAGAAACGAAGAAATGGAGTTATATAGAATTTAAACAAAAGAAAAAACAAAACTAGTTGGTTTAACTTGCAATGACCACAAAAGCTTACAAAAGATATGCTTTTGTTTTGTATAAGTAGTGGGACATATGAAAAATGACCAAAATCACAGCTACGTATTCACACGTTGTTTAAAGTTTTAACAAACTAGTAATAATCAAATAACTTATTCAAGTCGCCTCAACAACCAAAAGCCATCGTTATATAGTTTTTTTTTTTTTTTTAAACCACATATATTATTCACGAGAAGCAGTCATGTTCAAACAAGGAGTATCTACAATTGTAGGATTAGGTCTCTCAAAGAGAATTTTTTACATTCACAAAGATTTAAACTCAAAATCTTACTTAAGTGAAATTAAACATATACCATTTCAACCAACTCTTTTGGTTCATTACATAGTTTCTAATATAAGAAGCACATGTATATATCCATCGATCTAGCAAAGCAGCCTCCACCATTCATATTCACATAACGTTCCAACACAAACATGTAACATGATCTTATCATATCCTCTCTACAAAACATTTTTATACATATAAATTATGGAGTTTTAGTTTGTCCTTCAACAAGACCAGAAAAACTTTCCTACATACATAATATTTTGTGGGGCTCACACCTTTTAAAGCAATAAAAAAACTATGACACGCAAAACGAATCTCTATAACGTTACACAATCACTTTTCCTACAACATAACTCTTATAAAACCCATAAATTATTTAACTCACATTATTTCACAAAATCGTGAATCACACGAAACTTCTCCATTCCTTCACCTAACAAGACCATAGCATAATTTCCCTCTCTCTCTCTTTGCTCCCTCTTCACTTCTACTCCACCCCTTCTTTAAATTAATATATCTTCATTATTATCCTTCTTACATAGCTTCACTTCAACTAACACCCACTCTCCACTATAACCTAAAAACACCCCCGAAAAAAATAACATGTCGGTGAAGGAGTGCGAGCACCACAAGGGGAAGAAGAGAAAGATCTTCAGGCGAATATTCTGGGGCATAGTGGTGTTCCTCTTTATCGTTTTGGTTCTAATCCTTCTCATATGGGCAATTCTAAGACCCACCAAGCCTTCTTTCATTCTCCAAGACGTCACCGTTTATGCCTTCAACGCCACCGTACCAAACTTCTTAACCTCCAATTTCCAAGTCACCCTCACCTCACGCAATCCTAACGACCGCATCGGAATTTACTACGACCGTCTCGACACCTACGTCAATTACCGGAGCCAGCAAATCACCTACCGCACCGCCATCCCTCCGTCGTACCAGGGCCACAAGGAGATCGACGTTTGGTCACCGTTTGTTTACGGCACCAACGTCCCCGTCGCACCCTTCAACTTCGAAGGTCTCAGCCAGGACCAGACTAACGGTAACGTCCTCGTCATCGTTAAAATTGACGGCAGAGTCCGCTGGAAGGTCGGCACCTTCATCTCCGGTCGTTACCACCTCTACGTCCGGTGCCCGGCGTTCATCAGTTTCGGCCCCCATAGTAACGGCATCTCCGTCGGTGAGAACACCGTTAAGTATCAGTTAGTCCAGCGTTGCTCCGTTAGCGTTTGAACTTCGAACTTAATCAAATTTTAGTGTTTTACTTTTACATACGTACTCTCTTATTTCATTGTATTTTATGCGTCCGTACGTATTTTTATACTGTTATACTACGTGTACGTGTTTGTGTATGAAATTGATCACTGTGCCTTGCCTTAGGTATTTGAATTGTACATTTTGCTATAGAAATGTGAAACTGACGAAAGGGTCAGAGATATAGCAAAATTACAAGTTGTAACATGCCAATATAATTGAGATACTATGGCAATAAATTTTATTGTTTCAAGTCGGATAACAAATGAGTGTATGATGAAGCATACGGTGTCATTTTCTTTCGTTCTATCAATAATTTTGTTCTGTTATTCGCTTTTATTTGGCTTGTTGCTTCTGCTACCTTTTGGTTTCTATATTCTTCCGTTGCTTAGTGTATTGGCATATATATATATATATATATAAATACATCTGTGTGTGTGTGTGTATTCACATGTCTATAGTGGACCACTTTTGTTATTATTCAATGTATATGCTTTACTTTTGGGTTTAGAGATTCATTCAGCTTGAGAAATACCTGCACCCATGTTCCACTTGATGTATATACCATTGCAAAAGTGGGATGTTCCAAAAAAATAAAAAAGTGGTAGCATGGGGAAGTCTCT
Source organism: Gastrolobium bilobum (assembly GCF_033153095.1). Lineage (NCBI taxonomy): Eukaryota > Viridiplantae > Streptophyta > Magnoliopsida > Fabales > Fabaceae > Gastrolobium > Gastrolobium bilobum. The sequence goes on along the minus strand of NW_026897401.1, from coordinate 52,856 downwards.
TTCAAAAATGAATCTAACCCTAGCAAATTTTTCTGAAATGAGAACGGATTTTGGGGTAGAGGTGAATTATTGAAGGGGTTGTGGTCTTCTTTTGGAGAGGATGTGGGTGTATATTGTTCCACATGGCATGGTAGTGGAGGTCTTTTTCAAATTTCCTCACCTACTTTGGCAATTAATAATATAGTGAAAGAAAGGTGCTTTTCTTCCATTAAGTGTATAATGAGTGGTCCTTATCTTCATATCTGTTCTCTAATCAAATCAAAGCTACGATGATGACTGTGAACACCCAACCCAACCCAACCCAACACATAGTTAACATCATGTGGTTTGGCATTGAGCAGCATCAAGGTTGTGCAAATTAATGTTGTGAAAACCGGATGAGAAAGTAAATTGCCAAAATTTTCAATTAATATTTAACTGGTTAAATCGTTTAATTAAATTGGATCGTATTTCCATATAAACATATATATAAATTTTTATGTATAATTTTTTATTATTGAATCTAAGATTTTTCCTAATTCAACTAAAAGTGGTTAAATCATTTGGGTGAATTACATAGTTTTTAAATATAAATATATGAAGTTTTATGTATATAATTTGTTATAATTAAATCTAAGTTTCTCCTTCATCAAAAAAAGTATATCTAAGTTTCTTATACGCTAAATTGACAATTCATAACAAAAGTTGTCTCATGCAACTCGTTTCAACTCAATTTTATCTGATCCAACTTCATTTTTATTAATTTAACCCGAACCACAAAAACAATTATTTCAATAAACCAAAATCTGATTGAAGGTTAATTTCTGATTTTGATAGGCAGACCGGCCGGTCCAGCCCAACAGCAATGCTAAAAGTAAAAGGAACCTTCTTTGATTTGTCAACAATCAAAATCGGGCCGGTCCAGCCCAAACAACAATGTTAAAAGTTATAGGAATCTTCTTTGATTTGTCAACAATCAAAATCGGTCACCATGTCAATGTATACCATGCCATTTCGTCAAGCATTCTGAATTTTGCTCCCCCAGATGAACCTTTACTCATCCACGTGTAATAGGACACAACAATCAATCATACCTGTCGTTGTCACGACAAATGACTAAAGTCTTTCCATGGTATAAAGAAGATTTCTTTCCTCATTTTGTCACGATTTTATTTTTCTCAAAATACCATTATTATTTAGTTAAACAAAATATAAAAAGGATAAAAATATACTTATGTTTTGTAGTTGAAACTACTTTCAAGCACTTCTCAAACTTTTTACACTGTTATTACACTTTTTGTTTTGTAAGTCATGGAATTGAAAGAATGAATCATTTTCTATTAATTAATTGGTATCAACGAACGAATCTATATTTATACATCAGTCCTAACTAAGCTGAATGACAGAGGATTAAAAACAAGTCTAACTAACTAACTGAATCAGTTCTAACTAACTGAATCAGTTTTGCTTCTGTTGTGGTTTGTGGCGCGTGGTTTATCCATTGCGTGGGGTAATTTAATTTGTTGGACTGTATCACTTGGGCTTGGGCATGTAGTTGAACTTTGATCTGGTAAGACCCCTCCACAAGCTGGACCAAGGATGTTTACGAGGCCCAACTTGGATATGGCACTGTTGAACGCTGAAGATGGGAGAGACTTGGTAAACACATCAGCAACTTGATGGATAGAAGAAACATGGAGAAGCTTGATCAGTCCACAACGAACCTTGTCTCTGGTGATGTGACAATCGATTTCGATGTGCTTGGAGCATTCATGGAAGGTAGCATTTTGTGCCAGATATAAAGCAGAGAGATTGTCACAATATACAGAAGCAGGGATATCCCAAGGTATATGAAGATCCTGAAATAAGTATTGGAACCATTGTAACTCACAGGTAAGGCTAGCAAGAGCTCGATACTCTGCTTCAGAAGAGGATCGAGAAACAGTGGATTGTTTCTTTGAACGCCATGCAACTGGAGGATCACTAAGAAATACGCAGAACCCGGTGACTGATCTTCTAGTAAGGGGGCAACAAGCCCAGTCAGAATCAGAGAAAACACGTATGCAAAGAGGTGCATTAGCTGGATAGAACAAGCCTTTAGCAGGAGCACTCTTCAAGTATCATAGAATACGGTGAGCAACAGTGAGATGACTATCAAGAGGAGCTGCAACAAATTGACTCAAATGATGGACTACATGTGATATATCTGGTCGCGTGGTTGTGAGATACAACAGCCGTCCAATTAACCGACGATATATAGAAGGATCTTGTAGAGGAGGACTTTCTGATGAAGATTGACTTGTGACTATGGGTGTGGATACTGGTTTTGCAGCAAGGAGCCCAACATCAGATAAGAGTTCCAAAGTGTATTTGCGTTGGTTTAAAAGAATCCCAGATCGAGAACGTGCCACTTCTAAGCCAATAAAGTAACGAAGACTCCCAAGATCCTTGATACAAAAGTGATCATGAAGAAAGGCTTTCACTCGACGAATCTCATCCATGCAGGTGCCAGATAGGACCACATCATCCACATAAACTAGTAATACAGTGAAGGAGGAAGTTGTGCTGTAGGTAAACATGGAGTGATCAGCTTGGGCTTGAACATAACCAAGAGATAAGAGTGCAGAAGACAATTTTGCATGCCATTGACGGATGGCCTGTTTAAGGCCATATAATGGTTTATGCAACTTGCAAACAAGATTACCAGAAGAAGAAGAAAGACCAGGTGGAAGATCCATGTATACCTCCTCATTAAGGTCACCATGCAAAAATGCATTATCAACATCTAATTGTTCAAGGAACCAACCTTTAATGGAAGCAACAACCAACAATGTGCGCACGGTTGTCAGCTTAGCAACAGGAGAAAAGGTGTCAAAATAGTCCACCCCTTCTTGCTGAATGAACCCCTTTGCCACAAGGTATGCTTTGTATCTTTCAATGGAGCCATTTGAATGGTATTTGATTTTAGAAACCCATTTGCAGCCAATTGTTTTCTTGCCATGAGGGAGTGGTACCAAGTTCCAAGTATTATTGAGTTGAAGTGCAGCTAATTCCTTTTCCATGGCTTGTTGCCACTGAGGAGATTTTATAGCTTGTGTGTAGGTACGAGGCTCAACAAGAGTACATGAATTTAGAGAGAAGTGATGATAAGAGGAAATACATTTATTATAAGAAAGAATAGTGGATAAGGGATACCTGGAAGAAGAGTGATCACCCTGAAGAGGATTGGTAGTTGTGGAGAGCCCAACATGATAGACATTGAGGTAGCTTGGTCGAAATCGTGTTCGTGATGAACGTCTAGGAGGAATTTGCTGGCTTGTGTGTAATTCTGGTAGGGGTGGGTCAGATGGCGTGGGAATAGGTGAGGCAGGTGGAGTTGGATTATGGTTATGTGTCTGGTGTGGGATTGAAGTTGTTTGTGGTGCTGTTTGGCTTGTATTGGGGACATGTGTATCATAGAAGGGGCTTGTTGGAGCTTCTGTTTGGCTATGTGGCAGTTCAGGGGCATGATTATGGAATTGCTGTTGGGCTATGTTGGGGACATCTATATTGGTGTCATGAAATGGAAAATTGTCTTCGTAGAAAACAACATTGCGGGATACAAGAAAGTTTCTTGAAGTAAGGTCATACAAAAGATACCCTTTTGTACCTTCTTTGAAGCCAAGGAACATTGCTTTGCGAGCCTTTGGACTAAACTTTGTGCGGTGTGCTTGCAATGTGGATGCATAGCATAAGCACCCAAAAACTCGAAGGTGATCTATCAAGGGTGGTGCATTGTATAGTTTGTGGTATGTGGTCTTGTTGGCAAGGAGTGGTGTGCAAAGCCTATTGATGACATGTGCAGCATGAAGAACTGCATAGTTCCAGAATTGAAGAGGAAGGTTGGCTTGAAACAAGAAGGCTCTTGCAACATTCAGCAGATGTTGATGCTTTCTCTCCACAAGACCGTTTTGTTGTGGAGTCTCTACACAAGATGTTTGGTGAACTATCCCTTTTTGTTTATAAAAATCATTCATGATGAATTTTGGTCTATTGTCACTGCGTATCATCTTTGTAGTGGTACTGAATTGAGTTTGAATAAAGGCAATGAAATCACAAATGTGTTGACGTGCTTCACTTTTATTTTTCATAAGAAAAATCCATGTGAACCGTGAGAAATCATCCGCCACTGTAAGGAAGAATCGATGTCCATTTATGGATATTGTGGAAAAGGGTCCCCAAATGTCTGTGTGGATCAAATCAAAAGCTTTATTTGTTTGACTGTTACTAGAAGGAAATGGCAGCCTTTGCTGCTTAGCTAGATGGCATACATCACAAGGTTTTACATGGATTGAAGGAATAAAAGGAAATTGTAGTGACATTTTGTGTAGCATAGCTTCAGATAGATGGCCAAGTCTTCTGTGCCATAGTGTATGTGTGTCTACTACATTGTTGACAGTGGTGTAATAGCTTCTAAGTTGTGGTGTTTGGGCTACCTTATTGACTATCATGTATAGGCCATTTCTCCTCTCAGCTATACCAATCATCTTCTGGGATTGGATCTGTTTGACAAAGCATAATTCATTAGCAAAAGTAAGTGAACAATTGAGGGTATTTATGAGTTTGGCAGTAGACACCAAATTTACATGGAATTGTGGTACATATAGTGTATCATAAAGGACCAGTGTGGATGTTAACTGAACTATTCCTAAGTAATGGGCAATAACATGAAAACCATTAGGTAAAAATATGGACAAGGGTTGGATTTTACGAATAGATGTGAAGTCTTTGATGGAGTGTGCAATGTGGTCTGTTGCACTTGTATCAACAATCCATTGAGAATATGATGTACCTTTTGTTGTGCTAATATTTGAAACTTGGACCAAATTACTGGTATGTGGCTGAGCTGCATTGGAGTGTCCTTCTGAGTTGGACCTTTGCAATAACTCCATTAGCTGTTGATATTCATGTTGACTTATGTGCTTATGGGGTTCTGATGACACAGAATGCTCCTGAAGTGAATTGGTATCTTGGATCTAAGATGAAGTTGTAAAGGCAATTTGTGGAGTTTGAGGCCTGTTGTTGGTACGGTAGCCTGGTGGAAATCCGTGCAATTGGTAGCACGTCTTAATAGTATGATTCCTCCTACCACAATGAGTGCATATGCGGTTAGGTTGATTTCCACCACTGTTGTATCTTCCTCCATTGTTATTGCGACCTCTGCCTCTTCTTCCATTGTTGAGTCTTCCTCCATTATTGAATCTTCCTCCATAAGACATATCTCTTCTTCGATAATTCCCTGTTGGAGCATTTGTAGCATTGAAAGCATGTGAAGCATTGGTTTCAAGAGCATGATTTTTAGATTGAAATTGCCTCTCCTGCTGAGAAATCAATGAGAAAGCTCGATTGACATTGGGCAAAAGGACTCATAAACATGATTTGAGACTGAACATGAGCATATTGTTCCTTTAATCCTCTCAAGAATCGAATAACTTACTCCTGTTCACGATATTCACGAATTCTGGTGATGGTTCCACAAACACATGGCATTGGACAGGAACAAGTAGGGAGTGGTTTGAGGTTATCCAATTCAGCCCAAATTGTTTTGAGTTGAGTATAGTACTCACTCACTGATTTATCTCCCTGTTGCAATCGATAAGCATCTTCCATCAGATCTGAAACTCGAAACACATATGCTTGAGAGAATCTCTCTCTCAGATTTAGCCAAACATCACGAGCATGTTCTATCCACAAGATCGATTTCACTATGGATTCAGATATGGATCTGTGGAGCCAAGCCATGACCATTGTGTCACATCATTGCCAAGCTGCATAAGTAGGATCATCTGGATGTGGAGGAAGAATACTGCCATTTACAAAACCGATTTTATTCTTGGAAATCAAAGTTACTGACATTCCACGAGCCCAGGAGTGATAGTTTCCTCCATCCAATGGTGGTGTTACCAGAATCAACGAAGGACTCTCACTAGGATGCAAAAAGAATGGATGAGAAGGATTTGTGTTGAAATCAAGGTTCATGACACGATTCGCATGAAAAACAGAAAGAAAAGAAAAGTGTTTGAATCAAGGTTTCTGGAAAAGAAAAAATTCTGAAGCAGAGTATCAGAGCCATGGAAGCTCTGATACCATCATGGAATTGAAAGAACGAATCATTTTCTATTAATTAATTGGTATCAACGAACGAATCGTATATTTATACATCAGTCCTAACTAAGCTGAATGACAGAGGATTAAAAACAAGTCTAACTAACTAACTGAATTAGTTCTAACTAACTGAATTAGTTCTAACTAACTGAATTAGTTCTAACTAACTGAATCAGTTTTGCTTCTGTCGTTGTTTGTGGCGCGTGGTTTATCCATTACGTGGGGTAATTTAATTGCTGGAGTGTATCACTTGGGCTTGGGCCTGTAGTTGAACTTCGATCTGGTAAGAGTAAGACTTTGGAGTTATAATGGGCTTTTCATTATTATTTATATTTTTTAATTGTAACGAAAAAGAAAAATTAATGCAAATTGTTTGGCACTTGAACTCGTATAAAAATGTAGTTGTATTATTAACTAGTAAAAAAAAGCTGATTTGAGAGGGGCAATATCCATCGCAAATTTTATCGCAAATACCAAATTCCGTTGCAAATGACCAAATAAAATTTACGAAGATGGAATTTGCGATGAAATTTCACAAAATCCCATCACAAATCATCTTTTTTTTAATATTAGGTATTATACATAGACGTAAATAATACATTTCTACTACTCAAAAAAATAACTATATTTCAACTTTTCATATTTATTTATAAACATTTAATAGTTTATTATTATAAGAAGTTTTTAGTAAAAAACAAAACAAGTTTAAAATAACTATTTTTTAAGAATAATGAATATTCTATATTAAGCTTTAATGTCTATTCTAGCATACTATTGGCGTCTTATCTTACTATTTTCCCTTGCAATGTTTCACCTCTTTGTGGTTCCTAATTAATAGATAACCTTAAAGGTCAATCATTAGACTTATCAACCTAATGTCTTCTCTTAATCATATTTTTTCAAGAAGGGCAATTCATTAAATTCAATGTCACTACAATGAAAATAATACCAACTGCACACATAATGAACATATGTCATACATTTCCACATCAAGTGGCATCATGATAATTATCACTATTCTTGGTGATTTACTAATAATGAGAGCTTTTACAATTTATACCTTTTAACATGTTAAAAGTTTTCTCTGGATAGAGTGGGTCTAAGGGAAATTCTATTATTTTCATCCTTCTGTCTCTTATAGAGAAGTTAAGTCACTAGATTTCTGAGACTCCATTCCCTTTCTCTTTCATGCTCCTATGCTTCACATAGCCATAATAACTAATTGCATATGACCTCTTTCTATTTATGGTACAAACATCGACATGGTACCTTCATAGTGCTCTATATATATACAAATTCATAAGATCCTTTTTTAAGGAAATAATCATGTTGTAACTTAAGGATTCATACATCTTGACATTTTAACATCTCTATGGATTCCCAATTCTATAGTCTAACATCAATCCATTGAAGTCTGATAGGTATGCTTATACAACCACCTCAAACTTGGGAATTTCTCTTAAACTTTCACAATCTCTATCTATTGATTTTTATAATTCCACAAGTTACCTTGCTTTACTCTATGGACTTATGAAAAGGACGCGAACCCTAACTTTGGAATATCAATCAAGAAGAACAAGAAAGGAAAATATATAGAGAAAACAAAGAACAATTTATTTCATATTTTTCTGATATGCCCTTCTCAAAGTATGAGACTAACTATATTAGTGAGTAACCCACACCTCAGGCCACGTTACTTGCTACAACAACTACACAATTAGGTATCACTACCTTGGGTTCACAATATTACATTGGCCCAACTACATATTAGTGATGAAGTCTTTGGCCCACGAAGGAGCTCCAACCATTCTCCTCTGCTTGGGCCTATCATTGCCCTCCCCTTCAAAGGGAACCTTGTCCTCAAGGTTCATCTGTGGTAAAAAAAAAATCTGGGTAATATAGGAGCAAGTCAGCTTCATTTCCCATGTGGCATCTTCCGGTAGGGAGTTTGACCACTGAATCAACCATTGTTTTCGCATCCTCTGTGAATCTTGAAGTCCCCGAGACATCAAGGCTGCCAAGGGTGATTGGATAGGGTGATTCTCACTACTAATTTCAGGCAAATGCAAGGCAACAATAGCTCCATCTCCTCGATATGGCTTCAGCACAGATATGTAGAAAGAAGAGTGAATTCTACAGCCCTTTGGTAACCCAATTTTGTAAGCCACATGACTCAATACCTGAATTACCAGAAAGGGGCCAAAGTATCTCTTGGCAAGTTTCTGGTTTCTTCTATTAGCCACTGTAATTTTTTTTATACGGTTGAAGCTTCACTAACACTAAGTCACCAACTGAGAATAATGCATCCTTCCTATGCTTGTCAGCTTGAAGCTTCATCCTGTTTTGGGAACATTGCAAATGGTCCTTCAGACGTCTCAAAAGCTCATCTCTATGAGTTAGTGTGACATCTGTAAGAACCCGCAACGTTAAATTAGGAATTTAATTAATTATTTATGAGATAATTCCATAATTGACCCTAATAATTATAAGAAGGCTTAAATAATTATGCTAAGTGATTAATAATGTTGATAGTCGCTTTTCTGACGAAAAGTGCAGATACGGGTTCTGCCCACGGTATAAATGCGTACCGATGAAATATCCCGGAAAATTATGAAAAGTGTGTATATGACACTAGAATAATATATAGGACCAGTGTGTCAAGTTTCAAGTTAAAATAATGAGAACTGGTGTCAGAACTGATACTGGCTAAGTAAAAGCGCGTACCGGCAAAGTACTGCGAAAAAAAAAATAAAAATATGACAAATCTTAGAAAATGGCTAGGTTCAGAATCTCAAGTTTGAGATTAAAATGATAAGAGTAGCTATTAGTGCTAATACTGTGTGTTTAAACTTAAACCGCCTATATATACTCAATTTGCACAAAACCCTAGGCACATATCTGTTGCTACGTGACCTTGGTGGCTGACCAGCTCCTGTGCACTGTTTTATTGCCTTCTCTTCTTCACTTTGTGAGCCAAGAGGTCACCTTTCCTCTTGGTTTCTTCACCAAACCTCCTAGTGTGAGTTTGCATTGGACTTGAGAGAGAGTAATGTGCTTCCTTTTCTGAGTTTGGCCTCTGTTTTGGAGGTGTGAGGACTGAGTTCATTGGTAGGAGTTGTGGGAACCATTCCTTGTGTGTTGAAGCTTCAAGGAGTGATCTTTGAAGATAAAAGACCCTTCTTGTTGTGCCATTTTCGTGCACCTTGGAGCTGACTTGAGAGCTCCAAGAGCATCTCTAGCTTCTGTTTTGGGAGCCTTGGGTATGTCCCTAACCTTGATCATGAGTTTTCCTTGCTTAAAAGTTGAGTCTTGGCATTTTAATGAGTGGTTTAAGTAACTAACATGATCATGAACCTAAAAGTGTATAAAAATACATGCTTGGATGTAGTAATGGGTTAAAAGTTGAACCTTTGAGTGATATCTTCACAAAAATGCAGAACTGCATTCTGTCGCGAAATATCTGGATATGATATCCGGATATTGATATCCGGATATGGGGTTGTAGATATCCGGATATGGATATCCGGATATGCCCCTGACAAATATCTGGATATTTTGGGAATTTTGAGACAGTGACGGTTCTGTTCAGACAGAACTGTAGTATGGGTTTATGGACCCATGATTGGTCAAGTTGAACCTCTGTAATAATTAACTAAGTCAGAATCAAAGTGATTTTGGGCTTATGGTTTTGTGAGAAGCCTAAAGACATGAAACGTAAAAGGAAAGCATTGTCCTTATGTCATATGCTTGTAGATCATGATTGTTGATATTATTGTTGGTATAAACAAACTGTGAGAGTGTTGTTTGTAGACCTTGGACCTGGTTGGACTCTTGGTTGGATAGTTTGCTTGCGAGGTAAGCTTTCGTGTCATCGATTTAGCCATTGATGGTTCCACTATACCCAATGAGGGAATGGTTTATATGCATGATGTGTTTGCATGTATTTATATTTGAAATACTGTTGAGCTGTTATGTGCAAGTGCTTATAATATGCATGTGTTGTTCCACCTAGACGGTAAGCCTGTGTATGTAGGAGACATACCATAAGGTGATTTTGTGGGTGGGTGCAAGCAGTGTCTTGCACTGATTGTAGGTAATAGACGTATGTGAATCCTGTATTTCTCTGGCCAGTAGAATAGTTGACACACATGACATGATTATTCTGCTGCATTGCACTGATTTTGGAATTTATACTGTTTTACTGCTTTTGAACTTATATTGCACATGAAAGTGAGCTTGGGATGGAGAAATCCTTGAGGACCCCTTGTCTTACTGAGATTTCTGTTTAGAGATCTCACCCCACATTTGGGGCACATGTTTCAGGTTCAGGTAACTCGTGGGTTGAGACCTCGGGCGGCAAGAGGCCGAAGCTGATGTGATATGCTTGCTGTGTATACTGTTATGCTTGGATGCTGACATGCTTTATATTATTATGTTTTTGTTGTTGAGACTCTGTTGGGATTTGTTGCCTTATTTGGTGAGCATGGGGGTTGTTCATGCCACATTGACTTTGCTTTGTTGATTTAGTTTCGAGTTGTACAATGTATCAGGATTATGGTCCAGACCATGTGTTGTAGTTCCGTGATTTAGATACCCACTTATTTATATATGAGGTTATTCAGTGTAGATAGCTGTTTATTTGCAATTTACATACAGGCAATGTTTTAGGAAAAAGAATTAAGTAATCAACTTGATTAATGTTAATGACGTCATAATTGAAAAGAAAAAGTTTATTCCGCATTTTAATTAAGCAAAGCATAATACGATGACATGATAACAAATCGGGTATACACGGGGTTTTACATTTTATGGTATCAGAGCACTTTCTAGGGAAAAGCCTGTATGTATTGCAATAACTTAGGATGTATTGTTGTGTGTCTTGTCTTGTGTGTTTTCTCTATTGGATTTTGCTATGATGATGCATTTGTGACCACATTGCGTGGGCATGATCAACTCATTCTTTGTGTAACTTGTGCAGAGTCATGGTAATGCCAAGAAGGAACCGTGAGACGTCTGAGGGTCAACCCGACCTGGTCCTGACTGCATTAGCTGAAATGCAGGCGGCTAGACTAGCCGATCAGGAGGCCGCTAGATTGGCTAACCTGGCGATGATGGAAGCCATTCGAGAGGCGAACCGGAAGGCCACAGAAGATGTTCTTGAGGCGAACCGGCTGGCGAACATGACCATGAGGAGGGTCATGTTAGAGGAGATGAGGGCTAGCCGCAATGAGGGTCAGTTCCATCCGCCACCACCTCCACCGCCACCACCACCGCTGCCTCCACCCAGTCCTCAAGATGATAGTCAGAGTCACGTTGAGGGTGCCAATCAGCTTACTGGGGTGATGCTACCCTACTTGGAGCCAGCTGAGGATCGTGATGTGATTGACCTCCGGCTGAATGCTTTCTGCAAGCATAAGCCACCCTCTTTTGATGGATCATATGATCCTATTGTTGCTGCGAGATGGCTTCAGGCTTTGGATAAGATCTTCAGAGTTATGCAGTGCACCGATCCGCAGAAGTTGATGTTCACCACATACATGCTGAAGGGCGATGCACATGAGTGGTGGACGAACACCTCTCACGTCTACGAGATGCAGGGTTATATGATTACATAGCCATTCTTCGAGGATTGCTTCTTGGGCAGATAGTTTCCTTATGATGCTCAAGAGAGGAAGCTGGGAGAGTTTGACAGACTAGTGCAGGGCTCGATGTCAATTGACGAGTACTTGACTACGATCAATGAACTGGTCAAGTTTGCACATTTCAGGATTGCTATGCCTACTCCGACGTTTTTGGCTTCTAAGTTCCGCATGGGACTTAATGAGGAGATAGCTGATCGTATTGCTAGTACGGCATCGAGAGACTTTGGTAAACTGGTACAGCAGTGTAGAGACATCGAGGATGTCTGTATTGTGAGCAAGGCCAAGAGGGCCAAAGTTGCTGAGGTAAAAGGAACTAGTAGTTCCACTTCCTGGAAGGACAGGAAGTTTGCTGGTAAAGGGAAAGGGAAGCAGTTGGTTGCTAGGCAGGCGCCTAGCCAGTTCAAGAGGACTTCTACTCAGGGGAGTTCAGTTAGACCTCCTACTCCCAGATGCTCGGGGTGTGGGAAATTCCATGTGGGGTCGTGTGCTATCGGCCAGTTGATTTGCTTTCGGTGTTACCAGGTGGGCCACTACTCCAGAGATTGTCCGTCGTTGACCGCGAGAGCTACAACGGTTCAGGCAGTTCCAATTCAGATGGTTCTCCTTCCACCTACAGCGGCACCTGCGGTCCCACCTGCCACTGGTCGTGTTTACACCTTGGATCGGCAGCAATTGGATAGAGCTCTGAACCTTGTCAGAGGTACTGTTTCCATTGGTGGATCTGATTTTGATGTCTTGTTTGATTCCAGGGCTACACATTCTTTCATTGCCACCCCGATTGCTATGGGGCTTGAGTTGCCCAGTGATTTTCTTTCTCCACCGTTGCGGGTAACTACCGCCACCAGAGAAAAGTGTGATACCTCCACTGTACATCGAGATGTCGTATTTCAGTGGGATCGCCGTGAGTTTTCGGTGGATCTGATAGGATTGCCGATGGCTAACTTGGAGATCATCCTTGGCATGGATTGGTTGTCCAAGAACAGTGTGATGATTGACTGTTGTGCCAAGCGAGTGGTGATGTCTCTTTCTGATTCCACAGCCAGTTCCTCGCCTTATATTTCAGTGCTACAGGCTAGGAGAGCCTTGAGAGCAGGGGCATTTGGATATGTCATGTTGGGGGGTTTGGTGAGTGGGACATAGGAGGATATCACTGGCATTCCTGTGGTAAAAGAATTCCTCGAGATGTTTCCTGAGGAGATTCCTGAGTTTTCGTCACAGCGGGAGATAGAGTTCTCCATAGATTAGTTGCCTTGTGTGGGGCCTATTTCATTAGCTCCATATCGGATGTCGCCACCAGAGTTGGCAGAGCTGAAGAAGCACATTGAGGATCTTTCGGCGAAAGACTTCATTCGACCGAGCATGTCTCCATGGGGAGCACCGGTCATCTTTGTGAAAAAGAAAGGTGGGACTATGCGATTGTGCATCGACTACAGACAGCTGAACAAAGTGACAATCAAGAACAAGTATCCCCTTCCTCTTATTGATGATCTGTTGGATCAACTCAAGGGTGCTTGCGTGTACTCGAAGATTGATCTGCGGTCCGGATACCATCAGATTCGGGTTAAGCCGGAGGATGTCCCTAAGATCGCGTTTCGTTCGAGATACGGTCACTATGAGTATTTGGTGATCCCGTTTGGACTCACCAATGCACTCGCAGTGTTCATGGATTACATGAACTGGATTTCCCAGCCGTATCTGGATCAGTTTGTGATCGTCTTCATTGACGATATTTTGATTACTCTAAGACGGAGGAGGAGCATGCGCAGCAATTGAGGATTGTGTTGCAAGTGCTGAAGGAGAAAAAGCTTTATGCTAAGCCGTCGAAATGTGAGTTTTGGCTCAAGTCTGTGAAGTTTCTTGGGCATGTAATTTCTGCTGAGGGAGTTGCAGTGGATCCCAACAAGATTAAGGTCGTGTTAGATTGGGAGAGTCCCAAGACGGTTACTGAGGTGAGGAGCTTCTTGGGTTTGGCTGGTTACTACCGGAGGTTCATTAAGGGATTTTTCACGATGGTTCTACCATTGACTCGCCTTACACGGAAGGAGACTCCGTTTGCGTGGACTCACGAGTGTGAGGAGTGCTTTCAGGAGTTGAAGGAAAGACTGATGACTGCACCTCTGTTGGTCCTTCCTGATCCTACTGAGGAGATTGAGCTTTACACCGACGCCTTCGAAAAGGGGCTGGGCTGTATGTTGATGCAGTTGGGCAAAGTGATTGCTTATTCTTCGAGGCTATTGAAGCCTCATGAGGAGAACTACCTGACTCATGATTTGGAGTTAGCTGCTATTGTTTTTGCTTTCAAGATTTGGAGGCATTATCTGTTTGGTATGAAGTTTGCCGTGTTAAGTTACGACAAGAGTCTGAAGTACCTGTTTGATCATAAGGAGCTGAACATGAGGCAGAGGAGGTGGATGGAGTTTCTGAAGGACTGCGACTTTCAGTTGAAGTACCATCCTGGCAAGGCCAATGTGGTAGCTGATGCTTTGGGTCGGAAATCCATAAGTCTATCCAGTTTGACGATGGGTGACTATGATATTATTGAGCAGTTTCGAGATCTGACGGTGACCTCGTTGTTTTGGGGTTCACTTCTCAAAATGGAGACCGTTAGGGTTGAGAATGAGCTCATGGAAAAGATTAAAGAGGCTCAGGTGCAAAGAGAGTGCCTGGATTACGTGAAAAACCAAGATGGTGTGTCTTGGAATGAGGATGGATTGTTGACATTCCAGAAGAGGATTGTGATTCCTCATGGTCCTTTGACTGAGAAGGTGATGGCAGAGGCCCACAAAGGCCAATTCACTGTCCACCTTGGGGCTACAAAGATGTATCAGGACTTGAAGGGAAATTTCTGGTGGCCGAGCATGAAGAAGGATATTGCTGTTTACGTGTCCAAGTGCTTGATATGCCAGAAGGTGAAGATAGAACACAAGAAACCGTCTCGTAAACTTCAACCTCTTGATATTCCAGAATGGAAATGGGAGAGCATTTCCATGGACTTCGTAGTGGGAATGCCGAAGACTCATGCTGGCTGTGACTCTATCTGGGTCATTGTGGACAGATTGACCAAGTCTACCCACTTTCTTTCGATAAAGGTGAGCTTCACTACTGAGCAGATGGCCAGACTTTATGTTCGCGAGATTTTGAGGCTTCACGGGGTGCCCGAGAGTATCATCAGTGATAGGGACCCGAAGTTCACATCTCGGTTCTGGGAGGCACTGGAGGGAGCTTTTGGTACTCAGTTGAGATTGAGTACAACCTATCACCCTCAGACTGACGGACAGACTGAGAGGACCATCCAGACATTGGAGGACATGTTGAGGGCTTACACTTTGGAGCGGGGTTCAGCATGGTATAGGTACCTGCCATTGGTTGAGTTTTCGTACAACAACAATTTTCATGCTAGCCTGGGCATGGCGCCCAACGAGGCATTGTATGGTAGGAGGTGTCAGACTCCTTCCTGTTGGTCTGAGGTTGGAGACAAGGAGTTTTTTTGGCTTGGATTTCATCCAAGATACCACCCAGCTGATCCAGATGATCAGAGAGAAGCTGAAGCAGACACAGAATTGCCAGAAGAGTTACTACGATGTCAACCATCGACCTCTGGAGTTCAGTGAGGGTGAGACGTGTTTGTGAGACTTTCACTTGTCACCGGTGTTGGTCGGGCACTCGGAGTAAGGAAGCTTAGCCCGAGATTCATAGGGCCATATCAGATTCTTGGTAAGGTAGGGCCTGTTGCCTACCGGCTTGCCTTGCCTCCGAACTTGGCCAACATCCACGACGTGTTTCACGTTTCTCAGCTTTGGAAGTAAGCTGGGGATCCATCGCACGTGGTGCAACCTGATGATGTGGAGGTTCGGGAGAACCAAAGGACTCCCGTCGGACCACTCAAGATTCTCGGTCATGGCGAGAAGAAGCTTCGGAGCAAGATCATCCCGATGGTCAAAGTGCAGTGGACAAGAAGAACTCCTGAGGAGTGTACTTGGGAGCGAGAGGACGAGCTTCTCCGGTAATACCCCGAGTTTCGGGACAGGTATGTTTCTAATTCTGCGGACAAAATCCTAAAAAGGTGGGGTGAATGTAAGAACCCGCACCGTTAAATTAGGAATTTAAATAATTAATTATGAGATAATTCCATAATTGGCCCTAATAATTATGAGAAGGCTTAAATAATTATGGTAAGTGATTAATAATGTTGAAAGTCGCTTTTCTGACAAAAAGTGCAGATATCGATTCTGCCTCACGGTATAAATGCGTACCAATGAATGAAAGTAAAATGGCCTTGAAGGCCGTAGCATGTGAGAGGGAAAAACAAAATTTTTCATATGCGGAATTACACATGCAATCAAGAATCATGCTTTATGGCATGTGATGTTACCTTTGTTTGTGAGTTCAAAACTCCAAGACGATCAGTGTTAGGTTTGAAGGGTTCAAACCCTCTAACGTTGATCCACACCACCCACGTCAAGATGCAAGAACGCTTTCTTGAAAGCCACCAATTGACTACCACAGAGAGGCTTGCTATGCGCTCAATAGGTGAAGAAGGAGGCTAGGTATATGTGTTTAAAAGAGTGAAGTCTCCAGCATGAAAACTTCACAAGAGTGGGAATGGTATATAGAAGAATTGGCTAGGTTCTTTTGAAAAACCTTAAGGAGGAACTCACCAACTAGGCGCACAAGAGAGGGAGAGAATTAGTGTATCAAATCAGAATTTTTATTTACTTATAATGAAAGTGGCATACAAGTGAGTGAGACAAAGGAGGAGTTGTTGCAATTCAAAAATCCCAACAACCTCCCCTTTGAATCCTCATAAGACTAGGTCTTTATCTAGTCAAAATTCTGAACCAATGGTCATCATATGACCACCAATTCATGCGCCCCTATTCAGCCCAAAAAGGGTCCAGATACATTTGAGCTATTGCATTCAAATTTGAACCAACTAGCTCACTGATTCTCTCAACAACCAAATCTGATTGGAGCTTGTTGGTTTGACAAGATGACAATCATCTCCCACCAAAATGGCGCCCAAATCAGCCCTTGGAGATCTCCATAGATCTTCTCTTGATACAAGGGATTTGTTCCAACAAGATCTCATCTTATCCTTTTGTTATGAAACAACTTTTCATAGCCAATTCAAATTCGAATTCAAACATTTAAATTCAAACGTTCAAACATTTAAACTCTAAATTCAAATTCAAATTCAAAATTCAAAATTCAAAATTCAAATTTCAAATTTCAAATTCAAAATTCGAATTTTAAAATTCAAATTCAAAATTCAAAATTCAAAATTCAAATTTCAAATTCAAAATTCAAAATTTAAATATTTGATAATTAATTTAACTAATTAAATTAATTAGTAATGTCTTGGACCATCCAAGCCCATTAACAATACCATACGTCCTCTCCCTCTTAGGTGGGCTTCCAAACTTCATCTTGGGCTAACAACCATTATTAGGCCCAATACCTTTAATGCTATATCATCATGACATTAAGGTGTTAGTGTGTGACCCATTAGGTCCAACATAGCCACTGACATAAATGGGCTCGGGCCCAACAAGCCCACAATCCATTTAATGACAACACATAGCACTAGCAATGCTTTGTTGCCCCAGAGCTAGTTAGATTAATGACTTGATCATCCTATTACACATATTTGGTTGCCGTATGTATTTCTTTTCATCTCGGTTACCTTCCCATAAAACCTAGGGTAAGGAAGCGTATCAACCTTTGCGGTTTAGGGTAAGCTTTATTCGAAATAGGGAATCTTCAATTTACTGACTCTAAAGGCAGATCATCTTATGATCCCTTTTACTATGCATAGATTCCCGAGTCCCTGTAAATGTCATCCCGATTTCTCCGGTTTACAGATAACCTAATCTCTTACAGAGATTTGACGAATTCCTTCAGCTTATCACCCTAGCCCTGTGCTCTTTCAGGACAAGCCCAACAGTATACCTGTGAGTCTCCATGTTTCAGGCAGACGAGGTATACAGTCAAAGCATGCCTTCTAGAACATAGTCTAGGTAATAACTTCTAGTCTAAGGAAAGACATACCCAAATATAAAGAGACTACTGTAATGATACTCTCTGTGAGATTTCCTCATAGAGTCTCTTTTGTGGGTCTGTTCAGTGCGAGCTATACCCTTATAGATCCACCCACGACTTTAGCTAAGACATCTCCATATCTGTAGCTCATGAGGTTTTTACCTTGCATCCGAATACAAGTAGATAAGTCGTGCTAGTCTTGCCCGGGATCACTGATCCCCATTCTCAGTGTCTCTAGACTAGGAACATAAAATTAGGAATAAATATCCAGTATCCTTGAATCCTCATGATCGTGATCTCATCACAGATACTCAAGAGATACCTATTTTATTCCAAGGGGTTTATCCAGTTACTCATATAAAATATTAACAGTAATATTGAGACAAAATATGAAACAGGATAAATAGTGCTTTTATTTATTTGCGACAATACAAAGGTCCACATATGTCCTAATCTAATTAAAAGATTGTCTATAGGACATCCATATACTAACAAGCTCCCACTTGGCCTAGAGCCAATTAGACCTAAGTCGTATACCCAAAACCTCATAATGACTATCATGTTTTCTCTGAGAAATAGCCTTTGTCAGAGAATCAGCTAGGTTATCATCTGTGGGAATATAATCCATCTTTACATCCATCCTATCAATGATTTCTCTAATCAGGTGATATCTGCGGAGCACGTGCTTAGATCTTTGATGAGACATAGGTTCCTTTGACTGCGCAATGGCTCCAGTGTTGTCGCAAAGCAACTGTATGGGCTCATCCACGCTTGGAACCACCCTAAGTTCAGATATGAACTTCTTGATCCACACGACCTCCTTAGCTGCTTCTGAAGCAGCTATATATTCAGCTTCTGTCGTTGAATCTCCTGTTGTCTCCTGCTTGAAACTCTTCCAAGATACTGCCCCACCATTTAAGGTGAATACGAACCCTGACTGTGACTTACAGTCATCTTTGTCACTCTGAAAGCTGGCATCAGTGAACCCTTTCACTGTTAGCTCATCAACCCCACCATAGACCAGAAACACATCCTTAGTTCTTCTTAAGTATTTAAGGATGGTCTTCACTGTTGTCCAGTGACCCTCTCCAAGGTCCGACTGGTATCTGCTCGTAATGCTCAAAGCATATGAGACATCTTGTCTCGTACATATCATGGCATACATGATGGATCCAATAGCCGAAGCGTATGGAATTCCACTCATGCGATCCTTCTCAGGCTATGACTTAGGACACATAGCCTTTGAAAGATGTACCCCATGACTGACGGGACGAAAACTTCTTTTCGACCTTTCCATGCTAAACTTCTTTAGCATCTTGTCAATATACGTGGATTGAGATAAACCCAACAGCCTCTTGGATCTATCTCTATAGATCTTTATACCAAGTATAAAGGCCGCTTCTCCCAAATCCTTCATGGTGAAGCTTTTTGAAAGCCACTCTTTCGTTATTTGTAATGTGGGGATGTCATTTCCTATTAACAATATGTCATCTACATAAAGTACCAGGAAGACGACATTACTCCCACTAACCTTCTTGTAAACACAAGGTTCATCCTCGTTCTTGATAAAACCGTTACTCTTAACGACTTCATCAAAACGAATATTCCAACTCCTTGATGCTTGCTTTAGCCCATATATCGACCTTTGAAGTTTGCATACCATATGCTCCTGATCTTTGATTTCAAAGCCCTCAGGTTGTGTCATGTACACTTCCTTCTTCAAGAACCCATTCAAGAAGGCGGTCTTGACATCCATTTGCCAAATTTCATAATCGTGATATGCCGCTATTGCAAGCATGATCCTAATATATTTAATCATGGCAACAGGCGAGAAAGTCTCATCATAGTCAACTCCTTGTCTTTGACGATACCCTTTCGCAACCAACCTAGCTTTGTAGGTCTGAACGTTGCCATCTACATCAGTCTTTCTTTTAAAGACCCATTTGTTACCGATAGGAACTATTCCTTGCGGTTTAGGAACCAAGGTCCATACCTTGTTTTGATACATCGAATCCATTTCAGATTCCATGGCTTCAAGCCATCTAGAAGAGTCAACATCCTTGACTGCCTCTTCGTAGTTACTTGGTTCATCATCCAGGTCGGAAATCCATGAGTCTATCCAGTTTGACGATGGGTGACTATGATATTATTGAGTAGTTTCGAGATCTGACGGTGGCCTCTTTGTTTTGGGGTTCACTTCTCGAAATGGAGACCATTAGGGTTGAGAATGAGCTCATGGAAAAGATTAAAGAGGCTCAGGTGCAAAGAGAGTGCCTGGATTACGTGAAAAACCAAGATGGTGTGTCTTGGAATGAGGATGGATTGTTGACATTCCAGAAGAGGATTGTGATTCCTCATGGTCCTTTGACTGAGGAGGTGATGGCAGAGGCCCACAAAGGCCAATTCACTGTCCACCTTGGGGCTACAAAGATGTATCAGGACTTGAAGGGAAATTTCTGGTGGCCGGGCATGGAGAAGGATATTGTTGTTTACGTGTCCAAGTGCTTGATATGCTAGAAGGTGAAGATAGAACACAAGAAAACGTCTTGTAAACTTCAACCTCTTGATATTCCGGAATGGAAATGGGAGAGCATTTCCATGGACTTCGTAGTGGGATTGCCGAAGATTCATGCTGGCTGTGACTCTATCTGGGTCATTGTGGACAGATTGACCAAGTCTACCCACTTTCTTTCGATAAAGGTGAGCTTCACTACTGAGCAGATGGCCAGACTTTATGTTCGCGAGATTGTGAGGCTTCACGGGGTGTCCGAGAGTATCATCAGTGATAGGGACCCGAAGTTCACATCTCGGTTCTGGGAGGCATTGAAGGGAGCTTTTGGTACTCAGTTAAGATTGAGTACAACCTATCACCCTCAGACTGACGGACAGACTGAGAGGACCATCCAGACATTGGAGGACATGTTGAGGGCTTGCACTTTGGAGTGGGGTTCAGCATGGTATAGGTACCTGCCATTGGTTGAGTTTTCGTACAACAACAGTTTTCATGCTAGCCTGGGCATGGCGCCCAACGAGGCATTGTATGGTAGGAGGTGTCGGACTCCTTCCTGTTGGTCTGAGGTTGGAGACAAGGAGTTTTTTGGCTTGGATTTCATCCAAGATACCACCTAGCAGATCCAGATGATCAGAGAGAAGCTGAAGCAGACGCAGAATCGTCAGAAGAGTTACTACGATGTCAAGCATCGACCTCTGGAGTTCAGTGAGGGTGAGCACCTGTTTGTGAGACTTTCACCTATCACCGGTGTTGGTCGGGCACTCGGAGTAAGGAAGCTTAGCCCGAGATTCATAGGGCCATATAAGATCTTGGTAGGGTAGGGCTTGTTGCCTACCGGCTTGCCTTGCCTCCGAACTTGGCCAACATCCACAACGTGTTTTGTAAGAACCCGCACCGTTAATTAAGGTATTTAATTAATTAATTAGGAGAAAATAGGAAATGATTCCATAATTGACCCTAATAATTATTTATGAGGCTTAATAATCATAATAAGTGATTGAGAATGCTGAAAGTCGCTTTTCGGAAGAAAAGTGCAGATACCGGTTCTGCTAGTCGGCATAAATGTGTACCGAAAAAGTATCCCGAAAAATTAAAGTAAGTGCATGATAATTACTAGAATAACATGTAGGACTTGTAAAACGAGTTTCAAGTCCAAATAATGAGAACTGGTGCTAGAAACCGATACTGGCTTTGAAAAGCGCGTACCGAAAAGTTGCTCAGAAAATTATAAGAAAAATATGATAAATCTTAGAAAATTATGTAGTTTCAGAATCCAAAGTTTGGGATTAAAATGCTAAGCGTAGCAATTAAAGTTAATACTGCGCGTTCATTCTTAAGTGGGCCTATATAAGGCCATGGCACACTTTTCTAGGTCAGAAATGGTGCCTCCTACGTGACATTTTGAGAGCTTGGCTGCTGCCACCCTTCTCCTTGGTCACCTTTGCATGAGAAACCTCCAAGTCTTCACCTTTTCTTCTTTGTTTCACCATCTAAACACTTGGTTGAGGGTGTGTGAGCCTTGTGAAGGAAGTGTGTGTTCCTTTCTGAGTTGGAGAGGTTGTTGGTGAGGTGTTGAGGGGCTGAGTTGGTGTCCCTTTGGGTGAGAGCACTTGTTCTTGGCTTGTGAAGCTTCAAGAAGCCTTCTTTGTGAAGAAATGACATAGCTTATGTTGCCATTTTCGTTCTTGGGTAAAGTCAGAACCTTAGGAGTGTCAAGTGAGCTCCAAGAGCCTCTTTGTTCTGAGTTTGAAGCTTGGGTATGTTGTACCAATCTTGTTCTTGAGTTTTTATGCTTAAAAGTGGAACCTTGATGCATGTAATGGATTAAAGTTGATAACTTAATGTTGGGTAAAGTTAAACACACCTTAAATCGCATGTTTAAGCTTCTGTATGCTTGAAATGAACCACCTTTGTTGGATATCTTCGCGAAATGCAAAAAAACTGCATTCTGTCGCGAAATATCCGGATATGCATATCCAGATATGCATATCCGGATATGGATATCCGGATTTCGGGACAACAACGAACCTGTCTTGGTAAAAATTCAATATCTTGAGCTACATAGCTCCAAATCGAGTGCCGTTTGGACCTATGTAAAGCTAACACATAGGGGTACAACCTTGTAAAACTTGGTAGCCATTGGATAAGTGGTTTGAACTCAGTGTTAGTTTAAAGTCGCGTCTTGGTTGCTGGAATTTCAGTTGGCAGCAGTCACTTTGCGAAAATCATAACCGAAGCTATACAACTCCGATTGAGACATAAGATATGTCGTTGGAAAGCTTGTGATGTCTAGTTTAACATATTAAAATCTCAGAATTTTTGGGAAAGAATTACAACTTCAGTTTTAATAAAATGGAACCTTGGGAGCGATATCTCGCGAAATGCAGAAACTGCATTCTGTCGCGAAATATCCGGATATGATATCCGGATATTGATATCCGGATATGGGCTTGGAGATATCCGGATATGCCCCCGACATATATCCGAATATTCTGAGATTTTGAAGAACAGTAGCTGTGCTGTGAGGACAGTAGGCTATTGGGGGTTTGTGGACCCTAGATTGATGAGGTTGAACTTCTGTTTTAATTAAACTAAGTCAGAATCAAGTGATTAAGGGCTTATGGCTTGGTGAGAAGCCTTAAGACATAAAGCGTAATGAAAAGGCGTTGTCTTTAATTTGTATGCATGTGGTACATGTTATTGATTTATATTTGGTCCATATCAGATTGTGATCTGCTGTGATTGGACTTTGAGCTTGTGGCATTGGATAGCTAGCTTAGAGGTAAGCTTTCGTGTCGTCGGTTTAGCCATGTTGTGGTTCCACCATGTCCCATGGGGATATGGTATATGCATGCTGTGTTACATGCTTTTGATGTTTTGGAAATGCTGTTGAGCTATTATATGTTAGTGCCTTGTTGATATGCATGGAGGTGTTCCACCTATACGGTAAGCCTGAGTATGTAGAACATACAAGAGGGTGAGGCTGTGGGTGAGGTGCAAGCGGTGTTCCTTGTACTACATGTAGGGAATAGACGTATTCCTACATTTCTCTGGCCAGTAGATAGTGATAGACATACATGCCATAGATATCTGTTGCACTACATAGTTTTGGAACTGATAATGATATAAATGCTTTTTGAACTTATATTGCACATGTAAGTGAGCTTGGGGTGGAAGATCCTTGAGGACCCCTTGTCTTACTGAGATTTCTAGTTTAGAGATCTCACCCCACGTTTGGGGAATGCTTATTTCAGGATCAGGTAATGTTGAGACCTCAGGCGGCAGGAGGCCAGAGCTGAGTTAGAGTGATGTTATTTTATGCTGCCATGATTGGATGCTGGATTTGCCTACTGTTTATGCTTATAGCTTCTGTTTACGTTTGTAGAGTTTTATGTTGAGACATGTTGTCTACTATGTTTATTTGGTGAGCATGGGGATTGTCCATGACACATAGTATTGTTATGTCTTGATTATGCCTTGAGTCTTTTGGAGTTGTAATAATGTATCAGGATATTGTCCGGATTACTTGATGTAATGCCGTGATTTAGATACACACTTTATCTATATATTGAGGTATATCAGTAGATGTCTTGTTGCAATTTACATACAGGCGATATTTTATGAAATTGATTAAGTAATCAAGTTGGTAATTGATAATGACGTCATAATTGAAAAGAAAAAGAATATTCCGCATTTTAATTAAGCACCGCTTAATACGATGTAATGTTAATATTCCGGGTATACACGGGGTGTTACATGTTTCACGTGTCTCAGCTTCGGAAGTAAGTTGCGGATCCATCGCACGTGGTGCAACCTGATGATGTGGAGGTTCGGAAGAACCAAAGGACTCCCGTCGGACCACTCAAGATTCTCGATCGTGGCAAGAAGAAGCTTCGGAGCAAGATCATCCCGATGGTCAAAGCGCAGTGGACAGGAAGAACTCCTGAGGAGTGTACTTGGGAGCGAGAGGACGAGCTTCTCCGGTAATATCCCGAGTTTCGGGACTGGTATGTTTCTAATTTTGCGGACAAAATCCTAAAAAGGTGGGGTAAATGTAAGAACCCGCACAGTTAAATTAGGAATTTAAATAATTAATTATGAGATAATTCCATAATTGGCCCTAATAATTATGAGAAGGCTTAAATAATTATGGTAAGTGATTAATAATGTTGAAAGTCATTTTTCTGACCAAAAGTGCAAATATCAGTTCTGCCTCACGGTATAAATGCGTACCGATGAATGAAATTAAAATGGCCATGAAGGTCGTAGCATGTGAGAGGGAAAAAAAATTTCATATGTGGAATTACACATGCAATCAAGAATCATGCTTTATGGCATGTGATGTTACCTTTGTTTGTGAGTTCAAAACTCCAAGACGATCAGTGTTAGGTTTGAAGGGTTCAAACCCTCTAACGTTGATCCACACCACCCACGTCAAGATGCAAGAACGCTTTCTTGAAAGCCACCAATTGACCACCACAGAGAGGCTTGCTATGCGCTCAATAGGTGAAGAAGGAGGCTAGGTATATGTGTTTAGAAGAGTGAAGTCTCCAGCATGAAAACTTCACAAGAGTGGGAATGGTATATAGAAGAATTGGCTAGGTTCTTTTGAAAAACATTATGGAGGAACTCACCAACTAGGCGCACAAGAGAAGGAGAGAATTAGTGTATCAAATCAGAATATTTACTTTACTTATAATGAAAGTGGCGCACAAGTGAGTGAGACACAGGTGGAGTTGCTGCAATTCAAAAATCCCAACAACCTCCCCTTTGAATCCTCATAAGACTAGGTCTTTTTCTAGTCAAAATTCTGAACCAATGGTCATCATATGACCACCAATTCATGCGCCCCTATTCAGCCCAAAAAGGGTCCAGATACATTTGAGCTGTTGCATTCAAGTTTGAACCAACTAGCCCACTGATTCTCTCAACAACCAAATCTGATTGGAGCTTGTTGGTTTGACAAGATGACAATCATCTCCCACCAAAATGGCGCCCCAAATCAGCCCTTGGAGATCTCCATAGATCTTCTCTTGATACAAGGGATTTGTTCCAACAAGATCTGATCTTATTCTTTTGTTATGAAACAACTTTTCATAGTCAATTCAAATTCGAATTCAAAAATTTAAATTCAAACGTTCAAACATTTTAAACTCTAAATTCAAATTCAAATTTCAAATTCAAATTCAAATTTCACATTCAAAATTCAAATTTCAAAATTCAAATTCAAAATTCAGGTTTCAAATTTCAAATTTCAAATTCAAAATTCAAATTCAAAATTTAAATTTCAAATTTCAAATTCAAAATTCAAAATTTAAATATTTGATAATTAATTTAACTAATTAAATTAATGAGTAATGTCTTGGACCATCCAAGCCCATTAACAATACCATGTGTCCTCTCCCTCTTAGGTGGGCTTCCAAACTTCATCTTGGGCTAACAACCATTATTAGGCCCAATACCTTCAATGCTATATCATCTTGACATTAAGGTGTTAGTGTGTGACCCATTAGGTCCAACATAGCCATTGACATAAATGGGCTCGGGCCCAACAAGCCCACAACCCATTTAATGACAACACAGAGCACTAGAAATGCTTTGTTGCCCCAGAGCTAGTTAGATTAATGACTTGATCATCCTATTACACATATTTGGTTGCCGTATGTATTTCTTTTCGTCTCGGTTACCTTCCCATAAAACACAGGGTAAGGAAGCGTATCAACCCTTGCGGTTTAGGGTAAGCTTTATTCGAAATAGGGAATCTTCAATTTACTGACTCTAAAGGCAGATAATCTCATGATCCCTTTTACTATGCATAGATTCCCGAGTCCCTGTAAATGTCATCCCGATTTCTCCGGTTTACAGATAACCTAATCTCTCACAGAGATTTGACGAATTCCTTCAGCTTATCACCCTAGCCCTGTGCTCTTTCAGAACAAGCCCAACAGTATTCCTATGAGTCTCCATGTTTCAGGCAGACGAGGTATACAGTCAAAGCATGCCTTCTAGAACATAGTCTAGGTAATAACTTCTAGTCTAAGGAAAGACATACCCAAATATAAAGAGACTACTGTAATGATACTCTCTGTGAGATTTCCTCATAGAGTCTCTTTTGTGGGTCTGTTCAGTGCGAGCTATACCCTTATAGATCCACCCACGACTTTAGCTAAGACATCTCCATATCTGTAGCTCATGAGGTTTTTACCTTGCATCCGAATACAAGTAGATAAGTCGTGCTAGTCTTACCCGAGATCACTGATCCCCATTCTCAGTGTCTCTAGACTAGGAACATAAAATTAGGAATAAATATCCAGTATCCTTGAATCCTCATGATCATGATCTCACCAAAGATACTCAAGAGATACCTATTTTATTCCAAGGGGTTTATCCAGTTACTCATATAAAATATTAACAGTAATATTGAGACAAAATATGAAACAGGATAAATAGTGTTTTTATTTATTTGCGACAATACAAAGGTCCACATATGTCCTAATCTAATTAAAAGATTGTCTCTAGGACATCCATATACTAACAATGAAGTATCCCGGAAATTATGAAAAGTGTGTATATGTAACTAGAATAATATATAGGACTAGTGTGTCAAGTTTCAACTTAAAATAATGAGAACTAGTGTCAGAACTAATACTGGCTAAGTAAAAGCGCGTATCGGCAAAGTGCTGCGAAAAATAAAATAAAAATAAATCTTAGAAAAATGGATAGGTTCAGAATCTCAAGTTTGAGATTAAAATGATAAGCGTAGCCTATTAGTGCTAATACTGTGTGTTTAAACTTAAACCGCCTATATATACTCATTTTGCACAATACCCTAGGCACATTTCTGTTGCTACGTGACCTTGGTGGCTGACCAGCTCCTTTGCACTGTTCCATTGCCTTCTCTTCTTCACTTTGTGAGCCAAGAGGTCACTTTTTCTCTTGGTTTCTTCACCAAACCTCCAAGTGTGAGTGTGCATTGGACTTGAGAGAGAGTAAGGTGCTTCCTTTTCTGAGTTTGGCCTCTGTTTTGGAGGTGTGAGGACTGAGTTCATTGGTAGGAGTTGTGGGAACCATTCCTTGTGTGTTGAAGCTTCAAGGAGTGATCTTTGAAGAGAAAGGACCCTTCTTGGTGTGCCATTTTCGTGCATATTGAAGTCAGTACCTTGGATCTGACTTGAGAGCTCCAAGAGCATCTCTAGCTTCTGTTTTGGGAGCCTTGGGTATGTCCCTAACCTTGGTCATGAGTTTTCCTTGCTTAAAAGTTGAGTCTTGGCATTTTAATGAGTGGTTTAAGTAATTAACATGATCATGAACCTAAAGGTGTATAAAAATGCATGCTTGGACGTAGTAATGGGTTAAAAGTTGAACCTTTGAGTGATATCTTCGCGAAAATGAAGAACTGCATTCTGTCACGAAATATCCGGATATGATATCCAGATATTGATATCTGGATGTGGATATTCGGATATGCCCCTGACAAATATCTGGATATTTTGGGAATTTCAAGACAGTGACGGTTCTTTTCAGACATAACTGTATTATGGGTTTATGGACCTATGATTGGTCAAGTTGAACCTTTGTAATAATTAACTAAGTCAGAATCAAAGTGATTAAGGGCTTATGGCTTTGTGAGAAGCCTAAAGACATGAAACGTAAAAGGAAAGCATTATTCTTATGTCATATGCTTGTAGATCAGGATTGTTGATATTATTATTGGTATAAATAGACTGTGAGAGTGTTGTTTGTGGACCTTGGACCTGGTTGGACTCTTGGTTGGATAGTAAGCTTTCGAGGTAAGCTTTCGTGTCCTCGGTTTAGCCATTGATGGTTCCACCATACCCCATGGGGGAATCATTTATATGCATGATGTGTTTTCATGTATTTATATTTGAAATGTTGTTGAGCTGTTATGTGCAAGTTCTTATAATATGCATGTGTTGTTCCACCTAGACGGTAAGCCTGTGTATGTAGGAGACATACCATATAGTAATTCTGTGGGTGGGTGCAAGTAGTGATTTGCACTGATTGTAGGTAATAGACGTATGTAAATCTTGCATTTCTCTGGCCAGTAGAATAGTTGACACACCTGACATGATTATTCTGCTGCATTGCACTTATTTTGGGACTTATACTGTTTTACTGCTTTTGAACTTATATTGCACATGTAAGTGAGCTTGGGGTGGAGAAATCCTTGAGGACTCTTGTCTTACTGAGATTTCTGTTTAGAGATCTCACCCCATGTTTGGAGCACATATTTCAGGTTCAGGTAACTCGGGGGTTGAGACCTTAGGTGGCAGGAGGCCGGAGCTAATGTGATATGCTTGTTGTGTATACTGTTATGCTTGGATGCTGACATGCTTTATATTATTATGGTTTTTTATTTGAGACTCTGTTGGGCTTTGTTGCCTTATTTGGTGAGCATGGGGTTGTCCATGCCACATTGACTTTACTTTGTTGATTTGGTTCGAGTTGTACAATATATCAGGATTATGGTCTAGACCATGTGTTGTAGTTCCGTGATTTAGATACCCACTTATTTATATAAGAGGTTATTTAGTGTAGATAGCTGTTTATTTGCAATTTACATACATGCAATGTTTTATGAAAAAGAATTAAGTAATCAACTTGATTAATGTTAATGACGTCATAATTGAAAAGAAAAAGTTTATTCCGTATTTTAATTAAGCAAAGCTTAATACGATGACATAATAACAAACCGGGTATACACGGGGTGTTACAACAGCCACTACTTCTACTCTAACAGAACCCTTGGGATAAGGTGGAATCATCAATGGGACCTTGCCATACAAAGCTTGGAATGGAGTCATCCCAATGGAGGAGTGATTAGCAGTATTATAATGATATTCTGCCCATCCTAAATACTCTTCCCACCTATGATTTTCATCATGACAAAATGCCTGTATGTATTGCTCCAAGTAACGATTGGTCACCTTCGATTGCCCATCCGATTGTGGATGGTAGGCTGTAACGATTGGTCACATTCTGATATCCATATTGAGGGTATTTTACACAGGTGAATTTTCATCTGTTATTTTTGACTGCTGACGCAGTAACAGTCAGCAGAATAGCTCCAAGTTAGCAAATTATAGTTAGAGAGCTATTTTGATGATACGATTATCATAGATAAGGTTAGTATATGATTTGATGAAGTTCGGTACCTATATTGTGGTATTTTGAAAAAGTCACTTCTGTCGGGTATTTTGTAACGCTGTAGAAGCAGCCGATAGAATTTCTGAACGGGAAAAGATGAGAAAAGGTAAATAAAGACCAATATATGCCTAACAATTCATAAGTAGACCAATGACGTTAAAGTTAAGAAGATTATGAAATCCGGGTACCGTTAAGAACACTGGTAAAGACTACAGTGCAATTAAATAGCTATTAGTGGATCTATGATCTACTAATCAAATTTTTAAGTTATGAACTTGATAATTAGACCAAATTAATGTTAGTTAATTAAAGTTAGAGTCTTGGGTGTTTCCAGGTAAAAATTTGATGACGGTTCAGATAAAAATTACACCGGGTTTCACTTGAGGACAAAGTGCCACTAAAGTGACATGGCAACGCTAATTAGGGCATCATCCCCTCCCTCACCATTCATAATTCTGCCGCCCCCTCCCTCCCTCTCTTTAAATTTCAAGTTTCAAACTTTGCTCTCACTTCTCTCTAGAATCTCTCCTCCTAAACCTCACCAAATCACCAAACCTCCTTCACAAAGATTGTTCCCCTCACTCTCCTCTTCACAACCATCCAAATTTTATGGTGTGAAGCAAGATTTTTGTGTTCCTCTTCCACATGTCCAGCCACAGTTTTGGAGCTCCATGGAGCCATGAAGTTGTGTTCTTGAGTTCTCTTGAAGAACATCACGTGTATGCTTGATTTTCTTGAGTTTTAGTGTAAGTTTCCTTGATTTTTTCTTGAAAAAACTCATCTTCCTTGCTTGTGTTCTTGAGCTCTAACTCTTGACCATATTTTTGAATGTGTGTTCTTGTTTAAAGGAGCATTCTTGTTGGTGAAAGTGAAGCTTGGAGCTAAAAGGTGTCAGCTTGAAGATGTAAGCATCACTTTGAGAAAAGATGACCCAAAATCCTTCCTATCCTCATTTCCATTCTTGGTTTTTGTCTTGTGGGTGGGGAAAATATTGTTGAAAATTTTAAAGAAAAGGTTTTGATGGTTGTTCTTGAGGGTTTTTGTGTTATGAACCAAGAAATGGTTGATTTGATGTGTAAAGGTCCAACCTTGGGATCCTTGTGTGAATTTCATGTAAAAGGATGAACTTGAACCCTAAAAGAGACACATGGAGGTTCGGCCATTCCATGGAAAAGTAGGGTTTGATGACTAAAAAAAAATGTTAAGAGGTGGCTCCTAAATCCATCATTAAGTGTGGAAAAATCCTAAGAGGAACTAAGAAAAATTAACTAAGTGGGTTATCTCTAAGTGAAACTTACTAATCTTGATTAAGGATGGCTAAAAACCCTAATAACCCTAACTAATCAAATCTGCCCTCATGAATATAAGGTGGATTAGTTGTGTTAAAATAAGGAAATAATGGATTAGTGGATTAATTAAGTGTAGGTACTAATTAACTAAAGAAATGACAAAGAAACAAGTTAAAAATCCTAAACTATAACCCTATGCAATTCAGCCATATCTTATTAAATTAGGGTCACTATGTTAAAATTAATAATAAGACCTAATTAGGATACTAATTTAGTGGTTAAGTGAGGTGGACTATGCATAATACACTAATTAATTATTAAACCATAAAGTTGGACTTAATTAGGGTTTAGGAGCACTAATCATGCAATTAGTGAACTTGAGGTACCATGACATAATATGACTAAGTGGAATTTTATAATGAACCTAATTAAGGATAAACCCTAAAATTAAAGTAACCTAGGGTTTCTAACTAAACCTAATAGGGTTTGTTAATTAAACCTAATTAAGGAACTAAATGGTAACTTAAGCTTAGGATGGATTTATGGACACATGACCATGTGAATTAATGGAAGCAAATCCTAGGTTAGGGTATGTATATGGTTCGGCCATATAGGGTATAATTAGGGTTAGGGTTGAAAAATTTAAAGAATGATGGATTAAGGTTTGATTATGTGTCTAAGGCTTTAATCAACTTGTAACTTGGAATAGCAAGCTATAGTCTTAGAATATCAATGTGTTAATATGCCTAAGTTAATAAGTAAATTACCTAGAGGAGGTATACTTAGCATAATTAAGGAATATGTAAAAATGGAGCTTAACTTAGAAAGAATTAAGAATGAACTAAGCATCCAAGGAACCAAGAGTGAGTTAGCCTTTAAATTGAACACCATGGGACCATGTTAATGCCTCAGTTGGAACCCATAATAGGGCAAGTAAGTGATGAAAATTGTGTTGGTCCATTGATCAAGTCAAGAATAATTAGTGAAGTGATTAGTTGTGGAACTAGTCTTGAATTAAGCTTCAAAATGGAAGATCCAACCTAAGCAACACCTATGCATGTATTTCGGCCTTACCTAAGTGAGCCTAGAATGTGATTTTAAGTTATATAAGTGACTGAAGATTGAGGTTGCTTGTAATAATGCACTATACGTAATTATGTAATAATTGGTCTAGACTTGTAATGGGCATATTATTGGCATGTAAGAATGAAATGTGGAATCATTAAGTGATTGAGTATTAATGATGTAAATGATTCCTGCTCTAGGTTTGCCTAGAGGACTTGGCACTAAAGGGTTTATTGGATCATACGTGTTTTACTGTTGGAGTTGGGCTTATGATAAGCTCAGTGAGGTAAGCTCCTAGTTCTAGTTGCTCCTCTCTCTTGTGGCCCCACCATGATGGTGGGCATTATGGTTGTATTGTATGAAAGTATGTGGTATAATGTATATGTGCATTCATTCACATTGATATAGATGTTATATGATTCTTGATGTTATGATGATGCACTGATAATATATGTTATGAGAATCTTGGCCAGTGATCATAGTATGTAGGCTACCTATGACTTGACTTTGGAGCTATTTCATACTGAGGTTGTGTTGACTGTCTATGGCTCGATCCTGGAGTCACACATGCGTAACTGTCTGTGGCTTTGACCCTGGGGTTACACAAGGATCATATGATGATGCTATGTTTATGTTGCATGTCTGTATTATATGCTTTATATATGACTTGTCATGCAGGAAGTGGGCTCAGGGGATTAGAGGATCCTTTATGAAACTTGAGCTTACTGAGATGTGTTATCTCACCCCGTTAGGTTAGGCTTCGAAGGTCATAAATAGCCTAGCGCCTAATTCCTCACTGGCCCCGTTAGAGGACATCATTTCAGGTACCCAGAGTAGTGGAGATGCTTCTAGGGGCAAGGCCCCCGCTTTGGAGTAGTAGATGACGATGCTGATTAATTATATTATGATTAGACTTTGTGATGGCATGTATAATTATTAACATGCCTAATTATCTTATGTTGAGATTATATTATGTATTTATTTAGGCTCATGACTATAGTATTGGAGCCATGGATTATTTACTGGTGCTTAGACGTTTTGGAAATTAATATAAACTTGATGTATGTATTCAGTTATTTAGGCATGAAGCCTTATTGTTTGTATTGACCCTGAGAGGGGATCGCACTCCGTGTGGGACTTACGAGCGGTTTGTTTAATTATTATATCTATCAGGTTATTGTATGTGAGGGACCCATGTTCCCAGTTATCCGAAATACAGCCGTTATGCTGTCCGTGAGACTCCGTCAGGAATGACACTTGAGGTTATATTTGGATGGTCAACGGGAAATAGTGATGGCCCATGATTTTTAATTAGTAGACTTAGATGTTAATGTTACGCTAACACAATTTAACAGATGAACGCTTTGAAATTGTATTAGAACATATTTTGGAAAAAGTTTACTCGTACTTTTATAAGACGCTTTATTATGTTTTTAAAATAAAGTCTTCCGCTGCGTACGCTAAATATCATGTATGTAACAACCGAAGTACTACAGGGAGTTACATTTATGGTACCAGAGCAGTTTCACCGAGACGTTCACTGATGTATTGCTTAAGTGTTAGAACTGTTTATTGAGTGTCTCTTGAGTGTCATGATATTGCATATGCTATCACTGGATTGAGCGTAGCTAACTCAAAACCCGCCTCCTAATCCTATTGTTGCCGCTATAGCAGCATTACAGCAGACCCTGAATCAAATCAGGGAGGCTGATTTGAAAAGAATTGAAGAGGCTCGTGAGTTGGATAAGGAGCGTATGAGAAGGGCTAATCAAGAATTGATAGCCCAAAACAAATTGGCGAATGCAGAGATGATGAGACTACTGCTGACAGAGATACGAGGCAAACATCCACCACCTCCTCCACCGCCAGTTACACCACCTGTGCAGCAGCAGACTGCATGTGTTGTTGATCCCATACCGATTCTTGAGCCTGTCGTGCTGAGGCAGGGAGGGACAGGAGAGGCCCACCAGGAGGCAGAGGCATTCATCTATGGGGGACGCGAGAGGCAGCCGTAATATAGATTACTTGGTCAGTAGGGCCCCCTATGTTTGACCGAGAGACCAGAGAGCGTATGTTGAATGCTTTCATGAAGCATTCCCCACCTCACTACAAAGGTGGAAGAGTCCCCATTGCAGGACTTGAGTGGCTCATGGAGATGGAGCGTATTTTTCAGGTTATGGAGTGTGATGCCAACACGAAGTTTCTGTATACTGTGTATATGTTACAAGCAGACGCAACAGATTGGTGGAACAATGTCAGGCACCCACTTGAGTGCCATGGGTATGCCATTACTTGGCCAGTTTTTGAGAGGCATTTTCTAATGAAATACTTCCCTGAAGAATATAGGGAAAAGAAAAGAATTGAATTTGAAGACCTCAGACAGGGAGGCATGACAGTGGATGAGTATCTGAGCAAGTTCAACAGATTAGCAAAGTATTCTTGCTATGGTAGAGCTCCTCTCACTCCAGAAGACAAAGCCTTCAGGTTTAAAAAGGGCTTGAACGGTATGATAGTTGATAAGCTGGCTGACCATTACACCAGAGACTTTGTGGAATTGATTAAGCAATGCCAGGATATTCAGGAATACTGTCGTACCAGAGGTAAGGAAGCAGCTGGGAAGAGCTTCAGTGGGAGGACTATGCCTTGGAAGGGTAAGGGAAAATGTTTGCAGGTACAACAGAGTAACAAGTTTAAGAAGACTCCCTTTGTGAAGAATGGAAGCGGCAGGCCTGGTGTAAGGAAGATCCCGACTTGTGCCAAGTGTGGGAAGGTACATCCAGGTGTTTGTAGACTTGGGCAGAATGTTTGTTTCAGTTGTGGGCAGGCTGGACATTTCTCTAGGGAGTGCCCTTAGAGGAAGGGGCAGGTAGCATCTATCCAGGTAGTTCCTATCCAGACTGTTCTGACTCCGATGGTCATTGAAGAGTCTCCTGTACCCACCAATGCCAGATTATATGTGATGACACAACAGAAGGTCGAGAGGTCTCCAAACTTGATCCGAGGTACCATTCTTATCAGAGGATATGCTTTTGATGCTATGTTTGATTCAGGAGCTACCCACTTTTTCATATCGGGATTTGTTGCTACTAGGTTGCATTTGCCTATTCATGAGTTCATGCCTCCCATGGTAGTGAAGACTACCACCAGAGACATTGTTTCTACTTCTTTGAAGTGCAAAGAAGTCAGATTCATATTCGAGCAAGAAGAATATATGGTGGATTTGATAGTGCTTGAGGGCAAGAATCTACACATTATCCTGGGCATGGATTGGTTGGTCTGATATGGTGTGATGCTTGATTGTTGTAGCAGAAGGATTTTCTTCTCTGAAAAAGGAGAGAAGCCGGACTGTTTGTACATGATGGCACCACAATTAAATATGGCTCTAAATGAGGGAGATGCAGGATACATTATCCTGGGAGGACTTGTAGGAGCCTCCAAAGAACCTACTGCTAATATTCTGGTTGTGTGCAAGTTTGAAGATGTATTTCCGGAAGAAATTCCTCATTTTCCACCTGAGAGAGAGATTGAATTCTCAATCGACTTAGTACCTGGTGTGGGGCCTATCTCATTGGCTCCATACAAGATGTCACCAGTGGAGCTACCAGAGCTGAAGAAGAAGTTAGAAGAATTATCCAACAAGAACTTTATCAGACCGAGTGTATCTCCTTGGGATGCACCTGTCATTTTTATGAAGAAAGATGGGACTATGAGGTTATACACTGATTACCGATAGTTAAAGAAAGTGACAGTAAAGAACAAGTATCCTCTATCGCGCATTGATGATTTGTTGGATCAGCTCAGAGGTGCTTCAGTATTTTCCAAGATCAACCTTCGTTCCGGATATCACCAGATCCAGGTAAAAACCGAAGATATTCTGAAGACGACTTTTCGATCTAGATATGGGCACTATGAGTACTTTGTGATCCCATTTGGCCTTACAAAAGTCCCAGCCATATTCATGAGCTATATGAATCGAATCTTTAAACCATACTTAGATCAGTTCGTTGTGGTTTTTATTGATGATATTCAAATTTATTCCAAGAGCAAGGAAGAGCATATTGAGCATTTGAGGATAGTCTTGCAAATCTTGAGGGAGCATCAGTTATATGTCAAACCATCCAAAAGTG
This sequence comes from Gastrolobium bilobum, assembly GCF_033153095.1. Taxonomy (NCBI): domain Eukaryota; kingdom Viridiplantae; phylum Streptophyta; class Magnoliopsida; order Fabales; family Fabaceae; genus Gastrolobium; species Gastrolobium bilobum. Next base: position 16,891 of record NW_026897401.1, on the reverse strand, counting down.
AGTTCTGGCTGCATGGGATTTAGTTTCTTGGTCACGTCATTTCATCTGCTGGAGTGGCGGTTGATCCGAGTAAAATAGAAGCGGTGTTGGATTGGGAGAGACCCAAGAATGTTACTGAAGTCCGAAGTTTTCTAGGTTTAGTAGGATACTACAGGCGGTTTATTAATGGATTCTCCATAATTGCCTTATCATTGACTAGATTAACCCGAAAGGGGGTGCCATTTGCATGGACCCTTGGGTGTGATGTGAGCTTTCAAGAATTGAAAGATAAGTTGACTACCACACCAGTTTTGATTCTTCCTGACCAGGAAGAGAGATTTGAGATCTATTGTGATGCATCCAAGTATGGATTAGGGTGCGTGTTGATGCAGGAGCGAAAGGTAGTGGCCTATGCTTCTAGACAGTTGAGACCTCATGAAGAGAACTACCCTACTCATGATCTTGAGTTAGCAGCTGTGGTTTTTACCTTGAAGATATGGAGACACTTCTTGTATGGTGCTACCTTCACAGTTTATAGTGATCACAAAAGCTTGAAGTACTTGTTCGATCAAAAAGAGCTTAATATGAGGCAAAGGTGATGGATGAAATTTCTGAAGGATTATGAGTTTGATCTTTAGTATCACCCTGGGAAGGCGAATGTAGTGGTTGATGCCTTGAGCAGAAAGACCACAGGTGTGGCTAGCATGATGATTGCAGAGTATGACTTGATTGAGAATTTTAGGGATTTGAGAATTTTCGTGACACCACTTGAGACTTCATATTTCATGACTACAGTTGAAGTCCGAAATTCACTGTTAGAGAGAGTTAAAGCGGCCCAAGTTCTTGATGAAGGGATTCAAATGATGAAAGGGTAAGATTTTGTGTTAACCGATATTGCTAATGAGAAATACTACAAAGATCGGTAATTGTTCCGAAGGGGCCTATGGTAGAATAAGTGTTGACAGAGGGACACATGGGTAAGTACACCATCCACCCAGGTGCAACCAAGATGTAGCAAGATTTTAAGCGGAACTTTTGGTGGTTTGGGATGAAGAAAGACATAGCCTAGTTTGTGAATAAGTGCCTTATTTGTCAGAAGGTGAAAATTGAGCATCAGAAGCCTTCGTGTTTGTTACAGCCATTAGAGATTCCGGAGTGGAAGTGGACGAGTATATCCATGGACGTTGTTGTCGGATTACCGAGAAGCCATGCTGGATTTGATTCTATATGGGTTGTGGATGATAGATTGACTAAATCTGCCCACTTTATTCCAGTCAAGATGACTTTCTCAACGGAGAGCAGCTGGCCAGACTATATGTCAGAGAGATTGTGAAGCTTCATGGCATTCCCGAAAGCATAGTCAGTGATCGGGATCCGAAGTTTACTTCACGCTTCTGGGAAGCATTACATGAGGCCTTTGGTACGCAATTGAGATTAAGTACTGCATATCACCCGCAGAGAGATGGTCAGACAAAGAGGACCGTTTAGACACTAGAGGATATGCTGAGAGCATGTGTGCTTGAGTAGGGTAATGCTTGGGATAAGTACCTGCCACTGGTTGAGTTCTCCTACAACAACAGTTATTATACCAGTTTGGGCATGGCTCCTTATCAGGCCGTGTATGACCGTAGGTGTAGAGCACCTACTTGTTGGACGGAGATTGGAGAAAGGCAGTTATTAGGGCCAGACTTGGTCCAAGAGACTACAGAGAAGATTGAGATGATCAGAGATAGGCTGAAGAAAGTCCAAAGCTGTCAGAAGAGCTACTATGATGCCAAGCACAGACCCCTTGTAGCCTAAACCCTATATCCTAAACCCTAAACCTCACTCAATTTGTAGCACTGTAGATCAAGTTATGCTTGTTTCACTATGACATGTTCCTGTAAACTCTAGCAACGCACTCGTCGAGCCTATTTTTCTTTCTGGTAGCACGTCGTAGCGCGCTTTAGGGCTCAAGAACCAAGGAAATTGGCATTTATAGGCCACTTAGCGCTCTTGGGGCGCTTTAGCGTGCTCCTAAAGATAAAAAATGATCCATTTCGAGTTGCAAGCTATCTAGGGACAGTTCCATCCCACTAATGGTACCCAATTGACATGTTTGGTAATTCTTTAACCAATACATAGAGGCACATCACATTTCCTTGAAGTTTTTCATAACATATATAAATCTTAAGCTCCAAGCTATTCTTTTCATGAAATCTAAACATAACATATCTTCATTTTATATCTTTGATACATTCATACTCAAACATTATGCTTCATTCATGATTCATGCCTCATAAAATTCACCTAGCACTTTCATCTCAAGTAATATCTCAATATAGTACTCATTTACATACTTCGATATCTCTATTACATAAACATCTTTCAACTTGAAACTGACATATTCATATTCTTTTGAACATAAACCTATCATGCTTGAATTGTTCAAATACATAGTCCATATACATTTCTTTCTAAGAAAATATACATCATAGAAACTATGTCAAAATACATATACCCCACATCTAGGCTTCATAATACATCATCATGTGAATTCTTCTAACATATGATTACATATAAATCAAAACAGGAATCATAATCTAATGTTATACGGTCATGCTCCATGATGGCCTTTTGCCATGTGATGCTCCAACACCATCATTGTTGGTACCTAAAATGATATCCCTAACACGGGGTGAGAGAAAAATCTCAGTAAACGAAGGGTCCTTGGAGGATCACTTCACCCTATAGTTCACTTTATATGCATCAAAAGTAAACAAACATAGCATACATACATCATATCTTCTTTAGTCATAGCTATTTTGTCATCGTTATTCTTTATAGCTACTCTGCCATATCTATCTTATCTGTCATATTATGTCTGTTTTATTCTGTCTTTTCTATATTGTTCTGTCATTCTATTATGTTATGTCATAACTATTCTATCTCTTAAGGATAGTTATATTATAACTATTTTGTCATCACTATTTTATCATTCTATCTATTCTGATAGTATGGAACTTCTAAGAGATCCCAATGAGTTCCTTATCGACTAGCTCCAAGGGAAGTTCCTTTCTTACAATGTACTTTTAATATCGTACATCATCTCACCTTATTCATCTTATCATATCTTATTTATAACTAAGGAACTTCCAAGAGATATAACTAAAGGTTGTGTCTTTAAGGTTGCTACCCCCCAGGAGTTCCTTATAAGCTGGCTTCAAGGGAAGTTCCTATTGTTTTCTTGTAAAATCATTACATAAGACTTCCACTTTGTCTTATGTTTCTGGTATGGTCCTTTCATGAAAATTCTGCTTTGTTTCATAGGAATTAAACCCCAAGGACTTCTGCTATGTCCAAGGAAAGTCCATACATGTACTATTTTCAAAAGACTTCTGCTGCATCTCCTAAGCATCAAGACCCAAGGACTTCTGCTACGTCCAAGGAAAGCAATTACATACATACATACATACATAAATATACTCATAACATACATAATATATCATACATCATTTCATATATGTTGGAACTTTCATCAAACTTATGCTACATCTCATAGGAATTAAACCCCAAGGAATTCTACTTCTTCTAAGGTAAGTTCCTATAGTGTCTATCATGGTCCTTTCATGAGACTTCTGCTACGTCCCATAGGAATCCAACCCCAAGAAAAACCCCACCAGGCTATATTCAAGGAAAGTCCATACATGCAATTACTTCCAAGATACTTCTGCTTCATCACATAGGCTGCTACCCCCAAAAGAAAGTAATGCATACATATATACAAAAATCTACTTGCTAGATATACTTATCATATAATACACATTGTCATACATTCCGTCATGTGTTAATCATAAACATAATTCATCTGAACATGCATCATACTATCTGATACTATGATGCACAACATATCACTAAAATCACTACTCTAATGGAGCATGGTGTAACACACAAAGGGATTAATCCCAAGGTCCAAAAATTTACATGTTGTAGAGTTTTGTTAATTGCTTTCTTCCACTGTAAGTGCCTCAATCACAACCAATCCACACAAGGCAACCTATGGCATAATTATGGAAGTGTGATCATTCATACATTCAACAACACATAAATATCAAGCTATTGGCTAGAACTCCTCATAATCTCATAAAACATGACTTACCTTTTTGGTAAAATTCAAGATTTTAGTTCATGTACAATGGTTGGTTCCAATGAGCGCACCTCCACCGATATATCAATTGGTTCAACATTATACCAACACACAATACAATAACGCACCATCAAAATCCTTCCAATCCATCAACATTCATGAATTTCAAAATTGACACATAGTCAAAAACCATAATTTTTCATAGTGAGTTAAATGATAGGTTCATGATTTTTCCTTTATCAATAACCATTTCTAAACACATTTAACAAAGGAACGTATACACAAAACAACCATTAAACGCATTAACCCACAATTTTTGCACAACACTATTCACCACACCCTAGATTTGTCAAAAATCCATAAAAATATGTAAGAAGTGTAGTTTTCTTACCATAATCCACCTTAGAATGGAGAGATGAGAGTTTTTCAAGCTTCTAATGGTTGAACAACTCCAAAATAACCATGATCCCAAAATTTTGACCTAGGCTTTGAGAGGATGATTTCTCTATCTATAATGCTTCAAATTCGAAAATGGGGTATGGGTTTTGATAAAGAGGATATTCTAAACAACTTTGTAGTTAGAAGTTTTGTGTTTTATGGTCTATTTCTCCAGCTAGGTTTTCAGTTTTCAAGCTCCTCTCCAATGGCTTTCTGTAAGACCCCGCACCGTTAATTTAGGAATTTGATTAAATAAATATGAGATTAAAGAAATAATTTCATAATTGACCCTAATAATTATGAGAAGGCTTAAATAATTATAGTAAGTGATTATTAATGTTGAAAGTCGCTTTTATGACGAAAAGTGCAGATACCGGTTCTGCTCCACGGTATAAATGCGTATTGATGAAGTATCCCGGAAAATTATGAAAAGTATGTATATATCAGTATCACTATAATAATATCTAGGACTAGTATAACAAGTTTGAAGTCAAAATAACAACAACTGGCGTTAGAACTGATACCGAATACGTAAAAGAGCATACCGGCAAAGTGCTGCGAAAAATAAAATAAAAATATGATAAATCTTAGAAAAATGGCTAGGTTCAGAATATGAGGTTTGAGATTAAAATGATTAGCGTAGCTATGATTGCTAATATCGACGTTCAAAACTTAATGAGGGTATAAATAGACACTTGCACAAATTTCTAGGTTAGTTCCTATTGTCTCTACGTGAGAATTTCTGAGCCTTGGAGTGCAGCCACCTTCCCCTCCATTGTCACCTTCATCTTCCTCCATTGAAGCTCCAAGAGAGCACCTTTTCTCTTACTTTCTTCACCAAAGTCCCTTGTATATGTGTGCTCTAGCCTTGGGAGGTTGAAAGTCCAGCCATTTCTGAGTTGTGGGTTTCGTTTTGAGTGAGAGAGCTGCTGACTTTGAGGTTGTGTGGTGTGGGAGCCATCTCCATGCCATTTGAAGCTTCAAGGTGCCATTTTGGTTGAGAAATGACCAAGCTTTGGTCACCATTTCGTGACTTGTGTAATCTGACTTCTTGGGATAGGTTTGGGAGCTCCAAGAGCACCTTGTTCTACTGAGTTTGAGCTCCCATAGGTATACCTTGAACATTCCCTTTGAAATTTCATGAAAATAGCTTGTTTGTGTCATGAAAAGAGATAACTTTAATCATTCAAGCTAAGGGTTGTTAATCTAGGGTTAATGAGTGATAATGAACATCTGTTTTGGGACAAAACCAAACCTTGGATCATTGGAAGCCTTTACCACTTCGGATTATGCAGAAAAATTCTGCAGAAATCTATTCTGCCCGCGTGGTAATCGATTACTTTTCGTTGGTAATCGGTTACCATGTGCAGTAATCGATTACCCTATTTTTGGTAATCGGTTACCATGTGCAGTAATCGATTATCCTGTTTTTGGTAATCGATTACCATGTGCAGTAATCGATTACCCTGTTTGTAACACCTTGTGTATACCCGGTTTGTTAACATGTTATCGTATTAGGCCACGCTTAATTTAAAATGCGGAATATCTTTTTCTTTTCAATTATGACGTCATTATCATTACCAAGTTGAATTACTTAATTCATTTCCAAAACATTGCATGTATGTAAATTGTAATTAAACAGCTACTACACTGAATAACCTCATATATAAATAGTGAGTATCTAAGTCACGGAGCTACAACACGTAGTCCAGACAATATCCTGATACATTATACAACTCGAATCTAAATAAGACATAATCAATCAAAGTGGCATGGACAATCCCCATGCTCACCAAATAAGGCAACAAATCCCAACAGCAGTCTCAATAACATCAAAATAATAATAAGATAAATAGCATGTCAGTATCCAAAGTATATCATCATAAACAGCATATATCCCAGCTAAGCTTCGGCCTCCTGCCGCCCGAGATCTCAACCCCCGAGTTACCTGGACCTGAAATATGTGCCCCAAACGTGGGGTGAGATCTCTAAACAGAAATCTCAGTAAGACAAGGGGTCCTCAAGGATCTTCCACCCCAAGCTCACTTACATGTGCAATATAAGTTCTAAAAGCAGTAATTCAATATCAGTTCTAAAACCAGTGCAATGCAGCAGATAATCATGTCATGTGTGTTATAACTAATCTACTGGCCATAGAGGTGCAGGAATACGTCTATTACCCACAAAGTACGCGCTCATGCCGTACTTGCCGACAGAAACTTAATCCCGTCTAGGCGAACATCACATACATATCATAAGGCACTTGCACTTAACAACTCAATAGCATTTCAATAAAACAGTACATAAAAACACATCATGCATATAAACCATCCCCCCATGGGATATGGTGGAACCAACAATGGCTAAACCGAGGACACGAAAGCTTACCTCGCAAGCTAACTATCCAAGCCAAGCTCACACTATCTCAATGCCCACAAACAGCACAATCACAATCTGTTTATATCAGAAATATCATCAATAACCATACTTTAAAGGTTCATTTCATTATGACAACATTTCCTTATTCGATTACATCTTTTCTAGTTCATAATTATCAAGCATTAAGTCCTTCAATTAAAGGTATCACTGTTTCCCAACAGTAACACCAACTTCCTAGGCCATCAAGCCCAAATGGGGACTTTCCCACGCATAAAATTGGTTTCTGGTCATTTTCACAGGTGGTAATCGATTACCAAGTACATGGTAATCGATTGCTGAACTAGGTAATCGATTACCAAAAACATGGTAATCGATTACTGCACACGGTAACTGATTACCAAAAACATGGAAATCGATTACTGCACATGGTAACCGATTACCAAAAACATGGTAATCGATTACTGCACATGGTAACCGATTACCAACAAAAGGTAATCGATTACCACGCGGGCAGAACAGTTTTCTGCAGAATTTTTCTGCATAAACCGAAGTGAAAATGGCTCCCAATGATCCAAGGTTCGATTTTGACCCAAAATAGATGTTCATTAATACTTATTAACATTAGATTAACAGTCCTAAGCTTGAATGATTAAAGTTATCTCTTTTCATAACACAAATAAGCTATTTTCATGAAATTTCAAAGAGAAAGTTCAAGGTATACCTATGGGGTCCTTGAACTCAGAAAAAGATGAGCCTTTGATGATCAATGAAATGCCCTAAGCCTCTGCCTTAGTGATGCACGAAAATCACTACTCAAAGGTAAGTTCTTTCCCTCAAAAGATTGGTTCTTTAAGCTCAAATGGAGGTGGAAAGCACACACACTCCCACAACCAAGGAGGAAGCCCACACACACTCAGAAAATAGAATCAAGAGCTCCCAAGAACACTCTCTCCACTCCCCCAAAGCTTGCTACAAGCTCACACAACGATGGAGTAGGGTTTTCAAGAAGGAAATGTGGAGTCTTTGGCTTAAAAATGAAGAAAAGCTCCAACTTTGCAATGGAGAAGAAGGTGGCAGCCAAGGAGACTCAGAATGTCATGTAGGAAGGAGGAAAATCTGACCTAGAAATGTGTGCCCTTGTATTTATAAGCCACTTAAGTTTAATCGCATAGTATTAGCATTAATAGCTACGCTTATCATTTCAGTCTCAAACTTCATATTCTGAACCTAGCCATTTTTCTAGGATTTTTCATATTTTTATTTTTATTTTTCGCAACACTTTTTCGGTACGCGTTTTCACGCTGACAATATTAGTTCTGACACCAGTTCTCATTATTTTGACTCCAAAATTGTTATGCTAGTCCTATATATTATTATAGGAATATTCCCACACTTATTATAATTTTTCGGGATACTTCATCGGTACACATTTATACCGTGGAGCAGAATCGATATCTGCACTTTTCATCAGAAAAGCGACTTTCAACACTATTAATTAATTACCATAATTATTTAAGCCTTCTCATAATTATTAGGGTTAATTATGAAATTATTTCCTAATTCTCATATTTATTTAATTAATTTCCTAATTTAACGTTGCAGGTTCTTACACTGTTTTTGGTAATCGATTACCCACTGTCAAAATGACCAGAAACCAGTTTTAATGCGTGGGAAAGTACCCATTTGGGAATGATTCCCTAGGAAGTCTGTGTTACTGTTGGGAAACAACAATACCTTTAATAGTGGGGCTTAATGCTTGATAATTATGAACTAGAAAAGATGTAAACGAAAAAGGAAATGTTGTCATAATGAAATGAACCTTTAGAGTATGGATATTGATAATGTTTCTGATATAAGCAGATTGTGAGTGTGCTGTTTGGTGACCTTGGGCCAGTGTGGACTCTTGGTTTGGACGGATAGCTTGAGAGGTAAGCTTTTGTGTCCTTGGTTTTGCCATTGTTGGTTCCACCATACCTCATGGAAGGATGGTTTATATACATGATGTGTTTTCATGTATTGATATTTGAAATGCTATTGAGCTGTTAAGCGCAAATGCCTTATGATATGTATGTGTTGTTCCACCTAGACGGTAAGCCTGAGTATGTGGCGTCATACAATATGGTGATTCTGTGGGTGGGTGCAAGTGGCGTCTTGTACTGATTGTAGGTTATAGACGTTTTTAATTCCTGCATGTTCTCTGGCCAGTAGGATTTTGACACACATGACATGATTATATGCTGCATTGCATCGATTTTGGAACTTATACTATTTTACTGCTTTTAAACTTATATTGCACATGTAAGTGAGCTTGGGGTGGAGAGATCTTTGAGGACCCCTTGCCTTACTGAGATTTCTTTTTAGAGATCTCACCCCACGTTTGGAGCATATTTTCAGGTTCAGGTACCTCGGGGGTTGATACCTCTAGTGGCAGGAGGCCGGAGTTGAGTTGATATGCATGCTGCTTATTGATATGTCTGGATACTGATTATGTTTACCTTCAGTATATTGTTATATGATTTGAGACTCTGTTGGACTTTGTTGCGTTATTGGTGAGCATGGAGGTTGTCCATGCCACATTGATGTTATTTATGCTTTTAGCTTTAAGTTGTATAAATTATCAGGATTTGTCTGGTCTACGTGTTGTAGTTCCGTGACTAGAGACAGTTATTTATATATGAGGTATTTCAGTAGTTTTTTATTTGCAAATTAGATACAGGAAATGTTATGAAAGAGGATTAAGTAATCAACTTGGTTAATAATAAAGACGTCATAATTGAAAAAAAAAGTTAGTTCCGCATTTTAATTAAGCAGCGCTTAATACGATGATATGATAACAAACCGGGTATACACGGGGTGTTACACTTTCTCTCTATAAAGAAGAAGACTTTGATTATGGTGGTCAAGGAGGTGAAATAAAATGCTTCTTTGGGACTTAGTCACTTATTGACTTAGGTTATTACTTGCCACTTTCCTATTTTTCTCATTTAACCCTTCTATTTGGTAAATTTCTCTTTTTTACCACTTTCTTTCATTTTTATATTCTAGCCAAATAACTTGATATTTCTTTTATGTGTTTTATCTCATAATCTTAATAAATTAGTCTTCACTAACTTTTTTACAAGTTTCAGTTAAATTCTGCATTTTACCCCAAAACTCACTATAATTGCCCTTTTAGCTGAAAAGTGACTTAAACTGTAAAAATTATATTATGTATCTAATTTATCTAAAATCTCTCTGTAATTGCACTTTTATCTTAAAAGTGACTTAGACTGTAAAAATTAGTTTTTGTATCTAATTAATCTCATAATTCGATTTTTGACCTAAGTAATATCTAATAAATTATGAAAAATTTCTAATTTTCCATTATACTAGTTTGAGTTATTATATGTATTAACTTTTTATTCGGGAAGTGAACTTATGGGTGGAGGAGTCCTCCATGATCCCTGGGTTTATTGAGATGTTTATCTCACCTTGTTTGAGGATCATATTTCAGGTACTTCGGCTGAAGGAGGTTGGACCTTATTAGGCAAGAAGCCTGTACAAAGTTATAGACTCTTACATTTTGGGACCTAATTATATTGTTGTTATGTTTGGAGGATACATGTTGCATTGTCTTATATGTATTTTTGTAGAGAAACTTGTAAAGTTTGGAACTAAGGTTTATAGTTCATGCTATATGTATATACATAGGATTGGATAGCACATTTTGTAAGCCTGTGGTTTAAAGGATATGTGTATTTTTTTTATGACTTGGCATTGTAATTATGAGACGTTAAGGATGTCATTGTATAAGACTAAGTGATGGTACAACATTCATTATGTATGAAAAATGTATATTGACATTATCACTTGAATGAACATATGTAAGGTGAATATGTATGTTTTAGACAATTTGCCATTGATGGAATTCACTTAATGAGGAAGATTGGTGATGTGAAATGTAAGAACCCGCACCGTTAATTAAGGAAGTTAATTAATTAATTATGTGAAATTAGGAAATGATTTCATAATTGACCCTAATAATTATGATAAGGCTTAAATAATTATAGGAAGTAATTAATAATGTTGAAAGTCACTTTTCTGACGAAAAGTGCAGATACCGGTTCTGCTACTCAGTATAAATGCGTACCGATGAAGTATCCCGAAAAATTATAAAAGTGTGAATATGTCACTAGAATAATATATAGGGCTTGTAAAACAAGTTTCAAGTTAAAATAATGAGAACTGGTGCCAGAACTGATATTGGCTATGGAAAAGCGCGTACCAGAAAGGTGCTGCGAAAAAATAAATAAAAATATGATAAATCTTAGAAAAATGGCTAGGTTCAGAATCCCGAATTTGAGTTTAAAATGCTAAGCGTAGCTATTATTGCTAATATTGTGCGATTACACTTAAGTGGGCTATAAATACCCTTATGGCCCAAAACCCTAGGCCATGTTATGCCTCCTACATGACTTGTGTTTCAGAATTCTGAGTGCCACCCTTGTCACCTCTTCTCCTTTCAAAAACTTGAGCTTTCCTCCATGGAAATCCCTCAAGACTCCACATTTACTTTGATTCTTCCTCTTTGAGTTATAAACACTAGTTTAGTGAGCTTTGTGAGTGAAAGTAACTAGCCTTGAAGGCCGTAGCATGTGAGAGGGAAAAACTAAATTTTTTCTTATGCGGAATCACACATGCAATCAAGAATCATGCTTTATGACAGTATGATGTTACCTTTATTTGTAAGTTCAAAACTCCAAGACGATCAGTGTTAGGTTTGAAGGGTTCAAACCCTCTAACGTTCATCCACACCATCCACGTCAAGATGCAAGAACTTTTCTTGTCAAGCCACCAATTGACCACCACAAAGAGGCTTGCTATGCGCTCAATAGGTGAAGAAGGAGGCTAGGTAAATGTGTTTAGAAGAGTGAAGCCTTCAGCATGAAAACTTCACAAGAGTGGGAATGGATTGGAGTAGAATTGGCTAGGTCTTTTTCTGAAAACCTTAAGGAGAACTTACCCCTAGTATTCGCACAAGAGAGTGAGAGAAATCAAATCAGAATTTTCACTTAAAAAAAACCAATGAAAGTGGCACGCAAGAGAGGAGAAAAAGGTGGAGTTGTTGCAATTCAAAATTCCCAACAACCTACCTTTGAATCCTCATGAGACTAGGTCTCTATCTAGTCAAGATTCTGAACTAATAGTCATCATATGACCATCCTATTCATGCGCCCCATTCATCCCCAACTAGCTCACTGATTCTCTCAACAACCAAATCTGATTGGAGCTTGTTTGTTTGAAAAAGATGACACTCATCTCCAACCAAAGTGGCGCCCCAAATCAGCCTTTGGAGATCTCCATAGATCTTCTCTTGATACAAGGAATTTGTTCCAACAAGATCTCATCTTATCCTTTTGTTATGAAACAACTTTTCATAGCCAATTCAAATTCGAATTCTAACATTTAAATTCAAATGTTCAAACATTTAAATTTTAAATTCAAATTCAAATTTCGAATTCAAATTTCAAATTTCAAAATTCAAATTCAAAATTCAAATTTCAAATTTCAAATTTCAAATTTCAAATTTCAAATTCCAAATTCGAATTTCAAAATTCGAAATTCAAAATTCAAAATTCAAAATTTAAATATTTGGTAATTAATTTAACCAATTAAATTAATTAGTAATGTCTTGGACCCTCCAAGCCCATTAACATACCATGCGCCCTCTCTTTCTTGGTGGGCTTCCAAACTTCATCCTAGGCTAACAACCATTATTAGGCCCAATACCTTTAATGCTAGATCATCATGACAAGAAGGTGTTAGTGTGTGACCCATTAGGTCCAACATAACCACTAACATAAATGGGCTTGGGCCCAATAAGCCAACAACCCATTTAATGACAACACAGAGCACTAGCAATGCTTTGTTGCCCTAGAGCTAGTTAGATTAATGACTTGATCATCCTATTACACATATTTGGTTGACGTATATATTTCCTTTCGTCTCGGTTACCTTCCCATTAAACCTAGGGTAAGGAAACGTATCAACCCTTGCGGTTTAGGGTAAGCTTTATTCGAAATAGGGAATCTTCAATTTACTGACTCTAAAGGCAGATCATCTCATTATCTCTTTTACTATGCATAGATTCCCGAGTCTCTGTAAATATCATCCCGATTTCCCGGTTTACAGATAACCTAATCTCTCACAGAGATTTGACGAATTGCTTCAGCTTATCACCTTAGCCCTGTGCTCTTTCAGGACAAGCTCAACAGTATACCTATGAGTCTCCATGTTTCAGGCAGACGAGGTATACAGTCAAAGCATGCCTTCTAGAACATAGTCTAGGTAATAACTTCTGGTCTAAGGAAAGATATACCCAAATGTAAAGAGACTACTCTAATGATACTCTCAATGAGATTTCCTCATAGAGTCTCTTTGTGGGTCTGTTCAGTGCGAGCTATGCCCTTATAGGTCCACCCACGACTTTAGCTAAGACATCTCCATATCTGTAGCTCATGAGGTCTTTACCTTGCATCCGAATACAAGTAGATAAGTCGTGCTAGTCTTACCCGAGATCACTGATCCCCATTCTCATTGTCTCTAGACTAGGAACATAAAATTAGGAATAAACATCTGGTATCCTTAAATCCTCATGATCGTGATCTCATCACAGATACTTAAAATAGATACCTATTTTATTCCAAGGGGTTTATAAAGTTTATTCATAATATATTAACAATAATATCGAGACTAAATATGAAACAGGATAAAGAGTGCTTATTATTAACTTGCGACAAAAAGGTCTACATCTTATGTTCTTATTTAATCAAAAAGATTGTCTCTAGGACACCCATATACTAACAGTGAGGGAATGGCCTAGAGCCAATCAGACCTAAGTCGTATACCCAAATCCTCATAATGACTATCATGTTTTCTCTGAGAAACAACATTTGTCAGAGAATCGGCTAGGTTATCATCCGTAGGAACATAATCCATCTTTACATCCTTCCTATCAATGATTACTCTAATCAGGTGATATCTGCAGAGCACGTGTTTAGATCTTTGATGAGACCTAGGTTCCTTTGACTGCGCAATGGCTCCAGTGCTTTCGCAAAGCAACTGTAAGGGCTCATCTACGCTTGGAACCACCCTTAGTTCAGATATGAACTTCTTGATCCACACGGCCTCCTTAGCCGCTTCTGAAGCAGCTATGTATTCAGCTTCTGTCGTTGAATCTGCTTTTGTTTCCTGCTTGGAACTCTTCCAAGATACTACCCCACCATTTAAGGTGAATACGAATCCTGATTGTGACTTACAGTCATCTTTGTCACCTTGAAAGCTGGCATCAGTGAACCCTTTCACTGTAAACTCATCAACCCTACCATAGACCAGAAACGCATCCTTAGTTCTTCTTAAGTATTTAAGGATGGTCTTGACTGCTGTTCAGTGACCCTCTCTAGGGTCAGACTGGTATCTGCTCGTAATGCTCAAAGCATATGAGACATCTGGTCTCGTACATATCATGGCATACATGAAGGATCCAAAAGCCGAAGCGTATGGAATTCCACTCATGCGATCCTTCTCAGGCTGTGACTTAGGACACATAGCCTTTGAAAGGTGTACCCCATGACTGACAGGAAGAAAACCCCTTTTCGACCCTTCCATGCTAAACCTCTTTAGCATCTTGTCATCATACGTGGATTGAGATAAACCCAGCAGCTTGTTGGATCTATCTCTATAGATTTTTATACCAAGTATAAAGGCCGCTTCTCCCAAATCCTTCATGGTGAAGCTTTCTGAAAGCCACTCTTTCATTATTTGTAATGTGGTGATGTCATTTCCTATAAGTAATATGTCATCTACATAAAGCACAAGGAAGACAACATTACTACCACTAACCTTCCTATAAACACAAGGTTCATCCTCGTTCTTGATGAAACCATTACTCCTAACGACTTCATCAAAACGAATATTCCAACTCCTTGATACCTGCTACTATCGCAAGCATGATCCTAATAGATTTGATCATGGAAACCGGTGAGAAAATCTCATCATAGTCAACTTCTTGTCTTTGACGATACACTTTCGCCACCAACCTAGCTTTGTAGGTCTGAACGTTGCCATCTGCATCAGTCTTTCTTTTAAAGACCCATTTATTACCGATAGGAACTATTCCTTGCGGTTTAGGAATCAAGGTCCATACCTTGTTTTGATACATCGAATCCATTTTAGATTCCATGGCTTCAAGTCATCTAGAAGAGTCAACATTCTTGACTGCCTCTTCGTAGTTACTTGGTTCATCATCCTCGATGGTTTGCTGATTCTCAATCATAAACCCATACCTCTCAGGTGGATGCATGACCCTTGTAGACCTACGGAGTTGTGTGTTTACTTCTCCATTGGAGAACGTCGCCTGCGGAGCAGACTCGGGTTCCTCAATCTGTTCTTGTGGTCCTTGAACTTCTTCAAGATCAATCTTACTCCCACTGGCTCCTTGAGATATCAAATCCTTCTCAAGGAACTCAGCATTCTTGGACACAAACACCTTGTGTTCAACCATGGAGTAAAAGTAGTATCCCTAAGTACCTTTGGGATACCCCACAAAAAGACATTTAGTACTCTTAGCACTAAGCTTGTCTATTGCCAACGCTTTGACATAAGCTGGCGATCCCCATACCCTGAGGTAACTTAGGTTGGGTCTCTTACCATTCCATATTGTATATAGTGTGGTTTGAACAAATTTAGACGGTACCCTATTTAGAAGGTATGCCGCTGTGTCTAAGGCATATCCCTAAAATGATTTTGGAAGTTGAGTCTCACTCATCATAGACCTAACCATGTCTAATAAGGTCCTATTTCTTCTTTCTGAGACACCATATTGGTGTTGTGTAAGGTGCAGTAAACTGCGAGAGAATTCCATTTTCTCTTAGATAATCCCGAAACTCATGGCTCAGATATTCACCATCACGATCTGATCGCAGTGACTTAACCATCTTGCCACGCTGTTTCTTTACTTCATCCGTAAAGGTAATGAAATGGGAGTATCCTCCTCTAGCCTTAATAGACATTGGGCCACATACATCAGAGTGAATGAGTTCTAATAACTCACTAGCCCTATGAATCTCAAGCCCTTTGGGCTTTTGACGAATCATTTTCCCAGCTAGACAAGATTCACATTGTCCATAGGATTCCAAATCCTTGGGATCTAGGCATCCATCTCTATGCATCCTAGATAATCTTGTTTCATTTTATGTGCCCTAGTCTACAGTGCCAAAGATAAGATTGATTATCTATCCTAGGTCGTTTCACATCTACATTGAGCACTTCAGTTCCCATTTCCAAAACATACAAGGCATTTATTAAAGAAGCAGTACCAAAAACAATATGATTCAAAATGATAGAAAATGTACCATCCCTAATAGTGAAAGCAAAACCATCTTGTTCTAAACAAGAAATAGAAATAATGTTTCTAGAAATGCCGGGATCATAAAGACAATTATTCAAATGCAATAAGAGGCCCGTAGGCTAATGAGGTTGGTATCTCCAACAACATGAGCAGCAACTCTTGCTCCATCACCAAGGCGGAGGTCCACCTCGTTTTTCTCCAATCTTCTAGGGCTCCTAAGCACCTGCAACGAATTGCAAATATGAGAACCACAACCGGTATCCAATACCCATGAAGTCAGATTAGCACAAGAATAATTTATCTCAATCATGTAAATACCTGAGGTAGAAGCATCACCATGCTCCTTCACACTCTTCAGGTAGTCTGGACAATTCCTCTTCCAATGGCCAATTTTGCCACAATGGAAGCACACAACATCGCTTTGGTCCTTGGGTGCACTCTTACCCTTCTTTTTGCCTTTCTTCCTTTTGGACTTTTCTTTGGGCTTAAGGGAGTTGCCTTTCGTAGGCTCTTTGCCCTTACCCTTGGCACTTTGAGGCCCACCAATCAGAAGAGCTTGTGTCTCATCCTTCTTGATAGAC